>NC_090013.1:5000-305000 GCF_036417845.1 Apteryx mantelli
CTAACCCTAACCCTAACCCTAACCCTAACCCTAACCCTAACCCTAACCCTAACCCTAACCCTAACCCTAACCCTAACCCTAACCCTAACCCTAACCCTAACCCTAACCCTAACCCTAACCCTAACCCTAACCCTAACCCTAACCCTAACCCTAACCCTAACCCTAACCCTAACCCTAACCCTAACCCTAACCCTAACCCTAACCCTAACCCTAACCCTAACCCTAACCCTAACCCTAACCCTAACCCTAACCCTAACCCTAACCCTAACCCTAACCCTAACCCTAACCCTAACCCTAACCCTAACCCTAACCCTAACCCTAACCCTAACCCTAACCCTAACCCTAACCCTAACCCTAACCCTAACCCTAACCCTAACCCTAACCCTAACCCTAACCCTAACCCTAACCCTAACCCTAACCCTAACCCTAACCCTAACCCTAACCCTAACCCTAACCCTAACCCTAACCCTAACCCTAACCCTAACCCTAACCCTAACCCTAACCCTAACCCTAACCCTAACCCTAACCCTAACCCTAACCCTAACCCTAACCCTAACCCTAACCCTAACCCTAACCCTAACCCTAACCCTAACCCTAACCCTAACCCTAACCCTAACCCTAACCCTAACCCTAACCCTAACCCTAACCCTAACCCTAACCCTAACCCTAACCCTAACCCTAACCCTAACCCTAACCCTAACCCTAACCCTAACCCTAACCCTAACCCTAACCCTAACCCTAACCCTAACCCTAACCCTAACCCTAACCCTAACCCTAACCCTAACCCTAACCCTAACCCTAACCCTAACCCTAACCCTAACCCTAACCCTAACCCTAACCCTAACCCTAACCCTAACCCTAACCCTAACCCTAACCCTAACCCTAACCCTAACCCTAACCCTAACCCTAACCCTAACCCTAACCCTAACCCTAACCCTAACCCTAACCCTAACCCTAACCCTAACCCTAACCCTAACCCTAACCCTAACCCTAACCCTAACCCTAACCCTAACCCTAACCCTAACCCTAACCCTAACCCTAACCCTAACCCTAACCCTAACCCTAACCCTAACCCTAACCCTAACCCTAACCCTAACCCTAACCCTAACCCTAACCCTAACCCTAACCCTAACCCTAACCCTAACCCTAACCCTAACCCTAACCCTAACCCTAACCCTAACCCTAACCCTAACCCTAACCCTAACCCTAACCCTAACCCTAACCCTAACCCTAACCCTAACCCTAACCCTAACCCTAACCCTAACCCTAACCCTAACCCTAACCCTAACCCTAACCCTAACCCTAACCCTAACCCTAACCCTAACCCTAACCCTAACCCTAACCCTAACCCTAACCCTAACCCTAACCCTAACCCTAACCCTAACCCTAACCCTAACCCTAACCCTAACCCTAACCCTAACCCTAACCCTAACCCTAACCCTAACCCTAACCCTAACCCTAACCCTAACCCTAACCCTAACCCTAACCCTAACCCTAACCCTAACCCTAACCCTAACCCTAACCCTAACCCTAACCCTAACCCTAACCCTAACCCTAACCCTAACCCTAACCCTAACCCTAACCCTAACCCTAACCCTAACCCTAACCCTAACCCTAACCCTAACCCTAACCCTAACCCTAACCCTAACCCTAACCCTAACCCTAACCCTAACCCTAACCCTAACCCTAACCCTAACCCTAACCCTAACCCTAACCCTAACCCTAACCCTAACCCTAACCCTAACCCTAACCCTAACCCTAACCCTAACCCTAACCCTAACCCTAACCCTAACCCTAACCCTAACCCTAACCCTAACCCTAACCCTAACCCTAACCCTAACCCTAACCCTAACCCTAACCCTAACCCTAACCCTAACCCTAACCCTAACCCTAACCCTAACCCTAACCCTAACCCTAACCCTAACCCTAACCCTAACCCTAACCCTAACCCTAACCCTAACCCTAACCCTAACCCTAACCCTAACCCTAACCCTAACCCTAACCCTAACCCTAACCCTAACCCTAACCCTAACCCTAACCCTAACCCTAACCCTAACCCTAACCCTAACCCTAACCCTAACCCTAACCCTAACCCTAACCCTAACCCTAACCCTAACCCTAACCCTAACCCTAACCCTAACCCTAACCCTAACCCTAACCCTAACCCTAACCCTAACCCTAACCCTAACCCTAACCCTAACCCTAACCCTAACCCTAACCCTAACCCTAACCCTAACCCTAACCCTAACCCTAACCCTAACCCTAACCCTAACCCTAACCCTAACCCTAACCCTAACCCTAACCCTAACCCTAACCCTAACCCTAACCCTAACCCTAACCCTAACCCTAACCCTAACCCTAACCCTAACCCTAACCCTAACCCTAACCCTAACCCTAACCCTAACCCTAACCCTAACCCTAACCCTAACCCTAACCCTAACCCTAACCCTAACCCTAACCCTAACCCTAACCCTAACCCTAACCCTAACCCTAACCCTAACCCTAACCCTAACCCTAACCCTAACCCTAACCCTAACCCTAACCCTAACCCTAACCCTAACCCTAACCCTAACCCTAACCCTAACCCTAACCCTAACCCTAACCCTAACCCTAACCCTAACCCTAACCCTAACCCTAACCCTAACCCTAACCCTAACCCTAACCCTAACCCTAACCCTAACCCTAACCCTAACCCTAACCCTAACCCTAACCCTAACCCTAACCCTAACCCTAACCCTAACCCTAACCCTAACCCTAACCCTAACCCTAACCCTAACCCTAACCCTAACCCTAACCCTAACCCTAACCCTAACCCTAACCCTAACCCTAACCCTAACCCTAACCCTAACCCTAACCCTAACCCTAACCCTAACCCTAACCCTAACCCTAACCCTAACCCTAACCCTAACCCTAACCCTAACCCTAACCCTAACCCTAACCCTAACCCTAACCCTAACCCTAACCCTAACCCTAACCCTAACCCTAACCCTAACCCTAACCCTAACCCTAACCCTAACCCTAACCCTAACCCTAACCCTAACCCTAACCCTAACCCTAACCCTAACCCTAACCCTAACCCTAACCCTAACCCTAACCCTAACCCTAACCCTAACCCTAACCCTAACCCTAACCCTAACCCTAACCCTAACCCTAACCCTAACCCTAACCCTAACCCTAACCCTAACCCTAACCCTAACCCTAACCCTAACCCTAACCCTAACCCTAACCCTAACCCTAACCCTAACCCTAACCCTAACCCTAACCCTAACCCTAACCCTAACCCTAACCCTAACCCTAACCCTAACCCTAACCCTAACCCTAACCCTAACCCTAACCCTAACCCTAACCCTAACCCTAACCCTAACCCTAACCCTAACCCTAACCCTAACCCTAACCCTAACCCTAACCCTAACCCTAACCCTAACCCTAACCCTAACCCTAACCCTAACCCTAACCCTAACCCTAACCCTAACCCTAACCCTAACCCTAACCCTAACCCTAACCCTAACCCTAACCCTAACCCTAACCCTAACCCTAACCCTAACCCTAACCCTAACCCTAACCCTAACCCTAACCCTAACCCTAACCCTAACCCTAACCCTAACCCTAACCCTAACCCTAACCCTAACCCTAACCCTAACCCTAACCCTAACCCTAACCCTAACCCTAACCCTAACCCTAACCCTAACCCTAACCCTAACCCTAACCCTAACCCTAACCCTAACCCTAACCCTAACCCTAACCCTAACCCTAACCCTAACCCTAACCCTAACCCTAACCCTAACCCTAACCCTAACCCTAACCCTAACCCTAACCCTAACCCTAACCCTAACCCTAACCCTAACCCTAACCCTAACCCTAACCCTAACCCTAACCCTAACCCTAACCCTAACCCTAACCCTAACCCTAACCCTAACCCTAACCCTAACCCTAACCCTAACCCTAACCCTAACCCTAACCCTAACCCTAACCCTAACCCTAACCCTAACCCTAACCCTAACCTAACCCTAACCCTAACCCTAACCCTAACCCTAACCCTAACCCTAACCCTAACCCTAACCCTAACCCTAACCCTAACCCTAACCCTAACCCTAACCCTAACCCTAACCCTAACCCTAACCCTAACCCTAACCCTAACCCTAACCCTAACCCTAACCCTAACCCTAACCCTAACCCTAACCCTAACCCTAACCCTAACCCTAACCCTAACCCTAACCCTAACCCTAACCCTAACCCTAACCCTAACCCTAACCCTAACCCTAACCCTAACCCTAACCCTAACCCTAACCCTAACCCTAACCCTAACCCTAACCCTAACCCTAACCCTAACCCTAACCCTAACCCTAACCCTAACCCTAACCCTAACCCTAACCCTAACCCTAACCCTAACCCTAACCCTAACCCTAACCCTAACCCTAACCCTAACCCTAACCCTAACCCTAACCTAACCCTAACCCTAACCCTAACCCTAACCCTAACCCTAACCCTAACCCTAACCCTAACCCTAACCCTAACCCTAACCCTAACCCTAACCCTAACCCTAACCCTAACCCTAACCCTAACCCTAACCCTAACCCTAACCCTAACCCTAACCCTAACCCTAACCCTAACCCTAACCCTAACCCTAACCCTAACCCTAACCCTAACCCTAACCCTAACCCTAACCCTAACCCTAACCCTAACCCTAACCCTAACCCTAACCCTAACCCTAACCCTAACCCTAACCCTAACCCTAACCCTAACCCTAACCCTAACCCTAACCCTAACCCTAACCCTAACCCTAACCCTAACCCTAACCCTAACCCTAACCCTAACCCTAACCCTAACCCTAACCCTAACCCTAACCCTAACCCTAACCCTAACCCTAACCCTAACCCTAACCCTAACCCTAACCCTAACCCTAACCCTAACCCTAACCCTAACCCTAACCCTAACCCTAACCCTAACCCTAACCCTAACCCTAACCCTAACCCTAACCCTAACCCTAACCCTAACCCTAACCCTAACCCTAACCCTAACCCTAACCCTAACCCTAACCCTAACCCTAACCCTAACCCTAACCAACCCTAACCCTAACCCTAACCCTAACCCTAACCCTAACCCTAACCCTAACCCTAACCCTAACCCTAACCCTAACCCTAACCCTAACCCTAACCCTAACCCTAACCCTAACCCTAACCCTAACCCTAACCCTAACCCTAACCCTAACCCTAACCCTAACCCTAACCCTAACCCTAACCCTAACCCTAACCCTAACCCTAACCCTAACCCTAACCCTAACCCTAACCCTAACCCTAACCCTAACCCTAACCCTAACCCTAACCCTAACCCTAACCCTAACCCTAACCCTAACCCTAACCCTAACCCTAACCCTAACCCTAACCCTAACCCTAACCCTAACCCTAACCCTAACCCTAACCCTAACCCTAACCCTAACCCTAACCCTAACCCTAACCCTAACCCTAACCCTAACCCTAACCCTAACCCTAACCCTAACCCTAACCCTAACCCTAACCCTAACCCTAACCCTAACCCTAACCCTAACCCTAACCCTAACCCTAACCCTAACCCTAACCCTAACCCTAACCCTAACCCTAACCCTAACCCTAACCCTAACCCTAACCCTAACCCTAACCCTAACCCTAACCCTAACCCTAACCCTAACCCTAACCCTAACCCTAACCCTAACCCTAACCCTAACCCTAACCCTAACCCTAACCCTAACCCTAACCCTAACCCTAACCCTAACCCTAACCCTAACCCTAACCCTAACCCTAACCCTAACCCTAACCCTAACCCTAACCCTAACCCTAACCCTAACCCTAACCCTAACCCTAACCCTAACCCTAACCCTAACCCTAACCCTAACCCTAACCCTAACCCTAACCCTAACCCTAACCCTAACCCTAACCCTAACCCTAACCCTAACCCTAACCCTAACCCTAACCCTAACCCTAACCCTAACCCTAACCCTAACCCTAACCCTAACCCTAACCCTAACCCTAACCCTAACCCTAACCCTAACCCTAACCCTAACCCTAACCCTAACCCTAACCCTAACCCTAACCCTAACCCTAACCCTAACCCTAACCCTAACCCTAACCCTAACCCTAACCCTAACCCTAACCCTAACCCTAACCCTAACCCTAACCCTAACCCTAACCCTAACCCTAACCCTAACCCTAACCCTAACCCTAACCCTAACCCTAACCCTAACCCTAACCCTAACCCTAACCCTAACCCTAACCCTAACCCTAACCCTAACCCTAACCCTAACCCTAACCCTAACCCTAACCCTAACCCTAACCCTAACCCTAACCCTAACCCTAACCCTAACCCTAACCCTAACCCTAACCCTAACCCTAACCCTAACCCTAACCCTAACCCTAACCCTAACCCTAACCCTAACCCTAACCCTAACCCTAACCCTAACCCTAACCCTAACCCTAACCCTAACCCTAACCCTAACCCTAACCCTAACCCTAACCCTAACCCTAACCCTAACCCTAACCCTAACCCTAACCCTAACCCTAACCCTAACCCTAACCCTAACCCTAACCCTAACCCTAACCCTAACCCTAACCCTAACCCTAACCCTAACCCTAACCCTAACCCTAACCCTAACCCTAACCCTAACCCTAACCCTAACCCTAACCCTAACCCTAACCCTAACCCTAACCCTAACCCTAACCCTAACCCTAACCCTAACCCTAACCCTAACCCTAACCCTAACCCTAACCCTAACCCTAACCCTAACCCTAACCCTAACCCTAACCCTAACCCTAACCCTAACCCTAACCCTAACCCTAACCCTAACCCTAACCCTAACCCTAACCCTAACCCTAACCCTAACCCTAACCCTAACCCTAACCCTAACCCTAACCCTAACCCTAACCCTAACCCTAACCCTAACCCTAACCCTAACCCTAACCCTAACCCTAACCCTAACCCTAACCCTAACCCTAACCCTAACCCTAACCCTAACCCTAACCCTAACCCTAACCCTAACCCTAACCCTAACCCTAACCCTAACCCTAACCCTAACCCTAACCCTAACCCTAACCCTAACCCTAACCCTAACCCTAACCCTAACCCTAACCCTAACCCTAACCCTAACCCTAACCCTAACCCTAACCCTAACCCTAACCCTAACCCTAACCCTAACCCTAACCCTAACCCTAACCCTAACCCTAACCCTAACCCTAACCCTAACCCTAACCCTAACCCTAACCCTAACCCCTAACCCTAACCCTAACCCTAACCCTAACCCTAACCCTAACCCTAACCCTAACCCCTAACCCTAACCCCTAACCCTAACCCTAACCCTAACCCCTGACCCTGACCCTAACCCTAACCCTAACCCCTAACCCCTAACCCTAACCCTAACCCCTGACCCTGACCCTGACCCTGACCCTACCCCCACCCCCACCCCCACCCCCACCCCCACCCCCACCCCCACCCCCACCCCCACCCCCACCCCCACCCCTACCCCCACCCCCACCCCCACTGCTACCCCCAGCCCCACCTCTATCTGTGCCTGTAGTCCTGCTGCTAGCCCTACTGCTTTGTCCTTAATGGAATTAGTCCTAGGCCTGTATTTGTAAATCCTAGGTCTTGTGTTTGCTCTCATGTTTTGGGCAGTGCATGCGTCTTAGTTTGTGGTCTGTAGTTGCTGTGGTCTGTCATGTGTCTGTATATTATGCTATACATGCATGCAGTAATGTGTTTAGTGTGGAAAGTCTATTGAAAAAAGAAAGAAAAATAATAAGTATAGTAATAGATAATTTGCATATTTAATGAATTCATTAGCAGAAGTAGGATACTGGCTGGGAGAAAATAATTATTTTTTGTTTTAAATTGTATAGTAATAATTGTTTACTCCCAGCCAGTATGCTAGAAAAAAAGCAGACAGAAAAGTAAAGTAAGGAGAGAACAAAGGAAATGCTTTTTATTCTCAGCTGAGGAAAAAAAGCTGAGAATAAAAAGCTAAGAGAAGAAGGCAAAGACTAAAGAGAGGAAAGAGGGGGAAAAAAGGAGAAGAGAGGAGGGAGTAGAAAAAAGCAAACAACAGAAAATATAGAGAAAAACAAGAAGGAGCTGAGAGCAGAATACAAAGCAAGGCAGAATGAGCAGAGCAGAAAAAAGAGCAAGGCAAAATCGGCAGAGAGCAGAGCACAAAGAGCAAGACAGAAGGAGCAGAGAGCAGAGCACAAAGAGCAAGACAGAAGGAGCAGAGAGCAGAGCGCAGCAGAAATAAAGGAGAAAAAAGCAGAAAAGACAGAAAAAAAGGCAAAGAGCAGAGAACAAAGCAGAGAATAAAGAGCAGAAAGCAAAGCTAAGCAAAGCTAAACAAAGGGCAAAGGGCAAGGCAAAGAGCAGAAAACAAAGAACAAAGGGCAAAGCACAGAGAGGGAAGCAGGCAATTAGGCAGAGAGGAAAGAGCAAACAGCAAAGAGATTAAAGCAATGAGCAAAGCAAAAAATGTAAAGCAGGATAGCACAAAGCAAAGAATAAAGAGCAAAGCACAAAACTAAAGTAAGGTAGAGTGGAAGACTAAACAGTAAAGACTAAAGACAGAGAAAAGTAGAGAAAAACAGGGGTAAAGCAAAGACAAACAGGGAGAACAGAGGAAAGAGGAAATAAGAGAGAGACACACAAAGAAATAACAAAAATAAGAAAAAGATTTTTTTAAAAGAAAAGAAAAAGGACAGGGGAAGACCAAGATTAAAATAAGAGAATGACAAAAAAAATTCTGTCTTCCTCTTATTTTAAGAGCAGAAAGGACCAAGAGCAAAGGGGAAAACAGCAAGAGCAAATGTGTGACGCATGTACTTCAAATAAGACAAGGGAAACAAACAACAAAGCCATCTTTATTTGAAAGCAGACACAAACTCAGGCATCTTGATCATCTTTACTGCTCAAAAAAATACACAACAATCTCTTTATTACAACATCATGAACAAATCTTGGCCTTCCATCACCACAAAACCAGCAGCCTTCCCTCCCCCCTACCAGAACTCAGCATCTGCACCAGCACAACAAAGTTACATTTCAATTACACAATCCATTACAAAGCAACAGACAAAACACGACAAACAAGCCCACACTCTGCATCAGCTGCACATACTCTTCAGCATCCATCTCTACAATCTCACCACCACCACTCACATTCACCCACACATACTCTACCTTCCAACAGTAACAAGCAAGCGCCACAGGTTTTTTAGAAAGCCCCCAGTAACAGGGTTACCGAGTGCCTCCAAAAACCATCCTGCCTAGAAAACCCCAGCCCCGAGCCAAAACTCTGCAGCAATATTGGCGATGATCATCGCCTCGCAGAGTGGCCGGGACCAGGGAAAAAAAAAACCCAGCCAGGGGAAAAAAAAAAAAATCCCCCGGCTGGGGTTTTTTTTTTAATAGTTAAAAAATTCTAAATGCTAACTCCACCCTAGAGGAAAATAAAATAGAATAAAAAAAAAAAAAAAACACATGCATACAAAGTTAGACACATTCAATACCCAGCCCACCCAACAACCACACAACTGCCCACTCATTCCCACCATCACTGCTAATAACATAACCACCACCTTGCATCCCTTTTTTAAGCACAACACTGTATCAACATGAATAAGAACCCCCCCAAAATGCCCACACCAATCAAGACAATTTTTTTTTTTTTAAACAATACTTTTACACCTTACTGAAACCCCTCAAAAACTTTCATGGATACATTACTCTGCTCTGGCCACAGCCATTACCACACCCACAAACAAGGCAGCTCCAAGCACAGACAGACACACACAGACACACACAGACACACACAGACACACACAGACACACACAGACACACACAGACACACACAGACACACACAGACACACACAGACACACACAGACTGCAAGAAATACAGCAGTACAGAAGACACTGCCAGCCAGAAAGCCCTATGAGGCCACAACCACATGGCTCGGATGCTCTGGACAAGCCCAGAAAAGAGTCAAATGCCACTGCCCGTGATTGAAAGGGCCCGGCAAAGCCAGGCAGATCGATGCAGAAGAGGCCAGCAAGAAAGAACTAAGGACGTGACAACGCAGGGAAGAAAACCCTGAAAGGAGGCCAGGAAGATGTAAAACAAGGGCGGCCTCAGAAGAGGAGTGGCCAACAAGGCCTCGATGAGGGCCACGGAGATGACCGGCCGCAAACGGCCACAATGCAAAGACGGAGTGACAGACAGCCCCTTTTAGCGGGCTGCACAGAACAAGATGCCATCCATTGGCACAAAGATGATGCATCAGACCAGTCAAAAGACAACAGATGCCTACCGCGCTAGTGCTGTACAGCGTGCTCCTTGAGCACGAGGAACAAGAGCAACAACAAGACCTGAGCAAAAGGTAGCACAGCTACAACACACACCACATAGACTACACAACAACACAGACACAGGTTGGAGCTGCCCTGCCTAGCACACCCTCACCTTCTGCCAGGCACACCCCACCACCTCTGCCTCACACACAGCACTCATCCACAAGAGCCCTCAACACTACACTCACTGTCAGCACACACACACACACACACACACACACACACCGCCAAGAAAAACCAACACCCTTTGCCCCTCAAAATAGCCTTTGCACTGCTCTGCGTCACCATCTGTCTTCAAGACGCATCCTCAATGGCAGCCACATCCTCTCTGATCTTCCTCCGGTCACCACATTCGCCTTCATCACCTGCCAAAACAGAGCACAAGCAGTCACCCCCACGCCAGTCAGCTCCAGCCTCGTCCGCAAGAGCACCCTCCACACCAAAGCCCCACTGGCACTGCACTCACCTGCCCTGCACCAATCCCAAACTCCAACATTGTGGCTGGGGGGGACACCCATGGCATCTGCAAAAAACAAAACAAAACAACAAAATTTCTCCTCTGCCAGACAACACTCACCAACCCCACAACACCCAACACCAGTCAACATTTCAGGCCAGCACTACTCTCCCCTGCACACTACCATAGCTAACACCCACAGCCAAGGCAGCTCCAGCCCCAAACAGACAGACACACACAAACATCAGACACAGACATGAAGGAAAGCCCTACACAAAAAGAACTATTCCTATGCATAAGACACTGCCAGCCAGAAAGCCCTTTGAGGCCACAACTGCATGGTTCTGATGCTCTGGACAAGCCCAGAAAAGTGACAAATGCCACTGCCCATGATGGAAAGGGCCCGGCAAAGCCAGGCAGATCGATGCAGAAGAGGCCAGCAAGAAAGAACTAAGGACGTGACAACGCAGGGAAGAAAACCCTGAAAGGAGGCCAGGAAGATGTAAAACAAGGGCGGCCTCAGAAGAGGAGTGGCCAACAAGGCCTCGATGAGGGCCACGGAGATGACCGGCCGCAAACGGCCACAATGCAAAGACGGAGTGACAGACAGCCCCTTTTAGCGGGCTGCACAGAACAAGATGCCATCCATTGGCACAAAGATGATGCATCAGACCAGTCAAAAGACAACAGATGCCTACCATGCTAGTGCTGCACAGCGTGCTCCTTGAGCACAAGGAACAAGAGCAACATCAAGACCTGAGCAAAAGATAGCACAGCTACAACACACACCACATAGACTACACAACAACACAGACACAGGCTGGAGTTGCCCTGCCTAAAACACACCCACCTTCTGCCACACACACCCCACCACCTCTGCCTCATACACAGCACTCATCCAGAAGAGCCTGTCACCAAAGGATTGATGCACTTCACTCCTAAGAGGGAAGCAGCACTACATTTATTGCAGTAAGACAGCAACCTAACGAAATTTACTATTAAATAAGAACAATTTAATGAGGTTCAATTGGCAAGGTTCACTCAGTTATTTACTGCATGAAGGACAGGGTCAGATGCATGCACAACGGAGACCCTCCCGTTGAGTCACGAGATTCAGACTGGACCCCCTTGCTTTCTAAACTCCTTCCGAGAGGAGCCTAGGTGCGGCTGGATCCAGCCCTAGTCCCAGACTTGGTCAATGGTTTATGTCTAAAGGGGTGAGTGTGAAGGGAACCCTCCCATTGAGTCATGAGGTTCAGACTGGACCCCCTTGCTTTCTAAACTCCTTCAGAGAGGAGCCTAGGTGCGGCTGGATCCAGTCCTACTCCCAGACTTGGTCAACAGTTTATGTCTAAGGAATTATGCACGCAATTAGTCAGAGCTATAATTCAGGAAAGTTTCACAAAGTTCGCAAAAGTTCAGCATGCTATTAATCACTTGCTGAGGATCTGTCACAGGTAAGGAATCTCTCTCAACCTCGAGAAGTAACCTGGAGAGGCGTCCCTGCTCAAGAGGAGGTTCTGCAGTGCAGTCCGCTGCCCTGCAGGAGGGCTCAGTGGGCTCTGGGCTGCCCCCTATTTATTTGGGGGGGGGGGGGGAGATGATTGACTCATAGTCACATTGGCATACTAGACAGGCCTTAGTCGGCACATGCTCAACTAGCCCCTACATACGTGCTGTTTACAGGGAAATCAGGTTGAGGGGGACAGAGCACATCAGTGCTGGGGGGGGGAAGGAACACACCATCACAGAGCCCTCCACACTACACTCACTGTCAGCGTGCGCGCACACACACACACACACACACACACACAGAGAGTCAAGACACACCAACACCCTTTGCCCCTCAACTTAGCTTCTGCAGTGCTCTGGGTCACCATCCATCCTCAACGGCAGCCGCATCCTCTCTGATCTTCCTCCGGTCACCACATTCGCCTTCATCACCTGCCAAAACAGAGCACAAGCGGTCACCCCCATGCCAGTCAGCTCCAGCCTCATCCGCAAGAGCACCCTCCACGCCAAAGCCCCGCTGGCACTGCACTCACCTGCATTGCACCAATCCCAAACTCCAACATTGTGGCTGGGGTGGCACCCACGGCACCTGCAAAAAACAAAACAAAACAACATTTCTCCTCCGCCAGGCAACGCTCACCAACCCCACAACACCCAACACCAGTCAATGTTCCAGTCCATCACTACTCTCCTCTGCACACTACCATAGCTAAAACCCACAGCCAAGGCAGCTCCAGCCCCAAACAGACACACACACAAACATCAGACACAGACATGAAGGAAAGCCCTACACAGAAAGAACTATTCCTACACATAAGACACTGCCGGACAGAAAGCCCTATGAGGCCACAACCACATGGCTCGGATGCTCTGGGCGAGCCCAGAAGAGAGTCAAATGCCACTGCCCATGACGGAAAGGGCCCGGCAAAGCCAGGCAGATCAGTGTGGAAGAGGCCGGCAAGAAAGACCTAAGGACGTGACAACGCAGGGAAGAAAACCCTGAAAGGAGGCCGGGAAGACGCAAAACGAGGGTGGCCTCGGAAGAGGAGCGGCCGACGAGGCCTCGATGAGGGCCACGGAGATGACCGGCCACAAACGGCCACGATGCAAAGACGGAGCGACGGATGGCCCCTTTTAGCGGGCTGCACAGAACAAGATGCCATCCACTGGCACAAAGCTGATGAGTCAGGCCAAGCAAAAGACAACGGATGCCTACCACGCTAGCGCTGTACAGTGTGGGCTGTGCTCCTTGAGCACAAGGAACAAGAGCAACATCAAGACCTGAGCAAGAGATAGCACAGCTACAACACACACCACATAGACTATGCAACAACACAGACACAGGCTAGAGCTGCCCTGCCTAGCACACCCTCACCTTCTGCCATGTACACCCACCGCCTCTGCCTCTCACACAGCACTCATCCAGAAGAGCCCTCCACACTACACTCACACACACACAGAGTCAAGACACACCAACACCCCTGGCCTCTCAACTTAGCTTCTACAGTGCTCTGGGTCACCATCTGTCTTCAAGACACATCCTCAATGGCAGCTGCATCCTCTCTGATCTTCCTCCCATCGCCTCATTCGCCATCATCTGCGAAACCAGAGCACAAGCAGTCACCCCCAGGCCAGTCAGCTCCAGCCTCATCCACAAAAATACCCTTCACAAAGCGCCATGGGCATTCCGCTTACCTGCACTGTGTCAATTCCAAACTCCAACACTGTGGCTGGGGGGAGCCCACAGCACCTGGAAAGAACAAAACAAAATTACTCCTCTGCCAGGCAGTGCTCACCAGCCCTACAACACCCAACACCAATCCACTCACCTGACATCCTCAGCCATGCCTGGAAAAGGCCCACATGGTACCTGAAAAAGCAGAGCAAAAGACATCACCAACAGGCAGCCCAACACCACCCACCGCACAATAAACCTCTGACCCAACAAGCGCCCCTTCTCACCTGCTCAGGCTCTTGTCAGCACTCAACTTCTCTCCACAACTTCCAGCAAAACCTGCAAACACAAACAGAAAGCAAGCGCTCAGATCATGCCTGCAAAACCACAGCCCACCCACATCAAGCATTTGCTCCCACACCTTCACCTGCTCGGCTCGCCCATCCCGACTGCCATGCTACGGGTCGCCACGCCGAGGCCTGACACGCACCTGTAAAACCAGAACAGCAGAGGGCAACTGGGACAGCGCCAACGAGACAACAGCCCCACGCTAGGCTCTACGTCTGCTCTCAGACCAACACTCACCTTGCCGTGCTTGCACGCAAGCGACCCACTCTCCACGTTGCTCCACACCTACAAGCACAAAGCAATAATTAACCAGGGAACTGCTGACCACAACACTCCGCTTCCAGCAACAAATCTCTAGCTCACCTTCTTAGGGCATGACCCTTTCTTCTTCCATCTCCCTTGGGCCCGCTGGGAATGCTGTGCCACATCTACAAAAAAAAAAAAAAAAAAAAAAAAAAAAAAAAAAACAAAAAAAAACACCCACACACCATAAGGTGGAACACACAGAAGCTGACCAATCACTATTCCAGTTCATCACTGCCACACTCTGCACGCTACCGTTGCTAACACCCACAGGCAAGGCAGCTCCAGCCCCAAACAGACATACACACAAATATCAGACACAAACATGGAGGAGAGCCCTACGCAAAAAGAACTATTCCTACGCATAAGACGCTGCCGGCCAGAAAGCCCTACAATGCCACAACCGTGCGGCTCTGATGCTCTGGACAAGCCCAGAAGAGAGTCAAACGCCACCGCCCGTGATGGAAAGGGGCTGGCAAAGTCAGGAATATTGATGCAGAAGAGGCCGGCAAGAAAGACCTGAGTTCATGACAACGCAGGGAAGAAAACCCTGAAAGAACACCAGAAACACATGGAAGAAGAATGGCCAAGAGGATCTCAAAGATGGCTGCAAAGATGACTGGCAACAAATGGCTACAATGCAAAGCCAGTGGGACAGACCACCGCTTTTAGCTGACTGCACAGAAAGAGACGCGATCCATTGGCACAAAGCTGATGAGTCAGACCAAGCAAAAGACAATGGATGCCTACAGCACTAGTGCTGCAGTGTGGGCTGTGCTCCTTGAGCACAAAGGAGCAGAGCATCATCAAGAGCTGAGCAAAAGATAGCACAGCTACAACACACACCACATAGACTACACAACAACACAGACACAGGTTGGAGCTGCCCTGCCTAGCACACCCTCACCTTCTGCCATGCACACCCACTGTCTCTGCCTCACACACAGCACTCATCCAGAAGAGCCCATACTACACTTTGTCAGTGCACACACAGCCAAAACACATCAACACCCTTTGCCCCTCAACTTAGCTTCTGCAGTGCTCTAGGTCAGCATTTGTCCTCAAGAGGCATCCTCAATGGCAGCCACATCCTCTCTGATCTTCCTCCAGTCACCTCATTTGCCGTCCTCACCTGCCAAACCAGAGCGCAAGCAGTCACCCCCCAGGCCAGTCAGCTCCAGCCTCGTCTGCAAGAGCGCCCTATGTCAAAGCCCCATGGGCACTCCGCTCACCTGCGCCGTGCCAATTCCAAACGCGGACATTGGGGCTGGGGGGACACCCACGGCACCTGGAAAACCAAAACAAAGTTTCTATGCTGCCAGGCAGCACTGACCAGCCCTAGAACAACTGAAACACCATTCTGATCATCCATTCTACCTCACCTGAAATCCTCAACCATTCCTGGAAAAGGCCCGCACGCTACCTGAAAAAGCAAAGCATACAGCCCCAGAAGCCAGGGTAGGGGTCAGAAGCAGAGCCACAAAAGAGCACGTGGCAGTGGGTTCAGGGGCACGGACGGAACAGAGGAGTTGGCAGGCAAGACTGCCGATGGTTTCCTTGTGGTCCAGAGAAGTCCAGCAGTTTCTTCCCTCTCAGCGCTGAGGCTTGGCCAGGAAAAGAGGTGAGCTCGTTAGTTGTGTGTAGGTTAGTTTCTGAGCCCTTAGGGCACATGGGCTTACTCACAGTTGTGTTTGGTGTCTAATGACATGGCTTCCTTTCTCACCATACTACACTTGAAGGGAAGGAGGATGCTTCCTTCCCTCTTTATCTAAAGTCAGGACTCTTCTACAAGTCTACATACCACAAAAAATCCACACAGTTTCTCCCTGAACCGGGCTGACAATATTTCTGAGGAGCAGCAAAACATCCAGCAAGCGAGCCAGAAACCAGACTAGTTGATGAGAGTGATGCCTCACACCCCCCGCAATTGCTGGAGATGCTACAAAAAAAAACAAAAAAATCCCCACATACCTAGGGTGTAAATGTAGGAGGAAATGTTTTCCCAGGACCTCTGCTGTCTCCACTTGTCCGCAGTCCAGGAGAGGGACAAACAACTCCTCAAGTGCAATCATCTTGGAAGAGCCCAGCGATGAAGCTCCATCCCTTCCACAGTAAACACACAAACACCAGAAAACAATACTGACAGGTTACAGAAGATACAACTGGAGACTCAGAAGCCTTCTTCCACCCCTGAACACCCCACACCGAGATACTGACCCAAGAAAAAAACTGCCTGCCATCAGCAGCTTTCTGGCATGCTCACAACTCCAGCTTGAGCCATTCCCTTGCTCTTACATTAAGGAATGGCCTTTGCTTCTCCAAACGCAGCAATAAATCTTCCTGGGTAGCTTTACTTCCTCAAATTCCATTATTTGCCAAGGCAATACCAGAGCACTGCTCCCATAGGAGAACGAAAGCAGAATGAACTCCCCAGTCTGAGACCCTGGGTTTATGCAACCCTAACCCCACCCACTGACCCACCCACAAGCCCTTGGAAGGGGAGGGGCAAACCAATGGCACCCATAAATACACAGGGCTAGGCAGAAGCAAGGCTTTTTCTTCCACTCGGTATCTAGAATGGAGAGCACAGAAAGGATAAACAGACCTCTTTGATGAAGCAGACCATCTACTTGGTTACTGAGACTTCATGTACTGTATCCATAATATCAGGAGGTACGTTAACTTTTTACCCTAACTAGCACTAGTCTTTGCATTAAAAACTAGAAATCAGTTCTGCTTATGCTTAGGAAGAAAGCTACAACATTCCACATAACCTATAAAGGGCACACACTATACCACACTCCTGTGATTGGTTCAGGCCTGCAGATAGTACAGCTGCCCTAGCAGGGCGGCATTTCCTGTAGGGTAAAGCAAGATATCAAAATAAACTCCTAGAACACGTGTGCTTCTGTAATGCGAGTACTTCTAAAGAGAGATGTTTCCTATATAGTACCTAGAGTAATTAGAAAAAGGGATCAATGGGCAGAATGAGTAGATCTCCAGGGGAACACGAGCTCTGTTTCTCTAGATGAATGAGACACACAAGGAGACAAGAGGGGTGCTAAGAGGACTGGAGAACCAACACGGGGCTCTAGGGCCCAAAAAAGGCTTCCAGAAGGGGTTCTGAAGGCACTAGAGGGGTCCTACAAGGTCTAAAGGGCCAAAACAGAGCTTGGGAACAAAAGGAAGGCTGAAAGAATAGTCCAAAGTAAAATAAAGGGCTTCCTCAGGGCTCAACAGGACAAACAGAGATCTGTGCAGAACAACAAAGCTCTAAAGAGGAATCCAGAACAGATTAGACATCTCTTATAGAAACTAGAGAAGAACTAAAAGAAGCCAGAAGAGAACAACCAAGGTCTCCCAAAGGGTCCAGAGGAAAACAGGGTGCTCAGGCAGCTGAACAATGAAAAGAGCGCTCTAGGGCATAAAAAAGGCTGCAGGAAGAGTTCTGAGAACACTGCAGAAGTCCTAAAGGAGCTAGAGAGCCAAAATACAACTCTAGGAAACAAGAAAGGCCAAAAGAGTAGTCCAGAACATGCTAAAGGGGTCCTAGGGGGACCAGATAGGCAAAAAGTAAAAACAGGGGAGCAAGGAAGACCTGCGGAGGTGGTCTGAGGGGACAAGAGAGGTTCTGCAGGGTGTGGAGGGCCAGAAGGCAGCTCTGGGGCACAACCAAGGTCTCCGGAGGGGTTCTGGGGGAACAAGAGGGGTCCTAAGGGGTCTAGAGGGCCAAGATACAGCTCTGGGGCAGAAGGAAGCTGAAAGAGCAGTCCAGAACGCACTAGGGGTGTGCTAAGCGCTCTACATGGCCAAAACATCACTCTGGGGAACAAGGAAGACATCTGGAGGGCTTCTGAGGAAACTAGAGGGTTACGAAGGGGGCTGGGGGGGGCCAGCGGACAGCTCTGGGGCACAACAAGCACCCCACGAGGGGTTCTGAGCAGACCAGAGGGCTTCTAAGGAGATTACACGGCCAAGAAATAAAAACAGGGCAACAAGAAAGACCTCCGGAGGTGCTCTGAGGAGACAGGAGAGGTCCGATGGAATGCGAATGGCCAAAAGAAGGCTCCGAGGCACAACAAAGATGTCAGGAGGGGTTCTGAGTGGACTAGATGGGTCCTCAGGGGTCTGGGGGGCCACAAGACAGCTTTGGGGCTTGACAGAAGCCTTTAGAAGGGTTTCTAAGGGGACTAGAGTGGTGCTAGAGGGGTCTAGAGGGACAATGGAGGTCTGTGGGTGTAAACTGAAAGGCCAAAGGAGGGGGCCAAAGCAGAACAGAGGGCTGCTAAAGGGACTGGATGGCCAACAGAGGGCTTCAGAGCATGATGAAGGGCTCCAGAGGGATCCTTGTAATCCTGCACGATCTAGAGAGAAACAAAGACTTCTTAAGGGACAAGAGAACAAATGCAGTGCCTTGGAGCACACCTAAAGGCAAGTGGATAGGTCCTGAGGGAACTAGGGAGCAAATATGAGAGTGCTGGGGAGACAAGGGGCAAAACTGAAGATTCTGGGGCATTAACTCATCCGCTATAATCTTCCTGCTTGGACCCTGTCTCTTACCTCTGAGAGGTTGGCCTTTGCTTTTATTCTACAGGCAGCTGTCAGCTGTTGCGTAGTCTTGGCAGACAAGTTGAGGACCACTGCCCAGGCAGTTGTGACCTGCAACACCACATGCTCAGAACAGTTCTCAGGAAGTCATGCAGATTCATAACCTGAAGAGCAAAAGCAAATATCTCTTAAGCACAGTTTTCAATTCATCATAGGAGCAATTTTTCCCTCTCTTCTCCACTGTACTGCATCTAACAACACACCTCCCTCATCACCAATTTCCCCTGCTACTTCTACTCTTCTCAGTTGCCCCTGTTGCATCTCAGTTGCATCTTAGTCCTCTAAAGCAGCTGTTTCTCATCCACATGTACTTTCATTTCCGGTCACCGATTCCCCTTCCTGTTTGTCCTATAGCAGGCAGCCGAGACACCCTGGCCTGGTGTTTAGACACACATCCCTTTTCATCTGGCCAGCAGCTGAGACAGAGCAGAGGGCAGCAAGAAGGGTGGCTCTGAATGTAGTAGACCTGAGCACCCAGCAACACAGAAGCAGCAGCAAGGCATCAAAGAGATCACATCTTTGTAAAGAAAATACTTATAGTTCCAGGTCTTTAGAGGCAACTGGGGATTCTCTGTATGCATGCCCAGGCCTCCTACAGGCTCCTTCTGCACAGTTAAAGGTACCTGAATGCAATGACCTTGGGAGGCAGTGACACACTGTCCCTGGGGCTGCTGTAAGGTACCTGTGGCTGTTCCAGGGTCTCTCAGGCTGTTCTAGGCTCCTTGGACAGAAACAGTGCTGATCACGTTTCCTTGAGGACTTTCTCTTGTGCTGCATAACAGGACAGCTCTGCACCGAGCCCTCCCAGCACCGCTGCTCCTCATAGCTGATGCCTAACTAGCCTCAGTTCTGAGCAAAGCTATGACTACCAGTCCACACAGCCCCTCACACTCTCCTTGCCCTCCCCATTGCCGAGAGGGACAGCCCCAGCCCCTGGGGACAACCCTGCCTGCTCACACCAGAGATGGAAAACATTTCCTGACCTGTACGAGGGAAAAACTGGGAAATTCCACTGTCCCTGATGACCTATGGGGACTCTCACGTGAGTGGCACACGTCCAGTAAGGACCAGACACAGCAGGCCACTGCTGCAGGGCGGAGAAGGCACAGGCACCTGCAACTACAGCTGCTGGCCTGCCACAGAGCACAACGCGGAGGGCTGCTGGGAATCCCGCTGACAGAGACCTGCACCTCCTGTCACCTCGAGAGGCGCAACATGGTCTCCCAGAAGGCCAATATAGGAAGACTACACCTCCCGGCATGCCCTACAGAGTAAAATGGCCACCAGGAAAACCATTGCTAAAAGACTATGCCTCCCAGCATGCCGTGCAGGCTAAAATGGCCTCCCGGAAGCCTCGTGCCGGAAGACTATTGCTCCCGGCATGCCGCGCAAAACAACATGGCCGCCCGGAAGCCCAGTGCCGGAAGACTACTGCTCCCGGCATGCCGCGCAAAACAACATGGCCGCCCGGAAGCCCCGTGCCGGAAGACTACTGCTCCCGGCATGCCGCGCAAAACAACATGGCCACCCGGAAGCCCAGTACCGGAAGACTACTGCTCCCGGCATGCCGCGCAAAACAACATGGCCGCCCGGAAGCCCCGTGCCGGAAGACTACTGCTCCCGGCATGCCGCGCAAAACAACATGGCCACCCGGAAGCCCAGTACCGGAAGACTACTGCTCCCGGCATGCCGCGCAAAACAACATGGCCGCCCGGAAACCCCGTGCCGGAAGACTACTGCTCCCGGCATGCCGCGCAAAACAACATGGCCGCCCGGAAGCCCCGTTCCGGAAGACTACTGCTCCCGGCATGCCGCGCAAAGCAACATGGCCGCCCGGAAACCCAGTGCCGGAAGACTACTGCTCCCGGCATGCCGGGGGGGGGGGTTGTGTGTGCAGAGCTTCGTGAGGTTTGACCGTCTGGCGATTCCGTTCCGATCCGCCCCTATTCCCCCCCCCCCCCCCCCCGGGACCCGGATACCACCGCAAAGCCGGGACTGCGGCCTCGCGATCCCCAGCACCGGCCCCGGACTCCCACGACGCCGCCGCGACCGGCCCCGGTTCAGCTCCGACACTGCCTCTGCCCCCTCCCCCCCCCGAAATCCTCCCCAGGGATTCTCTTGAGATCCCTCCCCCCCCTCCCCGACACGCTCCCGGTCTGACCCAGGACCCCCTCCCCCCCCGCTCCTCCGACCGCGCAATAAACCTCAGCACAGCCCCGGTGCACCCCCTTCCTCTCTCCCTCTCCCCCCCCCCCCCGGCACCAGCACAGCCCCGGCGCTCCCCCTTCCTACCCCCCCACCCCACCACAGCCCCAGCGCACCCCCTTCCTACCCCCCGCACTACCAAAGCCCTGGTGTACATCCTCCCTCCCCACTCTCCATGGCCCCAGTGCACTGCTCTTCCCCACCACGTCCTCGGCCGGCCCCCATTGTCCCGGTGCACCGCCATCCCCAGCCCCGGTGCGCCCTGGTTGTGCCGCGTTGCCCGGGACGCTCCCATCCGTCGGGACCCCCAGCACGTGGGGGACCCGCAGCCCCGAGTGTGGACACCCTCGCCCTGCTCACCTCCTCCATGGTGCAGCCGCCGTGCTGGTCCCAGCGGGCGGTGCGCAGCAGCAGCTCCATTGTCCCGGACTGGCCCCAGCACAGGCTCCCCCCAACTGCAGCCCCAACCCTGGTGCATACCCACTGTTGCCATCAGCCCCACCTGGGGCTCATCCTGCCCCCCAGCCCCACCTGGGGCTCGTCCCAGCCCTAGGGCCCACAGCTGCACCCATCAGGAACTGGAGAGGGGGAATGGCTATCAGCCCCATCACGGACAGCTGGGGCTCCCAGGGTAGCAGAGGCACCCCCACTCCTGAGAGCAGCTTGCTGAAAGCTGAAGGGAGACCCCTGGGGTGTACAGAGAGGAAAAGGGAGTATTCAGGGGACAAGAGAACAAATCCAGAGCTGTGGGTGCAACAAAAGTAAAAAAAGGCAATGATCGAGCAAACAGTGACTCTGGGCGCACCAAAAAGCAAAGGGAGGGCCCTGGGGCACACCAAGAAGCACTGCAGAAAACTCTGGGACAGGGGAGAAAGCTAATTGAAGAACTTTGGGGTGTGCTGCAAAGCAAACACAGGGCCCTGGGGCACACCAAAAGGCACACAGGGGGCTTGAGGGCAACCCAAAATGTGAATTGAGGGCTCCTGAGGGCATCAGAGGGCAAACACAGGGCTCTGGGGCAAACCGAAATACAAACAAAGGGCCTTGGTGCATACAAAAGGGGCCATAAGGCACATCACACGGCTCGAAGTGGCTGATGGGACAGTGCCTGCAGGCTCCCCCCTTCCCCACAGAAACTATCTCCCAGCTCCAGGCACACAGGCCTCATCCCAGACACACGAGGGACATGGTAAAGTGCTGAAAGCAAATCTGGAAGCAGCCTGGGGACCTCACGCAGCCCTGGAGGGGCCCTGGCTGCCCCCAGGATGATGGGAAATGCCACCGACACTGCCCCAAGGTCCAGGCAATGCAAGAGAAATTCCCCACAGCCCTGCGAACAGCACTGGGTTCCCTGGGAACCGCAGGGACGCCAAAGTACGAGGGACTTGGGGACCAGCTCCCAGCACCAGACACAATGTGTAACCTCCTCCCCTGGGCATCATCTTCAGGTAAAGCGATGGCAGGAACCACAGACATGAGTGCAAAGAATAAAGCAACTGTTTATTGTTTTACTGCACAAAAACAACACCTGGGCACGAGTCTGCCATACTTCCCCTTATCCTGTGACACCTGCAGAGTCATGACCGCACCAGCGTTCATCCATCTGTCAGGGAAGGGTCAGCTCCTGCTGCTGCCCTTGACGTGACAGGTGTCTGAGTAGCCAACAGCCTACCCCCTCTGCTTTTTCCTTCAAGGATAGGATCCAGCTCTGACAGTTGAGAGGAAAATGCCTGATCTCACCTGCCTGCGCTTCTGCCCTACCCCAGACTAGAGCCCTGCAGGACACTTTCACAGTGCTCAGCTCAGCCGTCACATCACCAGTCTCGATGTGATGGGCCTGCGCCACATGAAACCCAGACATCAGGTCAGCGCACAGAGCTGAACGCTGGGTACAGGGGAAGGTTACAAACCCCAAAGGAGGGTTCGCAGCCTGCTGCTTAGGCTTCAGGGCTTACAGTTTATTATCCAAGGATTTAGCCCTTTTCGTTTATCAGTAAGCTGTAAACCCTGCACCCTAAGTGACAAACTGCAAATCTTGGAATGCAAATGGTTGCCAAGGCTTTAAAATTTATGGATGAGGTTGGATTTTAAATTCTGCGCCCAGATTGCTAAATGAGCAAACTGTAAACTCTGACTGATAAAGACTGAGCCCCACAAAATAAAGTAATACACCATAACCCCTGAGTGACAGACCCTCAACAACAAACTAAACAATAAACCTTAAGTGAAGAACTTCAAACCCTCAGCTTTAAGCAAGAAACACCAAAGCACCCATGAGCATGAGAACCATACAGAGAAGCCATGGGGTTTTGCCCACAGTTTAAGAAGTTTCCCCTTCATTTAGAAGGGTAGCAGAACAGGAAGACACGCACCAGAATCATGTGACAGTTGCTGTTTATAGGCTTGGTTTTAGCCACCATTCAAACGCGAGCATGTGCAAGAATCATGCCACTGGATTGCACTAAGCTGCACTTCCACTGAACTGACCTGAAACACCGTAAGCACTAATTTATCTCTGTTACAAACAATCAATATTTTTGGTCCTCTCAGCTCCATGGGCAAACATCCACAGCCAGTGACACCAGTAACCACCGAGGGCAAAAACAGCTTCCACCTCCCAGCCCTGCTCACATACAGTGCAGCTCCAGGACTTAGCTGTGTCCATGCTGCAAGTCAGAGCTCGTCCTCCATGGCCAGCCGCAGATCTCCACAGAGCTCCCAGCTGTGACAATGCTCCTTCGACTGCCGGACTATGCTTCAGCAACTGCAAAGCAGCCAGAATGGTTACTGAGAGGCCAGGCAACTGCACAGCCCTCCTAGAACTACTCCCTAGTCCAAGGCCCGTAATTGTTTCCGCAGTTATGACTGATCCTCTGTGCTGCTTCAGTCACCCTCTCTGGCTCCGTTTCATCGCAAGGATGTCACAGCAACCCTCATGTACAGTCAGGCTCGGTCAGTCACCTGGCCACCTCCAGCCTTTGGTAGATGATACTCCTCAGGGAAACTGCCGCTGACAGACACTCTCAGAAAGCGCTGTCCAGCCAAGGCAGGATAAAAACTAAGGCCTCCAAAAACTCCAAACTCTGGAGAGACTGAGCTGATGGGAAACTGACTCTGGCCAGGACAGTGACAGGAGGAGGATTTTGCTTCACTCGCTCAGGCTGCCTAGTGGACAACACAAGTGGCCCAAGTCAGACAGACCCTGCTGGAAAGCCCTATGACACGACAGCGTGCCAGAAAGCAGTCGAGTGCAGGCCCCTGGAAGAGGAGCAGAGCAAGGCTGACGTAGGGAAGACACCAGCTTGCATAAAGGCAGACCTGACAGAAAAGCGGGCTCAATGCCAGCACCGCAACCACGACTCGAGCTGCACTGCGCGGCAGCCCTGTCTGCGCACAGGCGGACAAGACGCAGTAACTGCAGGCCACACTGACGAGTAGGACAGACGACAACAGCAGCTCCAGACCGCCCTACCACGAGCACCTGTCCTACCACCCGAGTACTCGGAGCCTCTGCTGCTCTCTGCCTCCCTGACACCTTCCTTCCCCAGGAGCCTCTTCACTGCCTACTACATCCCCCACCGCATCTCTGGCCCATTAGTGCCCCCCCACTGCACATCCACAGCCCTCTGGACACAGAGTCCCTGCAGAGGTGTCTGACATGACCCGAGCCAGGCAGATCAATGGGACCCACTGGTCGCTGCTGGCACCGGACCGAGTGACAGGGAAAGAAAGAGAAGGATGGCGAGCTAGACAGAGGGACAGGGAGCGGAACCAGATGGATCCCGTCAGCCCGGAACAGCTCTCGCCACGCTCCAACCCCACTCGCCTGCCGAGCACGCAGAGCTCTCTCCGCACCGCTG
This sequence comes from Apteryx mantelli, assembly GCF_036417845.1. NCBI lineage: Eukaryota > Metazoa > Chordata > Aves > Apterygiformes > Apterygidae > Apteryx > Apteryx mantelli. Next base: position 30,328 of record NC_090013.1, read on the forward strand.
TGCCCAAAGTCCACTTGTGGGCCTGCTTGCCTGTTTCCCTACAGCTCCAGGGTGCCTGCATCTGCCAGAGAGAGGGTGCACGCTCAAGTCCAGACTGGGGAGGAGCCTTGTGTTCAGTGACAGTATTTTACTGCTCCTTGTGCCTTAGCCCCTTTCAGATGCTTAACCCCAATTTCTCTCAGCCCTTAACGACTTCAGTACGTTCATGGCACCTAGTTTTTCCACACTCTCCAATCTTCCTTGCTCTTTCCTGTCCTGCTCGAAAACCCTGCCAGACCCCATCTGTACTTACATGCTTCCTTAAAACAGTATCTCCGAAATCAACAAAATGGGATGAGCTGCTCCTCTTCAAGTTGCCGGCCCTCAGAATATTATCCTGCAAATGAATCAAACCACCAAGGTCACTGGGAGAGTCTCGTTTTGGAGCTTCCCCCCCTCCCCAAAGCTTTAACGACGGTCCCCTAACCTGGGCAAATGTAGATCCTCCCTTAAGCACTGTAACAGTTTTTATTCTGGGGTCCTGAGTTGCTGTTACATTAAGCAGCAAAGCAAGGCAAAGGCAGGTGGGGTCGCAGCTTACCCATCTAGCCACGAACATTCTTATTTGAGGCCTCACTGCTTTTTCCAGGTAAACAGACCAAAACAAAGCCCCAAAGAGGCAGCTGAGGCTTCACACGGGCCTTGGGGCCCTGCCAGCAACAGCAATGCCATAGCAACTGGGCTACCAGTTGCTGGTTTTCCCCTCCTCCCCTGCTGGTCCGTGAATTGCGGCTTATTACTCACAAGTCCGGTAAGGACGCGGCCGACCCTCCTATGGCCGAAGGCTCCTTGTCAGGACTGGGCAGAGAACCTTTCCGCTGGCGTTTGGAGTCTCCTGGCCGCTCTTGACACATGATAACTTGCAAAGGGCTGAGGGCGGTAGCCTGTAGTTCTTCACGGCAGCACTTAGTCATTCCCTGATGTTCTGAATGCCTAGGATTAACATGATTTATAAATACAAAAATACTACTGCTATAGGGTGTAAAGCCAAGCTAAAATTTGTAAATTAATCTGCTATTGTTAATAAAACTAAGCTATTATTACCTACTGCTAATACTCACACAATGCGTTGGGTTGGTGGGAGCTTTAAGACAAGGTACAGGAGTCCTGGGACAGGGTTTGGGGTGTTTTGATTCTCTGGGATCACTGTGGTCTCGTTACACACGCCAAAGACGATCCCAGTGCAGTGTGAGGCCAGCAGGAGCCACATCACCATCTAGCAATGCTGGTGCCAAGTGGGTTGCAGGTCTGCCCAGTTGGGCCTCACTGTCTCTCCTAATTGATTCAAAAGACATCTGTGCTAATTTAGAATAAAGTACATTCAGGGACTAGATTGCTGTTGTTGGGACAGGGTTTTGGGGTGGTTTTGGGGTTGTTTGGGGCTTTGAGACAGTCTGTGGAGGTGCTGAGGCAGGGCGTTGGGGTTGTCGGGGCAGGATTTGTGTGTGCTTTAGGGGCTTTGAGGAGCTAGTTGGTGGCGGGGGGGCATCTGCCCAGGTCCTCAGTGGGGGGAGCGGGTTCGCCGGGTGAATGAAGAGAGGGGTTGCCAGGAGGAGGTCAGGGTGGGGAGCCCATCCCAGAGGGGGCACTAAGTATGTATGGGTGCTGCATATGGCTGTCAGTTTTGCAGGAGGAGCCATGGGGTCCACAGAGGAGGAGGAGTCCATGAACTTGTGGGGAACCGTGGAAGAGGCATCAGGGAACTTGCCAAGGGCCCAGCATCCCAGAAGAGGTGTGTGGGACCCCTCTGTCCCAAAGGAGGAGGCATTGGGCTGCTGTGCCAGGGCCAGAGACATCCAGATCCCTGTGTCATGCACGTGTGCCTGGGGAGATGTCTGAGGCAACGTGGGACCCCGAGGCACGTATGGGATTATGGAGCCCCATGGCTTTGAGGCAGGTGTACAAGATGAGTGGGCTTGGGGAGGCTCAGCATGTGATCCGGTCAGTTGGTGCCCAGATTGGCTGGTGCCCACAGTCTGTGCCTGGCTGTAGGGGAAGCCTCAGGGTGTCTGGGAGCGTCTTTCTTCTACCCATCTTCTCACTTCCCTAATTACAATCCTCAAATAATTAAGTTGGAGCTGCGCTAATTGTGCCTCACTCAAATTGACCTTATAACTATTTGGCCCACTGGTCTTAAACTTTTCTGACTTACCAGTGCTCTCGGGCGTGCCTGCCGCAACAGGAGCCGTCCTCCCGCGGACACCGCGCCACAAGCCCGCTCCGGGCCCACCTGCCTCCCCGCTCCTGCGGACCGCGTCCGCAGGGGCGAGCGCTGGGGAGGAACCACGGCCCTAAAGGCGACACATGGAAAAGGGAAAGCCCTGCTGCAGGGCGCATGCGTAAGGCAGCAGCCCGCCATCGCTCCTTCCTTGTCCCTCTCAAAGCCCAAGGGAATAAGCACTGCCGGGAGCAAAGTTTAACTCTTACCCTACTTACGTCCCACTTGCAATTCAGCTTCAGTGAGAAGGAAAAGAAGAACACCCCAAAACCCAAGCTTCCTGCTCACAAAAAAAAAAAAAAAAAGCTGTGAAAGCAAGCATGCTTTACATACTACTGTGTTTCAGCGCTGGCTGCAAACCCAATAAAGTGGCACATGACCACCAAAAACCAGCCTGGAAGTGAGAGGGGCAGAGACAGGGCCCCACATCACAAAGCCGGGCCCAGCCAGCAGCAGCCCCCGGGCCGCAGCAGCGGCCAGAGTGGCCGCGCCAGGCCCTCGCGCAGCCGGCAGCCCGGACGCATCCTGAGAAACCAGAGACGAGTGCTGTAGAAGAGGTAATGACTTTTATTAGACTGACACTTTCATTGGGGGGGGGAGGGGGAAATGCTAGCTCTTGAGCACACAACCCTTCAGAAACGGGAGGCGTTCCTAAGTATTTTGGAGGTAGGTCTAATTTCTTTTTCAGGACGGAACTGACTGTGTTCATACGGGAAATGCCAGGCAAATCGTAGGATGTTCAGCCTCTCCCCCTCTGGCTTGCAATGCATCGTGCATCACGGCTGACTCCAGCCACTAACCGTAAGTTTAGTAGTCTTGCTTTCAGTAGGAAAAGTCAGTGGTCCCACTCCAGCTCACAGGACATATACCCACAATACAAATAGCAATGACCTCCCTAAGAAGAGACCGAGTAGGGAAAGGGTCACATTGAGCAAACAGACCTAGGGCTCCTCCAGGTCCTGAGAAGCTTAGGGTAGGCAGCCACAGGTTTCCAAAACTGCTGCCCATACTATAAACCAACTTCAGCCTCCAGGGCTGTGAAGCATCTCTACAATAAAATACTTAAAAAATGAGTTTGAGCTCAACAGAGTTCAGCTTGTGCCGTGCTCCTTCCCCAGGCGCTCTGGGCTACTGGTGAGAAAACGGGACTGTTCAAGTCATAGCCAAAGATTTATAAAAAGAGGAAAAATATCTCTCTTATACAGAGAGGGATCTTCAGCTTGTGTCAGGGAATTTCGTTAGCTATAATCTACAGACCTGGCTGCATTTTACCATGTTTTTCCAACACTTCAGTCAACATCAATCACAAGATACATTCCCAGCACAGATACACGTATGCAGCAGCACAAGCCAGAAGACAATTTTCCTATTGAGTACCAACTTCCAAAATGGAAAAGAAAGCATTGACATTACAGCAGTCGCCTGCATAAGGGTCTCGGCACCAAGGAGCGACAGCTGAAAGGAACCACGGAGTGAGCCTGGCCAAGTTTCTTCAGCATTCTCCTCCTCGCATCCCAAAATACTGGAGGTCAGCAGGGCTTCAAACATAAACCCTCATCAGCTTTGTCACCTAACCATCCTTGAACAGAGAACGAAGCCCCAGCAATCCCCCTACCTCCCCCCCGCAGAAAGAATGTTATACCTTTTCTCGTCATCTACCCCCGCTCCTCCCTACAAGCCAGTCCTTTTGTCCATCCCCTACAGTAGGCTTGATCTGGTCATAGCTCATCTCGAGCTGTACTGTCAAGAGGGGACTGTAGCACATCTGAGTTCTTGGCCTCATTTCTCAGCTCCTGCTGCTCTTTCATTTTCTGGGACTTGGCACGATCCCAGTCAGTCTTTATTTTCTCATTGTTCCACACCACTGAGGTCTCCGTGTCACTGATGTAGCCATCATCACCGGTATAGTGAGTTGGATAAACTAACAGTGGCTCCACTGAAAAGGCCAGCAAATTCCGATTTTCAAAATGCTTCATGTAGTCAGAGCTGTGCACAAAACAGAAGAAAGAAAGAAAGAATAGCCTCATATGTCCCACATTCACCTTACAGTCCACCTCCAGCCTTAATTTACCCTGCGCAGCACATCATAACCTGCTCGACCTTTCGATCCGCAGTCCCTCCAAGGGAGGGACACCAGCAGAACACTATGATCCCTTCAGGTCCAGTTCCCAGCTACTTCAGGCACCTGCATAACTGAGCCCCTTCTTCGGAAGTACTGCCTTCCTGCAAACCCCTTCTTTCTCCCAAAGAAGGGCAGCAGCAGCTGCAGAAGATCTGGTAGCTTTAGGAATTTAGAGCTAGTCAGATGTTTGGAGGTCAGCGTCAAATTTCTCTGCACGCTCCAGCCATATCTGAGCTCTGTGGGGGTCTGACCACATTATACAGCCACGTAGAGAGGAATTATCACGTGTGACAGCACGTCCAGAACAGCTACTGAATGCTATCCAGAGGCAGGTAATATCCAGCAAGAGCGTCTAAGGGCAAAGGCCCAGACTAGGGCAGATGAAACAATTGTCAGCCTCCTCCCAGTGAGGCGGCTTCTCAACTCAGGGAAGAATCTGCTGCAGGTCTGCTTGCCGCAATACAACGGCAGAGATTTTAGGAACTGCATCAATGGGCAAACTTAGGGACCAAATCCCTCTACAGACACCAAGCCACCCCGCTGCGGAAGGGTTACGGCATGTCCCTTTTGCATGTGCTTCTAGCAGAGCGCACAGCCATTTAAGTAACTCAGTAAATTCACTGTGCGGCTCTGAACATAGTTAGAACAGCATAGGAGTTCCAGTTTTGACAAAATACAGCTATTATATGAAAAACTAAAAATAGGGGGAAAAAAAGAAATGGAAGAAAAAAGCCCTACGTAGGCCTCCTTTTTCAACAGACATTTGAAAGCTTTTCAAAAAACAAATGAACAAAATCAATCCCTCTCAAGGCCCGAGGAAACTGAAAAGATCCGCAGACACAGTATCCCCAGACCAAATCTACAGGTTACTATCAAAATGAGTCACAGTCTGGGAAACAGAAGGTGCTTCTGAATTTGTTACGAGGTAGACAAAGACTATGTCAAGAGCCTTTCTCCAGGGGAAACGGACACCAACTCTGGAGACATTCTCAAACTTGCAAAAGGAGCACTTGCACTGGAGCTCTGCCCATGGCAAACATCTTCCTCAAAGTGCAATTCCCAAGATGTCTGTCACTAACCCACCCCACCTACCGACACCGGCAGAGGCCCCCTGAGAAGGCAGTTCAGACTCACACAGGATGCTTGTCAAACATGACCGGAAGAAATTCATCAACGGGTAACATTTTGGAGAGCGGCTCAGCTGCCAGCAGCTTATGAGCTCCCTGTAGTGAAATCACATAGGCCAAAGTCCAGTAGGAATAATCGGCTTCCACGAGGTTCCGCACGTGAGGCACAGACTTTTCAGGATGCTCTACCTGCATCCGCTTCCTCCCAATGTAACTGCAAGAGGAGAGGAAGGTGCAAAATTAAGTCTCCTTCTAGAAACACATTCCAGCTCTGCCAGGCTCTGAGCTAAGAGGTGCCAGGTGAAACACAAGTACCTGTGCGACATGAACAGCAAGAGCTGAGGGCGGCAAGACTTGGACAACCCTAGTCTCTACAGTAATTCACTACAGGTAGAGAGCAGAGGAGCCAGGTGCTTATACACCACAGGGAAGAAACTTCCCAGCTTAATAAAAGAATTGACTTTCTGGCAGGCAGGGTGCGCACAGTTTCAACAAGACGTTCCATGGCAGAAAGAAAAGGCATAACCCTCAGCAAATTGCCCTATGCTGTGACCAAAAAGCACAGCTTCCAGGCGCGAGTGCAAAGGAGCTGACAGGGAAAGAGTCTCAGCTGCTCCCAAGTTTGCCAGGATGCCATTTGTCTCCTCAGCTGGAGCTCTTTCAAAACAGTCTCCCCCTCCCCACAATCTTTTTCCTTGAATACCTATAAAACTGTGTGACAACCACCAGAAAGAGAAGGCAGGTTCGTTTTGGTTTTCTTAACCAGTTATATGCCTCTCCCTTAGAGCACAAGCCTTTTGTGGCAGTAATATATGGCAGCAAATGCATCATTGCAGAAATCATTACTTATGCATTATGAGGCTCCCTCTCATAATTATAAGTTTGACTTTTCAATTTTCTGTACTTACATCAGATCCCAGTCCAAACCCTCCTCTTCCAAGTCATACATGAGATTCATCAGGCGCCGTTTGAAGAAGATCTCAAAGCGCAAGTCATCCTCAAACACTACTGATTTCTCCAGCCCCCTCTCAACAATCTGGCAATTTAGCAGAAGATTTTTTTTTTAAAGGCAAGTCAAAAAAAACCCCAACACTGACTGCCATGCTTCTCTCCTTCCGGCTCAAGACCTCTTCCTATTTCTCCCGCTACTGCAATAAAGACTAGAAACTCTAGAACCAACAACAGTGCAGGGACCTGCAGAAATGGCAAATCAGTCTCATCCCTACATTTTGCCTTCTCAAGACAGCTACAAAATACAGGCTCCCTTTCATTGTCATCAGGATTAGGAACTCGTCCAGTTACCAAGAGCAGCCAGACAGAAGCCTAATTTATAAGCCAGCCTCCACACACATCCTTTTCACAACTTGTGGTGCGATCCAATAAATCATTCTCCTAATACTCATGCCAATCGCGTGGCCAAAAAAGCACCTGCAGATATCCTTTCTCTGACAAAGCAGGGACAGTGCTTTCTCAAATGTCTCAAGCGGACACTTCTCCCACATCTTTCCCCTTCTCCTCATCCACAAAACCTATGTCCATGCTTGTCCTTTGTGCCCTTGCAAACCCACAGCAGAGGGACCATCAGCGATAGTTTGACACATTGCAAGCATATAGCCAGTGAGTGCTCTTTCGTGCAGAAGCACCAGGACACCCAAAGCCCTCTTTAGAACAGTTTCTCATTCGCTCACTCACCTCCTTCCAGATCTTGTAGTGACTGAGGAAACAACCCAACTCTCCTTTGGTGAGTGGACGGCCGTGGTATGGATCCTTATAACCTGGCAGCATTTTAATTCCCAGAGCTTCTACCTCACTGCTGTTCATAGCTCTGTAAACCAGCAGAACAAGGGTTAGCACCTTCCTATTAAACAGGAGACAACCGCCAGATTTGGATCTCGGATGAAACTTTCCTCCCAGGCAATCCCTAAGCCATTTCTACCGGTCTTCCACAAAGAGAATCAAACCCAGGCCTCAGGACTCTCGCTACCCTCAGCAAGTTTATGCAGGACACAGGCAGCCTGCGTCACTATAATACGGCAATGGCTGGCAGAGCTACTCAGCCAACATCTTGTTGCCTTCCCCTGAGGCTGTGCGCATGCACACAGAAGAGATCAAAGCATCCAAATCCAAGTGCTATTCACCAAATCTCCAATCACAGCATGATGGGGAGAACGGAAGGAGAAAAGCCCCACAGTCCTTGACAGACTTCTTTGGGCAGAGCCCTTTCAGATGGGACCAGGAGGCACCAGTGACAAAATCCGGCTCCTCCTCCTCTTCCAAAAGCACCATTCCTTTGAAATGTATGTTGCCATCCTCCATCCCCTCCCACCGAGTTCTGTTTTCCAGGGACCCTTCTTGAGATGTCCCAGCTCCTTCTATGGCCGGGAATTGTACTGGCACGAGCCGGATCCTTGGGACTCACTTGCCATCCACTGCTTCAATGATTTTGCACTCGATCTGCTGCTCGTACAGTGTTTGCAGCATTCGGTCTCGTCTATCTGTCCGGCGCTTCAAGTTAATCATGAAAACCTGAAAACAGAAAGTCTGCTGTCACAAATGTGCAGGGATGTTCCTGCTGTACGGGTGAAGATAAAGACTAAGCGGCGATCCTGCCACATTCCGCCTGAAACTCAAGGGCAGAGACAGCCAGCGCTCACCAACAGATCCATCCAGACCAGTCAGAGCACCCGTGACCAAGAGGGTAGCCCACCAGCTCAGTTCAGGCAAGCTAAACGTCATTCCTCATCTCAATGCCACAATCATACAGAGCAAGAGCACAGAGCTCACCTCATCAAAGCCCATCTTGTCAGGGATCTTGGGTGGGACAGATACATATTGCGAAGGCTTTGCTGGAGGGTTCTTCACTAAAGGCAAACAATAAAGAAACCCGTTTGCATTCTGTTTTATTCGAAGCATTTATTCAAAGCACATAGACACAATCAAGGGATCTCCAGCAGTGGCACCAATTCCTTGTAGGGTGCAACTATGGCTACACAAGGACAACTGCTTAAACATAATCAAATACAAACAGTCCTGTTAGCCTACTGGGGATGGAGAAAAAAACAGCACGACCCCTCTTCTGTGACCTTCACCTCTTTTTTCTGCTGCCAGAACAGCAAAGCACCCAACTGCTAATACTAAGTCAATCCCCCACACACATCCAGCAGGAAAGATATGCTTAGCTTTTACTGCTGATCGACCAAGTTACTATATTATACTTTCATTTTTTATTCACCTCAGACTTTTCCTCTTCATATAAGAGCTTTCCAGCCTCAGATCTATGAGCGAGTAAGAGAACGTTTGAACAGGAGACCATTGACTAGAGTTGAATTTACAGAAATATTCTGCTTCTGTGGACAAGAATGAAACTTGTGAAACATGAAGGAACACACGCAGTCTGAAAATGGCCAAAGAAAACTGCAAATAAACCTCTGGCATCAGAGCCTCAGATTTACAACACTGTTACAAAACAACGTTGGCTCGAGACCTGGGCTACCTCTCCTGAAATGTTCACACTTAAAAAGATGTTCCTTCATGCAACTCAGTCCCATCCTTTTAAATACTAGCAGAGACTCTACTTTCGTAAAAGAACCGTTGTGCAGACAAGACCAAACAAAGATATACTGTGAACCTCAGGCAGCGGGATACCCAAGGGAGAAGAGAGAGTACAGCAAGCTCCAAAATACTCCCCTCCCCGTACTGTAAACATGAGACTTCAGAACACTGCTTGCGTATGCCAGGGCAAGAGCGTGCTGCCACAGAGACCTTCCTGAGACCAGAGGCTGAGGAGAGGAAAAGCTGAAATAGAAGTCAGTGGAGCCAACTGCAATCCAGAGAGACCACAGGCCTTGCAAGTTGGGAGGGGAAAAAGCAAAGTGAGAAGATACAGTCTCTGCTTTCATGCGGCACAAAAAAAATAATAATTACCCAGATGTCAAATGGCCTAGCTATACCACCCCCTTCACACCTACAGGAGACACCAAACCTCCTTCAGGGTTATTTTCGTAAGGCACAGATCAGTTCTGAATGTGCTGTATTAACTATTCCTCCCTTAACCTCTTCCTCCAATCACCCAGAAATCCAAGAGGGTTGAAAGACTCAAAGGCATACCCCAGGAAAGCAGTACACCTTGAACACAGCACAGAGCAGATCTGAACTGAAATTCCATAGACCTCAGTTCCACCCACAGCAGTCCCAGTACCACTTACCCATGATCTCTAGCTGGACATGCATGAAACTCTCCATCTCATCCCGCAGGGTGCTGTGGGATCTTAGCGGCACCGGAAGAAAGCCATAAACTTCCTTGTTACAAACAAACATCTGGACTTCTAAAATTAACACACATGTATAGCAAATAAAACACTGCTCAACTCCCACTCCTTCACAAATCCAGCCCATTACAAGACTATAAAAACATCCTTCAGACTGAGCTAAAGAGAAACAGTAGTATGCCATTACCCACTAGCTCACCTGCCTGCCTACAGGAAAATGCAAAAACAATGATGTCATCAAAAGACCAGGTGTAATCGGGATGCGGTGGGTAGAAAGCAAGGTCCCGGGAGGCCTCTTTCCGCAAGTCAATAAGAAAAGTGGAATGCACCATGGGGACGGCAAAGCAGCCACGTCGATCCCGTTTCCGAATAGGAATGTAGGCAGGAGTGCGCTTATAATAACCCTGAGAGAGGGAAGATCCACACACAAACCCTTAGGTTTGCTTTTCCTGTTTCTCTGCATCCCACATTTGCAGAGCTACCCAAGCCAAGGCAGAAAGAAACTCCAGGGAGGAGCACAGAGGGGAAGAGAGCGCAGCTCTAAAGCAAGCAGGAGCCAGGGAGAGCCAGACACAAAACTCCCCAAAGATTAGCACCCTTACTACTAATAATTCAGAGCAGTACGAGGGTAGCAAAGAAATAATATGAGCTAGAGACCCAGACCATCTCTTACCTGAGAAGTCATTCCACACCAGAAATTAGAATAGGCGGCACGAGAATCCAGCATGGGTGCTACCACGGTCTTATTCTCTGCCATCAGCAAGCCCAGGGTGTCTGGATTCGTCAAGATGTTATCTGCATCGACAAACTGCAGCAAGCACAGAGAAACCCAACACACGCGGTCAGTCGCAATGCAGCCGGTCTCTCTTAGCGTTAGTCTAGCATGCCATTCAGTGAATATTTTCTGTTTGGTTATCCACGTGCCCTGCAGGCTACCCCCAAGACTGTACATGGTGCATCCTACACAGCATTCTCCAAAGCCAGAGCAATGCTGACAGGCACTTCTTCTCCTTCTAGAAATTAGGAGATGAAGTGACTGTTCCCACCCAGAAAGTACAAGGCATACCAAGATGCATGTCACCACGCACCAGGGTGCCCAGGGCACAACCCAGCACATGTGCACGATGTTACAGAGCAGCTGATATCTCAACTAGAAAGCTGAGGACCCCTCTTCGGAACATGGAAGGAGTTCACAAAAGTCTCCAAAGGAAATTTTCACACGTGGGAACGAGAAATGCAAAAGGGAACATATGACAAACAGCAGCTACCCCAACAGCTAGATCATCCGCGACAGTCATACGAGCCTCCAGACCCAAGATGGCATTTCCACGAGGGCAACTTTTTGTTTGTTTGTTCCTACACATCCCCAGTTCTCAAAAGACTCAACAGCAACCAACACGACATGCACAACAGCAGCAAAAGCACTGGAGCTTTCAAAATGGTTTGTTTTTCCCTGCCAGGGCCCTCAGAGCATGCAGCAGCACTCGTTACCCAGCAGCTGCACAGTCAGCAGCACAGTCCAACCCCGAGAAAGGAGCGAGCGGCTGCAATCTCTCGGGGCATCGCAGGAATAAAACTCACTTGCTAGGTCACAACGCACTGGCCAGTACCCAAACCGGAATGCCAGGGGCCGCACAGACCGCGAGTTACTAATGCGACAACTAGCTCTTCGCGCGCTTCTGTGACGCTGCTGAAGAGCCAAGCGCGTTAACCACATCAGCAGCAAACAAACACTACCTAGCATAAGCCAAAGCCATCAGGACATAAACTGGACAGCGGCCACCTGCGCCCCAAAGGGCCCCCCCGGGCAGGCGGGTCCCTTACCAGGATGTAGTCAGCCCACATGTCCCGGGCGGCCTTCAGGGCCGCCTGCCGGAGCTTCATCACGTACTCGTAGCGGGAGTTTGACCAGTGCTTCGGGCCTTCCTCGTCGGGGTAGGACCTGCCCGGGAAGCAGCACCCGTGAGGCGGCGGCCGCCGGCCCGGCCCGCTCGGGCCCGGGAAGCGCTGCTGCCCCCGGCCCGGCCCCGCCGCCGCCGCTCACCGGGGCTCCTCCAGCGGCCGCCACTCCACGCGGTGGTAGAGGCCCTGCACCCGCACCAGCCACTCGCGCAGCACCGCCGTCGTGTTGTCCGCGCTGTGGTCCGTCGCCACCCTGCAACAAGCGCGCTCAGCCGCCGCCGCTCGCCCGCCCCGCCGCCGCCTCCCGCCGCCCCCCGCCCTCGGCCCGGGCCCGGGCCCCACCACAGCGCCGTGCGCTCCTTGGGGTGCCGCAGCCGCTCCAGGGCTCCCAGCACGGCGGGCAGCGAGTGCGCCGCGTTGCGCGCCAGCAGCGCCACCACCACGCGCGGCGCCCGCAGCGGCGACTCGGGGCTCCAGCGCTCCTCGGGGAAGTAGGCGCCGGCCCGCGCCGCCGCCAGCAGCAGCGGCAGCGCCAGCCGCAGCCGCGCCGCCGCCGCCGCCATGGCCCGTCGCGCCGCGCCACCGCCCTCCGGCAGCGCCCCGCCCCCGGCCCCGCCCCTTCACCCCCCCCAGACCGCTCCCGGTGGGGGGGGAGAGCGCAGCGCGGCCGTCCTTAACGCTACATGTCCTTAAGGCTATGGCTAAACGTCTTTAATGCTACGTCTCCCTCCCGCCCTGCTCCACATTTTCCGCCTCCCCTGGGGCAGTTTTGGCAGCATCGCTGTCCGCAGAACATTCACCCGGGGGGTTTCCGTTTCCCAGAAGCTTTTCATCCGTAACAAGGGGATATTTCACACATCACATTTGTTTTGTCCCAGAGGTCCCGTAACGCGGCTGTCCTGTTCTGAAGCCTTCTGCTGCTGCCTTCAGCGTCTGTGCGTAGGCCATACTTTGTATTTCTGCTTCTTTACACCAGCAAGGAGCCTCACAGGCATATGTCACCTTTGCATTTGGAAGGACTTGCAACCTCAGCTGAGCCTGTACCTTACCATATTTTCTCACCTGAGGCTGATTTATTGACTGGGCAGGTGGGAAAAGTTACAGCATCCAACATACTATTGCTACTCAGTGCTCCCATTCTTATTCCAGAGAGCTCCTGGGCTGTCACTTCATGGAGCAGGTCGTCTGTGCTTTCCAGAACACAAAAGAAACTGTCACGGTAAAGATTGTGTTTGTTACGACCTGAGGCCTCTTTCAGGGCTGAAACAAGGACCAAAAGTAATGTAAAACATCAATAAACATAAGTAACATATCAAACTTTTACTTCCAAATGCTGCCTTTGACACAGGCATATCTGTTTTTAAATCTGAGATGACTTCTAAGAGTCACTACTACTTGGCCCATCCAAGTTCTACTGTGGCAGCATGGTGCAAACTGTTTTAGAGGCACTTAAAATACTGTTGCCAAGGGTTCACTTCTGCTCTTCCTCCTCCCCCCAATGTATTTAAATAGAATTTAAAAAGACCATTAAGACCGGTGTGTTTAGAGGAACCAATTGTAGCAGATGTGCAGACTACACTAATGATTCATCCTTAGCATAAAAGCTCTTCTGTTCAACACTTTAAAAGGAAGCAGTAAATATGCAGCCCTCCCATGACATCATGCTTGTAAAATGAGGGTTTTTTGCTCACATTGGCCAGTAGGAGGTTTAGAGGTTACAGTGAGCAAGTGGGAACAGTGGGGGAGGGAAAGAGAATTGGCAAGAATAAGCTATTTCAACATTAGTATTCTGGCAACGTTAGCATTCTAACCACAGGCAACATCTGGAAAGAAACTTGAACATAGAAACACGGAAACCACTGTTTAACTGCTTAAAAAAAAAAAAATCGATCAGCTGCATACAACAAAGCAGAAGTTACAAGCTTGGCAGCAGTAAATATTTTGGTCTCAGGATATTCCCTCCTTTCTTTAGCAGAAGGCAAAGGAACAATTGCTGTAAATCAGTCCGCTTTGGTACTTTCAGAGGAACACAATTTCTTTACCTTTGCTAATGGCTTTCAGCAATACAGCCAGAACCACTTCTTCATAAATATTTTCCACATTTATGATGCCACTGAAATCAGCAAACACGTAACTTTCATATTTTGGCAGCTCCTACCAAAGGAAATACATGAGAGGAAAATTGGGCAATATCAGTATCACATACAGCTCAAAGACATATGATCAGGGCCAGTATTGGTCTGACAGCATTTCAATTAAGCCAAAACATGTTATTCCTCTAACATTTGCTTCTTTGTTGAAGGCACTCTAATTACCCATTGCTTGACAACCGCTAATTCCCTAAATATGATCTTGTGTAACACATCATTTGTATTCGCAGATTATCAGAAGGAAAGAGTGCAATCAGCAGCCAGGATGGGAAGAACCTACAGAAATTAGTTAAGACTCCCTAAAAATCAGGCAGAACAAGAAAGGAGTGAGCAATCAATGCTCTCAAATCCCAGAGACAGAAATATTTTCTCCAAAGCAGAGTGCCCTTCAGTAAGGGCAATCCAGAAACCACCACTAGGACTAGCTACAACGGGAATCGGTCCAAGCAGCATTCTGGCACAAGGCAGCAGAGGAAAAAGGGGGGAGGGGGAAGAGGAGAATGTTCTGTGAAATCTCTAAGTGACAGTCACATCTATGGTGTGAAACAGAATAGGACTTATACCCACTTGGAGGAAGTTTATTGGATGCCTTGTGCGAGAGGGCTGTGATGGCACGGGTTATTTAAAAACTCTTTTTCTTCAGGGTTACGGTACAGTTCCTAAACACCAGAATACTAGAGAGGGAAAAGCTGTACTGAAGGGAAGACAAACCACTTAGCCACCCAGTAAAAACTGCTGGGTTTGCACAGCTTTCCAGAAGAACCAAATGATTTTATTTTTGCTGAGCTAAAATTTGCTTATATGAGCCCCCTTTCCATCTCAGCAGAGTCAGAACCCCTTCCAGCCCCTCTCAGGTTCAACCTTACCAGTTTACACCTGGACTCCAAATGCTTCAGCAGAAAAGGAAGAAAAATCTGAACCAACCACTCCTGAGCAAACTGCTTCCGGGTGGAACTACTGTCATAGTCAAATTTCTGCAAGCAGATGACAATGAAATTCAAAGGAGAATAAGTCCAATCGTCAGATGCCTTCTCTACAACCACCACTGTATCTGTTGTGTTAAAACAGCACACAGAAATATGGGAAAATACTTGGAGTAAAGCAGCACCACTCAACAGAAAAACAAAAAGCCCAAAGATTTATGCATCCAAGTAAGATCAAACACGCAGGGAAGGACAAAGAAGGCATCTGATGCCTTACCTTTAGCACACGATCTTTGACATTTTCCAGCATTTGGACGACTTGGTTACGGTTAGTTGCCTGGCTGAGGCGTTGCTCTGAAAGCTGCTGGAAGGTATAGATGGAATTTTGCATTAGCTGTAAAAAACAAAAGTCTGCTGAGTAGGTACCAGACATACAGGAACCAGGGTTTCACTCTTCATCTCACCCCAGCTGGGAGTGACTCTCCCGGTTAGTCAGCTTTCTTTTACTGAGAAAACCTTTTCAAACCTTTGCTTCGTGCCTTCTGGGCAGCCTAAGAAGAAATTATGGAAGGACAGCACAAAAAGTGAAAATAATAGCTAAGACTGGAACTCACTCACAAGGGTCAGCCCTCCTGAGCTTTTTCAAGCATGTTTTCTCAAAGTTTCACCACTTACTTGCTGCATGAGATTCTGAGCTCCGAGGACCAAGCTTGTCACGCTGTGAAAGCCAAACCTCTCGAGTCCCTGCAGACTTTCTTTATAAACGTCAGCCTTCTCATAACACGGCTGCATGATTTCAGGCGTCCAAGACGTTCTCCCAAGTGTCAGAAGCTACATCAGAGCAACAGTGCATTACTTAGGCAGTATACAGTGTCCCTTTTCCTTTTTAATATTTGTTCCCAAATTCATTTGGAGCCCCAGCTCTGTACTATTCCCACTTCCTTCCTTTGCTCCATTTCCGGTCAGGCCTCAGATTCTCTCCGGAATACGAGGCAGCGAGACAGCGGCCGGTTACATGTGCTCAGGGAAAGAGTATAAGAAAGAGAAAAGCGTACTGTGACAATTCCCCAGCATACCTTTCCAGTAATATGCAACTTAAGAGACTTTATGCTTAATAAAGCTCATCCTGGGGTCAGTGAGAACCTTCTTGCCAGGATTCAATATCTGCAAATTAGCTGCAACATTGTGACAGTGAAGAGTATGCTGCCTCAAGAATCAATCCTGCACCGACAACTGCCACAGTAGGTAGAATGCTTGTATTCCTGTCTGCAAATTTAACGGCAATGTGGTCTGCAAGGAGCTGGAAAAAAGCAGTTGCCTTTGTCATATCATCCACGTATTTTACCTCTTTTTGCAAGACTGCGATAGGAGAGTTCCGTACAGTTCTGACCATCTCATCAACTCTCTGAGCAAAGAGCGAGCGTACCATCTCAGCTCCTGAGCTGATCGGACGCATGAGTTCCTCCATCACACAGACCAGGTCAGGCTCCACTCCCTGGCAACAGCATGATTCTGCTGGACTTTGCACCGCTCCTGTCAAAATGGAAAGCTATGGGTTGTGTGATAAATTGTGCTAGACTCCACATTGCCCTGGATGCACTAGGCACAAATCCAAGATAGCAGGGGCTCGGACTGTGTAGAAACCACCACCCGATAATTTCTGCCCGCAGTCAATGTTTTACTACGTGCAACCATAGTATCTGTTGGTCTGTTCTACCCAAAACAGTGATATCTAAGCCAGCAGTTCACAAATTAAGGACTACAACTATGGGCAGGAGCCTTGAAGTTCCTCATATTAAAAGTTATCAGAATTTCTGGTATAAATATGGATTTTCAACTAAAACAAATTGTTAAGCAACAGTAAAATGAACAGAATTGTTTAGAAGAGCACTTCATGATGAATTAATTCCTACCCCAGCCTCGCTGTTGGCAGATGATTCTGCACGCTACTCACACCTGCAAGAAAATTGCAAAGTAAAGACTGTATCAACTGAATACAGACTACATAAAATAAGAACACCTTTGCTGGGTCAGGCCAAAGTGGTGACCCGGTGTCCTGTTTTCAACAGCCATCAACAGCAGAGGCCTAAGATGCAAAAGGAGTTCCTGGGCTAGAACAAGGCTGCATGTTTAATAAGCATCTAAAAATGTAATGGATTTGTCCAATTCTTTTTTTGAACCTGCAAATTTTTTGCATTTTCTCCCAGCCTTTTGCCCCTGTTTGTCCAACCTTGGAGTTTTCTGGCTATCTGATCCTTTAAAGTCAGCATCTGATCCAGGTCTGGGCGAATTTTCTTCTCCAACTGAATTTGTAGTTTTTCTTTCTCCCTCTGAAAAACTTTGAATTCACTGGAGACTTGACTGAGGATCAGTGTGTAAGCCTCCTGCAGAAACTGGGTGGCCGTTAAAGAGCAGGTGAACCAGAGAGCGACATAAAGAAAGAATAAAGGAAAGATAAGAGGCATCATACAGGCCTTAGGCAAGTTTGGGAAACATTACTGTCTATTCTAACAGAAGCAAATTCCTTGTTAGGTTACTAGGTTCACCAGTAAACAAAAGGCTGTCTTCCATCTGTGTCACGCTTTTAAGATTCTTCTCAACTCATCCAGCATCATCTCACCCAGCCCAAATATCAAGTATTTCATTGTTCTTTATCTCCCTTATAATCATTCCCTCATTGCCCATATGCAGCAAACCACAACTAAACATACCTTTCACACAGTATAATGCTCTCTATCTTTGCACAATGGACCACTAAAGAGAGCAGTTTCACAGGAGACCGAAAAGGCAGAGGAGCCTTGGAATGGGCACTGTTTGCCAAATTGTTCTTTATTTAAAAAGTTTATACATGAAGCTCATGTTTATAGCTCCCCTGTCCTCTCCAGCTGTAGAGTTTCAAATAAAATAGTCCTACCAGCAGTTTCCACAATGCTTTTATCTCAGAACTCATCTTTCCTTGAAGCAGATGAGTAAGTTTGTGACCAACAAACCACTCTCTGTTTCACTGTTATACAACCTAGTACTTAAGAGCTACGAGTAATGCTGCAATTGTGCAGCTTGCATCAGGCAGAAGGTATCCCAAAATTGGATCTGGCTCTCCCAACGGCAGAGGTTCTATCACCATATGCTAAAGAAAGAAAGAAAGAAAAAAAAGAAAAAAAAAGAAAAAACCCTAGGTGGGGACCAGCATTGACTTTCAGATGCAAATAATGCCCTGTGCATTTACCTGGATCCACAGCTGCTTCCTCCGAGGTTCTGACCCTCTGATATGTGGGAGCACTTGAGACTGCAGCACTGGCAGCAAATCCTCCATTAGCACATTACCAAGAATCTACCCCCCCCCCCAAAAAAAAAAAAAAAAAAAAAAAAAAAACTATTTAAACCAAGTTCCAGGCAGCAAACTCGCATTAAATGCTCTGGTATTGGAAAGTTCAGCACTTGACAAACCTCAGGTTCAGCTCCCAAGAGAAGATCCCCTGCCCTGTAGCTACCTCTCTCTTGTCTGTAAAATCGTACAGCCTCCAGAAATGCTTCAGCTTCAAAAGAACCTCTCCTCTGTAATTCTGAGGACAAAAGATGAGTTAGTCCCAGTTACATTTAATTAAGATTACTTAGAAAAAAAATACTTGATTTTAACCACATTCAAATGACATGCACGTAAATACAATGTGATGACTACAAAATGCCAAGATGACAAATGCTGTATGAAACCTACTGCATAGAGGAAACTACACTACTGATGGAAAAGAAGAGGGGAAGATAGTCTAAACACTTTAGTGAATCCAAATGCAGTAGCCTAACCCTGAATCTCAGTATTTCTTAAAAAGGAGTGCCAGCCAAATCATGTGAAGTTGCAGGAATTTAGCAACTATAAAATTATTCCAAGGGAGGATAAAGCCTGCAGGAAATTTTCTCACTGTCTAGGCATAGGAATCAGAAACCAAAGAATTTACAGAGAGTTCATTTATAGCTGGCCCTTCCATGAAAAGATCCTCATGGTAGAAGGCTCATGCCCTCAGCTTTCATGGATGATATTGCTTCATCAGGTGACTACCTAAAGGCAGACACCTACCAGATTCCAAAGCATTACCTGTACTGTGATACCGAATCCCATCTTGAAGAGCAGATTTCCAGATCCGCTGGGATTCTGCAGAGCTTGTGCAAAAACAAAAGTGCCTCCGGAATGGATGGTAGAGGAAAAACAAAAACTCTCCTGGAGAATCAGCTAAGGTGTTCCAGCCCTGCTGGGAATAGCCACCTTGGGGTGGAGGGAAAGAAGAAAAAGCACAGTGTACGCCATCACAGGAACAATTTGAAATTACTGTTTCTATAAACTCCAGGCAATTTCACAGCAACTATTGATAGGTCCGTTGTCTCTCATTGAGTGCTACCATTACACTGACAAAATAAAATGCCCGAGGCCTGCTGTATCAATGCGCGATCCAAGGCCTGCTGTATATCAGTAGTTTATTAAAGAACGAGGGAGCAAGATGTAGGGTGATTAGAACCAGCCAGATTTCAGCCTTTAATCTGTGGCAGGGGAAACATCAAACCAATGATGTCAGATTGGGAGTTTGCATAGTCATTGCTAAGGTGGGTCAACCTTTTTTTTATTTTTTTTTAGTATTATTAGAAATAATAAATAAAAATTTGACGTAGTATTATAAACAGTAAGGACCGCATAGACTATTACAAATATTTTGTTCTGAATGCAATTGGTAAAGTCTCACTTCCTTTCTAAGCAGTATCTTCAGCATACTAGAAAGATGCTAGTTCCACTAGCAATTTTTTAATTGCTGTGCCTAATTTAAAAAGCCATCAGTAATTTACATATCATCACAGCCAGATAGAAATTTTTACAGTATGCAGTTATCTTATAAAAGCGAGACTGAAAGACTGAACAGAGAAAACCATTTCAAATGAAAAGGCAGAAATGTCTCTGCATCTGCTTCTAATTTCGAACCGCTTCATTTTAAACTGTTAGTTTTTCAGCTAGCTAAGTAAGGTCTTGCAATCTGCCCGAGGTCCTAAACACAGCTGTCGTGTCCCAGGGGAAAGGGACACGAGAGAATAAGGAAAAACAAAGAAAAAACACATATTTAGCTGCATGCGATCCTGAAAGTACAGAGTCCGCGTGATGTCAACATAATGTTCAGTTTAGCATTTGAATGTTGTAGCTCTGTCTATATGTAATGAAGATTCCTCTGTGTCAAACCATTACCCTCTTTTGTGGCAAGAACTGCAAGATCTCATCATTGGGCACAGAGCCCATCTCACGTTATTGCTACTGTTCTAACGTGACAGTCAAGTCATTGTTTTTTTGTAATGCTTTGAGATGCCCAACTGGATTCTGCTCGTATCTAGGCCAATATATATTTCTTAAGATCGACACATCATAGAATTACCTGCAAATCCTTGGCACAGACTGCTGACCAGTTTGGTGTATTCATTTAGCGAAGTCAACAGCAGGTAGCCAGACAAAGCAGTCGAGTCTCTGGGCTCACAGCCTTTTCCCAGGGCCTGGGAAAGAAATCAAATGGTGTGCTCTCAGTGCGGGTTTACAGGCAGAATTATTTATACAGATTTCAATTCCGCACTTTAGAGCAGCTGGCAACAGCAAGTGGTTTTGTTTCTCATGACTCCACTTACAAGGCCAACAGCTGTAGAATTCAGTAGCTCATTAACACAGCAGAGTAACAACAATTAGAGTAGGTAGCGAGGGAGCATAAGGCAACACAGTAAACCGGGATGAATTTTAAGGAGATAGAATATATTTGCCCTTGCAAAGAGAATCTTTTTTCAGTGATCCAGGTGTGAAGTGGCAGGCTTTTACATGACATCAGCTACATCCTAGTAGCTGTGTTCGCACAGTCCTGTGTCGTCTTCTGTCCTGTGCCTGCAGGGGATGCCTAGGAATGTTTGCATGGAATATGACCATATAAAACCCTTGATTTTACAACCTCTACAGTTGTAGCAGAAGGAGCATAGTTACCTCTTTGCTTTCAAACCATTCCAGGGTAAAATCTCCAAGAAGAACAAAGTAATTCTCCTTCCACCTTTGGGAATCTTCATCATACTGAGAGAGCAATCCATCATACAAAGTAGCATGAGGTGC
Organism: Apteryx mantelli; assembly: GCF_036417845.1. Taxonomy (NCBI): domain Eukaryota; kingdom Metazoa; phylum Chordata; class Aves; order Apterygiformes; family Apterygidae; genus Apteryx; species Apteryx mantelli. Next base: position 51,192 of record NC_090013.1, read on the forward strand.
CCTCTGGGTCTGAGAATACACAAGAGGGAATAGTGAGCAAACCTCAGCAGAAGTGCCAGCTCTGTAAGAAAGAAAGATCATGTTATGCTGCATGCAGTACAGAGAGTGGGAGCCTGGCCCAGTCAAGACTTTTGCTATTAGCACAGTATAAGTAATTGCGAGATGCAATTGAACAAGGACACCTAGTGGTCACAAAAAGCAAACAAAGCACCTAAATCAACTCTGTGCGACACACCTTGGTAATCTGCAGTGATTCTGTAGTGATTTTGACACTAACCTGTGAGTTATATCCTTGGCTATCAATCTCACCTACTCATCTAAAATATTAACGCTATGCTTAGTGTAGAAAAAGTGGTATTACAAATACACCACACGAAAAGCTGACAGCTTTTTAATGATAATGGGATAATGAGAATCAGAACATGGAAGTGTCAATTCTTATTCCCAGGCGCTGGTCAAAGAGGCATGCAAGTTCCCTGTGAACAAAAAAAAAAAAAAAAAGAAAAACCCCACCTGCACATTCAATAAACACAAGAGCCCTTTTCTCACCTGAAGATGACAGAGAGAACGGGGGAAAAAGGTGCAAAGAGTTGTGTGAGACTAGGGAAAAAACAAGCAACTTGAGTGACTCAGAGGAAAAGAGAATACCTCTCAGTTCCCTAACTGCACTTTATATATTTATCATGATCCTTAAGGAGTTAGTGTGGTCGGGAAGATAAGCATACAGGTGGAGGAGACACTAGTCTTCTAATTATACAAAGGAGCAAGTCCTCAAAAGTGAGCCAGCCTATCTTTATGGGGGCATGAAATACATAAATGGCCACTTGGCAACACAAGTGTACCGTCTGTTGTCACAGCTGTCTTAAAATACGTTCCTAAACATCTATTTTTAGGCCATAAAAGATAAACTATCCCTTAGTAATAGGTCAGTGATCTGCATAATGGTAATCAACTGCATAATGAAGCTGCAAAGAGACAGGGAATAGCAGTCAGTCTTTACATTCATAAGAGAACGTGCATCCCCAAGATCAACCTCAGGAGGAAAGCGTTTCTGGGGGATATGACATCAAGTGCGAAGGCTTATCATTTACCTTGCTCTGTAGTAGCTGCAGGGCAAGTTTGCCTTGCAGGTCCAGTTCCCCAGAGACCTGTTGCAGAAAGGCTGTTGCAAGCTGCCTCTGGTAATAGGGCAAAAAGTTCTTCATCATGGCAGCTGTGCAACCTGGGGTAGAGCAAGAACAGAGACAGTTTCACTTCATAGTCTCCTCACAGAGGAGGCAGCCTTCTGTTTCTAATCAGCATTTTTTTCTCCTCCAAGAACAGCTTTTGAATTAGAAGCACACCTCCCAAGAAACAAGGCTGCTAATTAAGCTCCAGACACCCAAACTGCTCCAGAGGTTGCAAACATGGTAGCCTGACGCAGGGCGCTGCTGTAAGGCTATGGGTAGGCTCTGCAGGAATTGTTACAAACTCACCATGACCTCTGAGATCCAGATACTCTCCTCACTGTGCTGTTACATGTTTGTAACCTCTGAATAATGCCACTTGCCCAAAGAGACCTCTACTACAGGCCCTTTGCATTACAAATGCCTAACCCAGCCCAGGCAGTTTAGTGGATGCACACTCCTATTTTTGGCTACTTCAAGCGATTACCAAATGCCTTAAATTGCATCAAATGTGATACAGTTTAGTGCCATTTTGCAGTAGAGGAAACCAAGCACAGAGGCATGATGCAACCTTTTTGTATCTCAAAAGGTCCAGAGAGGCCAAGTTCCTTATTTCTTGCAGTCGTCACTGGACCCTAAACTGCTGGCGCTTTATCATCTTGGGAACCTAGTCAGTATAGCATGTGAAGACGTCTAGTGAAAAAAGGATCCAAAATGTCAGAGGTCTGATGCTATTCAAAAATAAAAGACTTCTATATGCCACTGCTTCTCCAAATATTTTCTCCACCAGCTGAAAAGATGAAAACAAGGGAGGAAATTCACTGATAGCTGAGTTGTTGAAATGTCACGCCTAAAACAGCTGTAAACTTAAAAAAAATCTGACAATAAAGCTATAGTTTGAAGCTGTGGAGGCTTCCAAAAGCACATTGCCTACCCTACCACTAAAGGGATTGCAAAGAGGCAGAGAAATATGTTGCTCAAGAAACAGTAGGAAGCAGAAAGGGGAGGAAGCTGACAGTCTAAAAATAATGCATTTCCTAATTCTCACACAGAGAACCATTCAAAAAGGAAGGTATCAGAGAAGAGGGCTTTCAGATTAGTTTCACACACACACACACACACAGTCCTTTTTTGCCCAATGAGCATCTTAAAATCAACACCTAAATTAGATTTCACATCTCTCAAAGCCCAAATTTGAGCTCAGCGAGCACTAAGCCAATGCTGGCAGCCTTCTGATGTTGAGAAGTACTTATACTAAGCACCAGAAGAACTTACCAGACAGCAGAGAAGGGATTCAGAAACAGCCACCTCTTTTGGAGACTTGTGGAGTTCACTGGTACTCTTGTGGTAGTAAAAAATCACACTTTTGGGAAGAAGGATTTTCCTTTATTAATTTCTCTGAGTTCATTTATCCCTGCCTCAAAGATGATGCTTCGACAGTAGAAATCTCACTTAAGTGTAGAGGGGCCAGTTTACAAGTAATCACTGTTAAAGCGACTCATTCAATACAGCAATGAGTAGAATCTGAAAGGGCAGTCACATCTGACATTTTACTGGGATCACTGTATGCTCATCAATAAGCATTTTGAATGTACAATCCCCATGCTTAAGTTGATGCACAGAACACTCCTTGTAACATATATACAGATTAATTACATTCGGTACTCAGGAGGACAGTCAGGCTGTTATGGAACAAACAGAACTCCTATCCTGCCTCTTTCAAATGCTCTTCCCTAGTTATTTAGGCTTGAAAAGGTTTAAAAGCTGGTTCCACACCGCTTACGTAACCCAAATTCTCTGTCCCCCGCATTGGGATTCAGTTGATGATCACTGTTGCATGCAATAAGCAAAACACTGAACGGTTAATATCAGAAGGATCCTGAAAGTTGCTGAACAATGAATTTGCACTACATGTCTTGGCTGTTGCAGTTACTCAGTCCTTCCCTGACACTGTCCAAAGAAATGAAAGCAGCAAGGAAAATCTGAGTGGTTTTAGGCCAAAACCAAAGACGGCACAAATCATCTGAAAGCATCAGTCAACCCAAGCACACACAAAATACCCAGTTCAGAAATTATGAAAGTTCAAGGATTGCAGACCTGACACTGAAAAGGATCAGAACTTCTGGACAAGTGATCTTCAGCTGGGCGGCTTTCTTTGAACTATCTACAGAGCATTGCTGGAGTCCAGCTTGCAGGGACAATTTGCTATTAGTAAGGGATTCAGTGAGAAGATTGCATCTCGTACGTTAACAGCAAGGGAAATATCCAGATCAGGCCTGGATCAAGTAGATCATTAGAAGAGAAGGGCTGGGTATAACCAACACCGGAAGGAGAGAAAGTGTCCTGTAAAACAACCAACCTGAGCACCAGTTACTCTCAGTGCAGGCAGGAAGCAGCTAATGGAGTTGAATGTATCCTCTTGTATTTTATAGAGGACCCTCTGCCATCTGTACTAATACACTACATTTAATTTACTATTTAAAGATTATACAACTATTATGTAATACCTTAGTTCTCTCAGCTGATTGCCAGTAGATTTGATCTTGCCCTCTCTTTACAGCAAAGTCTAATAGTCTCGTCCTGTGAATGTTTTCTGAGGACAGTTCTGTGGCAGTCTTCCCTCACCCAATACAGACAGTAATACATAAATGTAAGTGTGTGGGATTATGAGGCTATATACAAAATTAATTATAAACAATTATAAACAGGAACTTTTTTCTTCAAAAGGCAATGGAGATAGTAGAAGCCATTTCTTACCTCTCAGATACCTGCGCTGCTTCCCACTCAGTGGGCTTGAATATCTTCCTCCCATCTTCTGCTTCAGTGTGCTCACTGCCTACCAGGCTTCAAGGTCAGGATCTGAGGAAGAGAGAGGACGTACCACACACCGATTTTTTAAGTTCTTAAAGCAGCAGAGATTGTCCTTTTCTGTCATACTCTCCTCCAGCTCATAAATATTCAAATAACATCTCTCATATCAGCCCTTTGTCTACACCCCTACTCACAAAATAAGCCTTAAAGAGGCAGCAGCACCACAGTCCCTCTGCCCACACGCTCCCCTTTCTCACAGGCTTTACCCCTAAGCCTCTGATGTTAAAAGGGTACTACCTTGATTTCTGCTTTATTTTCAAGACTGTGGAGTCAGTGAGAATTCATGCTCAACATCACCCTAGCTATGCTCTCACAGCGGGTTAGGACTAGCTCACAGTGAACTGGATACAATGGAACTGTAAAGTGAATAACGAACACACCGCATTTCTTTACTGAACTGCAAGTGCAATTTCCATCCTAGAAATATTGCTGCTTAGTGTTAGTTAAATACAAAGCAAAAATGCAACTATTCAAGACAAGCCTGTTTGCCCTGGAATTTAAGGTTAGGATGCTAAAGCAGTACAGCCTGTAAATTTACATGATGCTGTGAACTGCACTACCAGATTTATCAGATGCTCTTGGTACTCCTTCATACTCTACTCACTTCTCTCCCTCTCAGCTACCGCTGCACAAGACATCCCACAACAAACTTCAGGAGGGGCCTCTGCTTGTGTTAGGGGATAATGCATTTGGGAGCGAGGCAGAAGTGAATGAGTGGGATACGATAAGGGGATTTTTCTGAGTTATTTCTAAATTTGAAAGCATGTCATGGAAATAACACTGGTCATTGCTTTACTCTGCACCTGCTCTCAGTTCTCAGTTCCCTAATTAAGCTGACCTAAATTATCTTCCACTTTTACTGTTATGCAACTGACAATTTTTGATACCCTTCACACCCCACAGAACATGTAGAAACAGGAAACCCTGAGCAGAAATGTTCAGCACTTGCATCAGTTCTTAGACTGGTCAAAAAGCCAAAGTACTTCTAATATAGAGAAATCAACAGGGGAGACTTCAGGGGGGGAAAAAAAAAGGCCCTATAAAACCAGGTGGAAAAAGAGTTCAGAATCATTAAAGTGATAATACTGTGCCACACAACAGAGAGAAGCAGCTTTCTACAAACATGGCACTTGGAGGCGGGATGAACCAGCTGTGTCTCTTGGCTATTTGGAAGTCTAGCACTATGCATTTTTGGATTCACATTTGCACAACTATCTTATTAAATCTTCCACAGTATGGCAGGCATGAGACTCAGGACACATGTCACTTGAGATGAAAGGTGCAATTTGCATTAATAAGATTTTGAGTTTGAAAGTCTTGTCTGTACACATCTACTTTGTTTATTTCATATTTTAAGATGCAGAGCTCAACAATCAGGCAGACATAAACATGATTTTAGTAATGTTTGTACTTCTTTAACTCACAAATCCTTTTACTCTCACCAATTCCTATAGTTCTTTCACCAGTTCATCAATTAAATTGGACATTACTTCTTTTCTGCGAAGGACTGGCAATGAGAACAAGGGGTAATGGAATAAAACATAAAAAGGGATAGGAGTTCCCAAACTGACAGCATGCCCCATCTTCTCAAGAGCAAAAATCAAAAAGGAATTGAAACAATTCTGACTTCTCTAGATGCTGAACTCAATACTGGAAAAGAGTGAACAACTATAAAAAGGGAGGCTGACATGATAACTGGTAATGAAGTCACAGGAGTCTCATCAGAAATGAGTCTCATGGAGGAGACAGAGCTCTTGATAAAGAGACATGGAGACTTCACGAGATGTTGGGGAAAATATGTTTAACTTGGTCTGTGAATAGCAGAAAGATGAAAGCAGCAGTAAAAGTAGGTGGGTGGGGAGGAGAAAACTGGTGCATGTCAAACACTGAAAGCACTGCACACAAGATTCCTCCATGGCTTCCTTCCCTGTATGAAAGAGGGGGAAGGGGGGAAGGGGGGAAGGGGGAGAAATCAGAGGAGTACAGATGCATTTTTCTGCCTGGCACTTCAGTTGGCAAGTTTGCTTCCTCCTCCAGCACCAAGACCACATCTGCCCTCAGAGACAAACAGCAGCAAGAATCACAGATGCAAAGATGTTTTACCAGTTTGTGACATTCTATCTGGATCTCCTTATAACTAATTTCAAAGATAGCCTATGGGAACAATGAGAACAGTCACTAACCAGTCCTATTTTATAGCTCCTACCAGAATTCATGCCCCTAGGAAAATTATGCTACAGAGGACAATAAGCAACAGAGGCAAACCAAGAATCATGCAGACAACTCTTGCACACTTTGTTGGTGAAGGCTGAACAGTTTATACTCCAGTAATTGTTGCCAAGGTTTATTAGATTATGGCTCTGAAAGGATGAGATATGTCCTAAAAAGGGAACAGATGTGTCCTGCACTGTAATTTCAATTCCGCTACACTTGTCAACAGCAAACTGCTCAAAGTCCTGTCCAGGTTCTGCACAACTGATTTGTAAAAATCGTATCACCTTCCATTTACAACCCAGGAATCTGAATTCCTGGGTTTTGTTCCCACGTCTGGCACGGAAATGCTGCATTTCCTAGGAGATAAGTCATCTATCTTTCCCGACTCAGCTTCTTCATCTGTAAAGACTGGAATACTTTTTCTTGCCAGCTATGCACTAACAGATTGCTGGACTCCGTGCAAACTCAAAACATTCTGAAACCAACAGCTGAAAGCATAACAAAGGAGGACTGAAAGCCTCTGAGCCAAAAACTTACCTCAGTCCGTTTGTAGATTGTTCTTCTTGGACTGGTTATGCTCCTAGGAGTGCATCACTAGAATTTATCTGAGCTTCAGGATGCCACCTAAAGAGCAGCAGCCCCTCTCCCTCCTCATGTGTCCAAAATACATGTATGAGTTTCTTCAGTGGTAATCTCTCGACAGTCTAGATTCATGAATAGTATAACCAAAGATCTCTAACAGAAACTAAAGAACAGACCCTCTACATATATACAAAAACCAGGATAGGAGAAGCCACTGACCCTATGTTTCACACGTGAACTAAGGACAGTTAAAGTCAGGATTATAACGAAGACAAATAACCTGAGGGCAGTCCAACAAAACCAGCAAGGGAAACAAAAGATTATCCTAAAGCCAGAGAGTTCAGGGGTGTTCCAAGTCTTGCCACCCTGACATTTGCAGGACAGCGAGAGGACAGAGAGAGGACAGACAGCAAGAGTCCAGGATATCCAAAATCCCACACCTGCTCCTTCAATTCTTGGTTGCTATTCACACAACATTGTGACCAGGTGAAAAAGTAAACGAGCAGAATAGCTGAAATTTTTATCTTTAATATTGTACATTCATTTGACATCACAGCGACCATTCACAAAACAGACTGCATTATACTGTCACCTTGTGCAATTTCAAGCATTTCCATTTGCAACTAGAAACCAGATGCATACGTCCCGTACCAAGCCAAAGAGATTATTACACAGTGCTCCACAAAGTACCACTTGTTCCAAAAAAAGATAATAATAATAATAATAATAATAATAATAATAATAAGAGAGAGAGAGAGAGAGAGATAGTGTTAGTTCTGTGTCACCCCCAAGTACTACAACCAAATGTGGAGTCCTTGATCTGGAATGTTACACAGCTAGTTCTGTGCAGGTACTGCATTTACTGCTGCCAGATTCCTACCAGAAAATCTAGTCAAACATTTGGTTCTACAAGATTGAATGTTTCTCAAAGGGAACAGTCAATTCCTTGGCTGCAGACTCATCCAGGAACCAGTGCAGCTGCCCAGTATGAGGTTGAACAAGAGCAGCGGGAAGGGGCTTTTCCTCATCACCTTCCAAAATGCGCTGTTCAAAGAAACAGAACAGTGTTTCAGCAGAGTGGTCAGTGAAAGAGTATTGCAAACCAACAACATGAACCTTAAATCATTCACATCTTAAAAAAAAGCTTCAGAGTTTGACTAAAATACTACCATGTTTTTACCCCTATCCCTGTAGAAAGCAGACCTTTGATTAAATGGCAGGTGTAACTATTTGGCCTGGCTCTCCAGAAAAGTCAGTAAATCAGTCTTCCCCCAAAATATCTGCTGACAATCTGGATTTTCATTAAAAAGATTAATCTTTTGTTTTCAAACCATACATACCTTTAAAATAGCAGCTTTACCTTCCCCTGTAGCAACAAACACAACAGTCCGTGCTGCATTAAGCACGGGTAGAGTTAATGTTATCCGCTCTGGTGGTGGCTTTGGAGAATCAGTAATGGCAGCAACGATTTTCTCTTTCTCCTGTCAGGGCAAAAAAGCGTGGGAAAAAAAAAAAAATCAGAATAAAGCAAGAGAACCACTCAAGGCAGATATGGTATATTCCAAACAGAGGAGTAAGTTGCCTGACTCTAAGCAATGAATAAGGTAAAAGATCGTTACTGAGGACAATCTAGGATATAGCAGCAGATTCCTAAAACTTTTCACATCTCCGCCTAAATCGAGATCTCCTTTGTTCACTCCAAGGAGTCCAAGATCAGACTACTAGTCTTACGAACGCAATTTGTGAGCTACTCATTAAAACAGCAGAGCAATAGCATCCATATATTCACTCAGAGTTAAACTCCAGTGGAGAGACAATGATGTTCTGTCAGAGTCATGAGCACAACCACATACATACAAAAAACAGGACAGGAGGAGCCACTAACCCCATGTTTCACACATCAACTAAGGACAGTTAAAATCAGAATTATCAGGAAGACAAATAACCTGAGAGCAGTCCAATAAGCACAACTCGTATTTTGTTAAGCCAAATCCCCTCCTGGTTCTACAAGCTTACCTGTAAAAGGGGATGATCTGGAAAGAGGGAGCAAGTGTGACCATCTGGCCCCACTCCCAAAATCAGTAAATCAAAGACAGGGAGGTTCTCACCCTGAAAAGCCTATAAAAAAACCCAAAAGATTAAACAGAAGATAAAAACCTTGGTCACTCAGATAGGTGGCATATTGCAAGGGAGTAAGTTCTACTGGGAACTGAACTGTAAAAGCACAGGACGCTGCTGCTACTCTATCACGATGAATTTCTAGTCAGGCCGTAAAGCTTCTGGGGTGCCCCACGCTTGAGTGCCCTGTTGTGTGGTATAATCACCTGACAGGGGAGAAAGAACAGCAGCGGTTCACGTCCCTTTGCCAGAGCAGTCACTGATAAACTAAGCCGGAACAAAACATCACAAAGAGCATGCACAAAGCTACCCGGAAAAGCTTCTCCTCAGCGCTGGCCCTTCCCTAAGCCCGTTCGCCACATCAGCTCAGAGAAGAGCCCTGTTCCTGAAGGCATCGCGTTTGCTGTTTGGCCAGCGAGGCGCCTGCCCTTTCTACAGGGAAAACGCGAGGGGATGCGGAGCCCGGCCGGGGCGCCTTTCGCCCGGTAACCCCCACAGGAGACACCAGCTCCCGGCGCCGGGGAGCTTCGCCCGCCCCCCTGGGAAGCGGCGGCCCGGAGCTGCCGGTGCAGCCCCCGCGCCAGCCGGTACCTCTCGGAGCTTGGCGGCGTAGTCGGCAGCGGCGGCGGTCGCGGGCAGGCCGGGGGTGACGGCGAGCACCTGCCGCTCGGGCACGGGCAGCCGCGGCAGCAGCTGGGCCTGAGGAGACGAGCGAAGGTCTGTCAGGGGCGGCCCGGGCGCGGCAGCCCGCGCCGCCCCCGCCCCCGGCCCCGCTCACCTTGTAGGCCCCGAAGGTGCTCTCCGGGTGCCCGGGCGGCACCAGGCGCTCGTCGCAGAAGGCCAGGAGCCAGCGGGCCGGCGCGGCGGGGCCGGCGGCGGCCGGGAGCTCCTGGGAGAGGATCCGCACCAGGCTCCCGCCCGAGAGCCCCAGCGAGAAGCGGCCGCCGGCCTCGGCCGCGCGCTGGGCCACCAGCTGGGCCAGGGAGGAGCCCAGCTCCTGCGGCGAGGGGAACACCGAGATGTGGCGGGGCGCGGAGCGGGGCATGGCCGGGCCGGGCCGGGCGCGGCGACTACGAGCTCGGGGGCGGCGGCCGCCGGGCACGGCCGGAAGCGGCGCGCCGTACCGTGCCCGGGCGGCTGTGGAAAGGCCGGAAGGGGCGGAGCCCCCAGCCGCCGCGTTGCCCAGCAACCCAACGCCTCGGGGAAAGCGCGAGAGCTCGGCCGCAGGCCGCCCGGCCCCACGGGTGCCCGCGTGGGACACGCCGCAGGAAGCGCGCCCGGCCGCCGCTGCGCAGCAACCTCCCGCCCTGGCTGCAGCTGGATGAAAAGACACAAAAAGGCACCGTCCATATCACATTTACAGTTTTACAGCATCGGCAGTTACTCGGTTTCAGCTATCCAAACACTTAAACATCATGATTGAAAAGCATGAGCAAGGTCCTTATAAAAATACCGTGCACAAAGCACTAGTCTCTGACAGAGCGAGGAAGAGGCTTCGGGTCAAACTCCGTGTCAGCGCTCCCCAGGCAAACACACAGCCAGCACCCCTGTGACAGGGGCAGCAGCAGAACGTGGCTCCTCCACCACAGATTGCATAACCAGGTATTAGTTCATCTGAGGTTCCTTAAGGCATCAACGGATGGATAGCACGCACGAGGCGTGAGGCTCCCAGTCCCTCGGGGGGGGGGGGGGGGGATGGGACAGGCCAGGCACCCACCCCAAAATGATTACACTGACACACAAAGGCCCAGCCTGTAAATCTTAAAACACAGAACTGAACAGAGTTGTAATGCTGGTAAGAACACATGGAAACAGATGTCCTGCAGCTGTAGGTTTCTCCGATATTGAAAAAACAAACAAACAGTGGTTTGAAATCACTCTCCTGGTTTGTTTCTGGTGACCCAGGTCTGTGTTCCGGGCTCACCTCCTCTCCTGCAGCTGGCCAGTGAAAGGTGACAGGGCAAATCAAAGCACAGCAGCATCAAAATTAACATTTCCTAAGGCTTTGCATTAGCATGGTGTAACATTGCCACACAGCTCCTGGCTGGTGCGGCCATTTAGCATGCTGTCTCCTAGGGAGGGAACAAGCACACTGGTGTCTTCACTCGCCTGTCCTCCTAGGCGCAGCTCTGTAGAGCAGCATCGCTCTGCTCATGTTCAACAGCTGGTGTCCACAGTACGTTTTTTCATCAGCTAGCAACTTACTCATCCTGTATATCAAAGCCTGTAATGACTCCAGATGCTATCCTAACTAATGTGCGTAATCCTCCAGCCCTAAGGGCATGACACACTTCAATGTGAGTTTTCCAGTGTGTAGTTAAAGTAAAATGTGAGCTAAGACAATTAAAGGACAATTAAGGTCCGCCTGAAGCAAACACTATTAGAAGTCTTCTAGCTTGGTAAGTAAAGTTCAGAGTTGAAGCAGAAAGAAACCTGTGCAGGGCACAAACATCCCCATTTATCCTCAGGACATAAATAAATATAACCATAAAACTTCTCCCAGGTTGCACAAAGGACCTGGGTTTGTAGTGGTTACAAAAAATACTCTCTCTAGATGTTTAACAGCAGATTAATGGTACGTCAGTGCTCATTGAAGGAGCAGGTCACAGGTTAATGTGCTTTAGACAAGGGAAACATCCCATAAAGATTTTTCCCTGCTAGTGATTCACGGTTTAAGGATCTCACATTGCATATTAAGCAGGAATCCACTGCTTCCCACAAGCATCACCCCTTCAATTAGTCATAGTTTTCTGTAAAAAGACTGGCTTCAGACTAGATCATAAAGCAACTTTTCCAGCACAAATCCTTTCATAAAGGCACTCATCCAGTGGAACATACTTCCCCAACTTTAGATCCAGAAAATATAACCGATCTGATGTTTGATGGGGGTTGAATCCTTCCCTTTGTAAGCGGGTTTTCTGAATCTTAAATGTACCTTCAAGGGGGAAAAAAAAAAAACATTAAAAATATTTAGCATCAAAAAAACTGTTTAAACAGTGAGGAAGAGACATCCTAGCTGGCATTTCATTTTTAGTTTATAGTTTTGTCTGAGAATTAGCAACTTATTGAAGCTTGTAACTAAATGGGTTGTTATTCAGTTATATGAAGCTTGTGCAATTTTTACTTCTTCTTACACACAGGTTGAGAAAAGGAGTGTCTGGATTCCTGGGAAATTGAAAACAAAAAGCAGCCAAATCATTAGCTGTTTTAGTGGTTGATATGGCTGTTAGTCATACCGTAAGAAAGCTTAAGCGCATGCGTATGTAGAGTGACTAGAGTAAGGCCAAATGATAGCATGTGAAAGAGTTAAAGGAGTCAAGAGCTTCTGTACTCATTTGTTCAAAAGCAGTTTGTGCATACCCTTTAGGTTACTTCACAGCTAGCCAGACATTATTTCCAAGAGCTTCACCGTTGGGCAAAAGGCTTCAGTTGACCTTTACAAATAACTTGCCCACACTTGCACAATCTTGCAGGAAGTATTCCAAAGGACAAAGGCTTTTTTTTTTTTTCCTCCCTATAAAGGTCTTCTCTATTAATGACTTGGAACTAGTTAATTTTGTGTTTAAGACTCAACTACAGTCATTATTTTTATTAATGGTGACTATGTGCCTGGCATACTAGAGGTTCTGTTATGCATTTCAGGGACTGCATTGTGAAATCCCTGAAAGAAGAGCACAGGACAGCAACCAATCAACTCCAGTCAAAACAAAGTGTCTAGTACAGGTTTCTCAGCTTTTTGCAATACAACACTGACAGTTTCAGTTTCCTTTTGGATCTCAACATTCCCAGAGCTGTTAAGAAAACAGTTTACATATGAAACACTGGTACCTGTGGTGTCAACCTGGGGTAAGAAACGGAGAAAGATGGGCCGGGCATAGGGGGGCAACACCTTCTGTAGCTCCTGATACAAAACATTGGGATTCACTTTAGCTTTAGGATCTGCGATTGCTGCCATTCCAGCTTTTCCCTCCACCCCTGAAATGAAACAGCACAGCTTAGATGGAGATTACAGGCAAAGAAGGAGCAATGGTTGGGTTAAGTATGAAATATTTAACAGATTCAAGCACAGATATTTCATCCTTTCCTCTTCACACTGAAGCAAAGTGCAACATGCCGAAGAGAACTGCAGACTGTAATTAAATCCATTTCCAGCACACTCCCTCTTAGTCTAAGGTAAAACCACAAAATATCCTTGCCCCTGAAAACTAATGCAGACCTTGTTTTTATCAGATTTCTCTCACATACACTGCAATAAAAATTCAGGGGACCGAACTACCATAATGGGAACCTCTCTGACCAACACTTGCTCAGGATAGATTTCTCCTCTCAAAGGGACACTTCCTCTGGCCCGCTCTAACTTTGTCCAAACCCTTTATTTATACCCACATTGCTTGAGAGCTATTTATTTATCCTTTCCAAAAGACTTGTTTTGTTCTGTATTACTTTGCTATGCCAGAAAGCCAGGCTTCACAAATGAGAACTTTCAGGAGCAGAGCCAGGAGACCTTCACCACTGGAGTAGCACTCTCCGGAACAAGTGACTGACCATCCTGTTCCCATCCTTGTGCCCACCTCTGTCCCATTCTCCCCAATCCCCCTTTCTGCATTACTTGAAAATTTAAGGGCCCAAACACCCAGCTCTTCCTACGGAAAGGTCTTTTCACACCAAGAGTTTCTGTGAAGTTCATCATAGAAACCTTCCTCATTAAGAAACAAATAGATACAAATCATATACAAAAGCATGAACCAGGACTGAGTAGTACCATATGGCAGATGGAAAACTCTGAATACACAAGAGGAAAAATCTGTTTAATCTCTAAATGACATACCTTCCTCCAAATAAAGACTCCACCTCTGGCAACACGGATCACTAGTGGCTGTCAGGTTACTTCTACTGCTCAGAACAGAGGCAGCCACGTCAAACTCCACTGTCAGTCTCTATCGTATCTTCTCATTTTGGGGTACCCAGTTTTAGTAGAGGTGACTGATTTCTACCTGTTTTGCAGTGTGACGTAAATCTAGTATGCTTGCCTAATATTTGCTTTTCTCCCTGAACCCTGAGAGTTCTGACTATGTTTTACCTGGTACTTCCACTCCATACACTGCAACATCTGTCTGGTTGAGGATGTGACTCAAAATTCCTTCTACTTCTGTGGTGGAGACATTTTCTCCTCGCCATCGAAAGGTGTCCCCACTGCGATCTTTGAAGTACATGTAACCGAGTTCATCCATCACTAACACATCTCCTGGGAGGGAGAGAGAAGACGCCAAACCATCTCAGAACTCAAGTTCTGCAGCACTGAAGATTGCATTCCTTTCCTCTGATCCGCCATGCAGATTCAGCACTGCCTTCTTCCCAGGGAGGTACAGAGCTAGATCAGTGACTTTTCACCTGCAGTGTACTGCATCTCCATGTTACGGGACAGAAAAAAACGCTACAACATTAGAAGAGCAGAGGAAAAACCTCTCCCTACACATATTTAGATGTTTCTCATTAAATCTCATTAAATCCAGAACAGCTCAAAAGCTGGCAACTTCTAAACTCTCACCAGTCTGTCTCTGAAAAGAAAAATCCCACTATTCTCAAATAAAATTTAGAACCTTTAGAATTTTATCAGTTAAAATTTAGAAGCTCTTAAGACCATCTTCTGCACAATGCTGAAGAATGTTTGCAATCAGTACTGGTGAATCCAGTGCTCATGCTGACAGTACCTGAAAGGTATGCCTGGTCCCCTTTTTCAAACACGTTGTAAGCTATCTTCTTGTTGGTGGCGCTCTCACTGACGTAGCCATCAAATCGACGCAGGGGATCCTGTTGATTTATCTGACCTACAAGTAATCCCGGCTCTCCTACAGAAAACAGGGCCAGACACCACAAGATGACAACTGATGGTATATTTCACAACCAGTTAAACTTTGTAAACATCCATATGTGGTTGCTGTATGTCACGGATATTCAGTTGCTGAACTGAACTACCTTTGAAGAAAAGATCTAGAAGTGGAAATCTACGTACTACACTAGAAACCACTCAAACCAACTAGAGCTCATTAGACCTTTTTTTTCTTTCTTTTTTATTTTTCTTTTCTTTTTTTTCTTTCTTTTTTCTTTTTTTTTTTTTTTTTAAAGAATAAACCCGTTATTCATTTGTTGAGATTAATGTTCACCTGGGCGACAGGGGATACACAGCCCCCTAGAATCACGGATCAGCTCCATTGTGTCCTCGTTGACCTTCACCAAACGAATGGGATAAACACTGGGCAAAATCCGACTGTTGAAACCACAGGCACCAACCTTCCAAAAGGTAGAGGAAAACAAAAGGCGGAAGTAAATTGCTTAGTTTATGTATTACTACTTTCTGGGAATTCTCTGCTCATTCTTCCCCCTCCATTTAACAGGAGACAAGCAAATTTACCCCAAATGCAAGATTTATCCCATGTTTTTGTGCGTGACACTTCTAATCACCAATTTAGTTCTCTGTCATCCCTTGCAAGAGGACTAGGATGCAACATGCAGAGCAGTAAGGAAAGCAATCAGAGTTTTTTCTTTCTTTGTATTTTTCCCTAACCTTCCACTATAATCACTTCTTTCCTTACCTTTCCATCCAAATTTGCAATGCTACAGTTACATTCGGTGGCTCCATAGAACTCTCCAATCTGTTTAATTCGAAAGCGCTTTGTAAAGTCTTCCCATATGGTGGGTCTCAAACCATTACCCACTGCTAGCCGCACACAGTGTTGAGTTTCTGACTCTCGTACAGGCTGATTCAGAAGATACCTGCAGATTTCCCCGATATACTGAATAATCTAAAGTGGTAAATACAAAAACATAGCTCAGACTTCAGGCAATCCTTACAGTGCCCTGGAAAAAGCCAACTAAGAGGCCACTGGCTGCAGTGTACCTCATGGAACTAGACATGTCAGATTTTTAATAAACTGTGAAAGTTTACAAGTTCAAGTTGGGGCTTCTTTCCATGAAAAACTATGCAAAGGTAAAACAGTTGCTCCCCCCAGGAACCAGCAAATTAACATCAGGAAAGAGAGAGGAATAGAGAAGGGATTCCTCAATATGAATCAAGATACCCATACACAGAAAAACCCTCATACTTCAACAGGTCCTGAAGGACCTCTAGAAAGATAGGGGGAATGAGCGGCCAAACACAAAGAACGAACTTGACTTGCCTGAGCTGGCAAAATTAAGCCTGAGTGGAGATGCAATTGCTATCATTAAATACTTGGGGGGTGGGGGGAAGAGGGGGAGAGGGAAGGGAAAAGAGCAAGAAAAACACAAGGAAGGAGGAAGAGCTGCTTAAGTTAGAAGATAATGTTGACACAAACACAAGCAGATACTTATTGGCAATGAAATGCACAGAAGATTCCTCAGCAGACTCTCCTAATGCAGTTAGATTCTGGAAAAGCTTTCCAGCCAGTGGTGGATGCAAACCCCTTTTTGTTTTAAAAATTGGTCTTGATAAATTTACAAAGGGGAAGCAGTAGAGGACGACTGAAACTTCAGAAAGCCTCTTAATCCTGCACTCCTGATGTGGCACTGGCAATTTGAACACATTTTGGTGCCAGTACCTCTATATTTACCAAGGGTCAAGGGACAGATAGCAAAGGAAGGACGCTCAGAACTGGATGAAAGCTGCTACTGAGCAATGAGGAAGGAATGACAGGAACACAGGAGGCAAAGACTGACAGACTGGTAAGAAAAGAAAGGGACAGATGACAGGTAACAATGGGGAAATACTATCTGGAGATCAGTAATTAAGCAGCATACTGACAGCACCAGAGAGACTAGAGTTAGGCAGCAAAGACAGCAACTGCTCCATTAGAAGCGTCATCAGTGCCCTCACCGTGCATTTGTATTTTGTGCAGTCGTCCCAGAAGCGACTGGCTGAGAACTTCTTCCTGATTACCACAGTGAGGCCGTGGATTAGACACTGGCCAACTCCCATAATGTTACCTGGAAAACAAGGATCATTGGTGTTAGCTTTGGCCATTCTAGGTTCATTCATTTGTAAAGGTACATGAAAGATCTCAGTGGCAAAAGGATCATAACATGTATGGGGGCGGATCTCCACCTCAGAGGAGAAGCAAGTTTACCTGCAGAATGATACAGTGGCAAGCAGTTGTAGAGAATATCGTCAGGGTGCATTTTGTACGCATAGTAACCAAAGGCAGCTATCCGATAATACCTGTAAGAACATAGTGCGTGCTAAGGAGGTAAAATAGTGAAACTCAAGGTTTTACCTATGTGAAAAGCACCTCAAGAGGGAAGTACCTCTTCAGGTCCTCACCTGCTGTGCACCACAATGGCAGCTTTTGGCATTCCTGTTGTACCTGAAGTATAGATATAAAAGAGTCGATCTAGAAGAATGGAAAGAGGAGTCAGGTGCCAGACAGACTATTCTCAACTGTTTGAGAAAAATCCCCGTGGGGCTGGTATTTTAGGCTTTGTTCCTATCAGCTGAGAAACTGCTTTGAAGTGGTGACAGCACAGCAGATAGTAAGCTGCTAAAGCTGGCACAAAAGTCAATTTGCAGCCCTAGTACAGAATCTGTGGTGCTCCTGAATGTCATCTGTAATGGTAAATACAGAAACCTGTACAACTGGTTTGCAAAGCCTTAAGGACATGAACTTTACCTCTTCGTGCAAATTGCCCTGTAACTAGGTTAACTCTCCAGGTCAGACACTAATGGGAGATGACTCTAGAGGAGAGGTCTCAAACTGTGTCTGACAGTAGGGCAGGATTTCTGAGATTCTATAGCAAAAAAGATAACCTAAAGGAAGAGATACCACAAGCCTCATGGCAGCATCATTCCTCCTACAGTATCCAAAGTACCAAAATGGAGTCTACTGCCTTACCAATCTCAGATGTGATTAGCTGTCTTAAAATATGAAATACAGACTAGCCAGCTAGCCTCTTCCCTTCTCTTTTATTACAAATCCACCAATGCTCAGCTGCAGCACAGGCTTATTACAAAGAAAGCTTTTAATTACATACAAGTCAGTTACAGGGAAAGGAGGGGGGGGCACAACAATATAGGCTGTTATATCCTACAGAAAAATAGGATAAATTTGTAGAGGTAGTGGAGCGAGAGGTAACCCTGGGAAATATAAGCTTCTGCACCCGTGCGTTCCAACAGCCATTCTTATGCAATGGAAGAGTTGTCTTAGGGTATGTGCCAATCGCCTTCATTTAAGTATTAAATACATGAGTTCTGTAAAGCTTGGAAATCTCAGGCAATGAGAAGCTTAACCCAGAAAGTCCTAGAACCAGGATCTTCTTTTTGTTTTTTTTTCATTTTATTCTTCTATTTGTGAGCCCAAGACTGAGTTAACTTAATTACTCTTTATTTGCTTATTTTTCTTGTTTTACTGTGACCTAGTGCAGTCCTTATTCACATCACATTGAAAAGTAAAAATCATTGAGGAAATTACCATCTAAACCTTTGACTGGAACCTGATTTGGAGGCGATTTTGATGCAGTACTCAGAAGAGGATCAAGATGTCTGGTCTCCACAGGAATAACATCTGGGTTATAGTCACCAGAGCAGTATTTTGCCATGTTCTTCCCCAGCATCCCATTCACTTCAGATATTGCTGCAACACAAAACAAGTCTCTCTTGCAACAAACGTAACACTGCAGGCAATGGTAAAAATGAACTGCGTCGAGTCCTGTTGTGCCTAACAGCATCACTGTAATGGAAAGACCTGGAGAACCAGAGACTATTTTACAATACTTATGTCATATCTGTTCAGATAACATAACTGCAGTCACCGTCCTGGGTCCAGCAAAGACCCTATCACAAAACTAAGCAAAATTACTTTTCCACATGACCCACCATGCCATGATCTTCAAATGATCTAGAAGGATTTCAAGTAGATGATTTGGAATATTAAATTATCAGCTCTAACAATAATTGCTGGAAGAAAGTTGATTAGAAAAGCAGGGATGTGCTTAAAAACAGCATCCACTGATAAACCTATTATACAGCAGATAAAGTGCGACATTAAGCAAAGATTATTAACCAAGGAAAAGAGAAACATAAGTAAGCCTAGCGGCACATTTCACCATTTCTATGCTAAAGTACAAAACTCCAGATGCAGCTCTTCCAGATCCAATGAAACTAGATCAAACCAATGAGTTCAGTTTGTGCCCTCTGATACCAGAAAGACACCAGCATATGAAACTCAGAGCACTGCTCCTCCTTTAGTCTGAAATATTAACTGAACACTTTGGCATTTTTTAAATCATTAGGAGATTTACCATCTTCGTATAGTTCCTAGCTTTTAATATGGCCAGATGTGGCCATATCTTTTTGTTTTTAGTACACTTGATCTCTGCATTAAACGGGACTCAGCCTTATTCAGGACCAAGTGAACACTTCGCTTCATGATTTGACCATAATGCACACAAACGTCCAAGTGACTCACCTGAAGACAGCTCTCCTCCAAAGATCACAGCTTTTGCACCTGAGGTTGTCACACAGTAAACCAGAGAATCCAAGCGCAAATTAAAGTTAATAAGAGCTGCTTCAATGCCAACTTTTGCCATCCCTAGCCAGAGGCCAACAAACTCAGGACGGCTCTCCATGAAGATTGCAATGACATCCCCCAGACGGAAGCCCTGCTGGTAGAAGTAGTTAGCCACAGCATTGGAGTACTCATCTAGCCACCTAAAAGTCCATTTCTCACCAGTGGCCTCATAAATCAGAGCCACCTTGTCAGGGTGCCTGCAGACAACATCCTGGAACATCTTCGGAATAGTGTTTTTGGCTTTCTGATGCCTTCGCAACTTATACTTGACTCGTAACAGCACTGAGAGGCCACTGCAGCAAAGAAAGAGAAGGCATAACTCTAGCAAAAATTATGAAGGTCTCAAAGACAGTTTGATATTCACACCAAAACATATTGATTCAAGATTCTGGGCAGCCATACAGACTGAAAGACCTCTCTGTGCTGAGACATTCTCTGTGTTATCTGGAGGGCCACTAAGTTTGTCACTGTTTTTTGTAACCTGAAAAAATTCTTCCTTTTATATTGCAATTCTGTTTTTTTGTTTCGTTTTGTTTTAAAAAGGATGATGCTTCTGGATAACTACTCATATCAGTTTCCACATCAGGAAGGGAAGTGGGGGCTTTTCTGTCTTCTGTAATTTACGTAATTCTTTTAAGTCTGTTGGGCAGAAGCTGCAAGTTAAATCTTGACACAGTTCAAGCTTTATGGCAGTTAAAAAAGTCCTTGTCTGAACTTCAACTGTCTCACTTATATGGTTCTGTTTCTCCAGGTGAATACTATCTTTAGAAACATACTAGCTCTCTTGATTAGCAAGCTTATTTTCATATCTAAATTATAATTGATATCCAAAAGTACACTTCCATAACATCATCATCAAAATGAGAACAGCAGATCTGGGTGCATATAATGGGTCGCATTTCCTTCCTGGAGATAGGAAGATGGAGGCACTATTTTTCCACCATCAAATAGGAAATTGTTGCGCAACAAGAGTTTGGAAGAATCCCCAGAAACTTGAAGGTCATTTAATATTAGTACTTAAAACCCCCGCAACTCTCACGAGTGAATGTCAATAGCAGGAACCTTGGTCAGTGAAGCCTTGGAGAAGGGGGAAGGGTACATTTGAGAAACAAGTTGTTGGCATTTGTCAGACTGAGCTGGGCTTTCATGGTGACCTTTCACTAAGCTGTGCCAAATACAGAACAGAAGAGCCTTTTCACTGGTTAGCTGCACTTTCCAGATACTTAAGGGGCTCCATTCTGCCTAGTTTATTTTCTGCCATTATTCCTAGCTTGCCATGCAATCAGGAGGAAACAGCTCTTCAAAGCACACTGACAGCTACAGTAAAGCCAGGCAGTCCCTGGCAATCCCAAGAGCCCTAAATCCTTTAGAATAAAAGGATCTCCTCAGAAAGGCCTAAAAAACCACGGAACTAAATGAGACAGCAATGACAAACTCCCAGGAGATGGGGATGGCCCCGAAGACTTACAAATCTGTAGGTCATAAATGATCATTTTAGCTTACGTGGTCTAATACCGACTGTCTCCAAGTCTAGGAGAAACAACAGCACACTTCACTTCTGTAACTCGTCCCACAGGTTAAGCAAATGCTTTACAAGCTACTCGTTGCGTGCCACATAAGGACGCTTTTGCAGCTCACATCCCCGTTTTGTGAGCTGTTCACCTGCTCCTTTTAAGACTGGGCCTTCCAAATCGCTGTTTGCTTCTCCTTACGTGCAGGGAAGGCTGCCAGAAGGAAAAGCTGCCTCCAGTAAACACTGCCAGAAAGAAAAGCTGCCTCCAGTAAACACTTTGTGCGGTTCGGACGCAGAGCGAGCTGCGACGCGGACGCTTATCCCCCACCCGCACCTCCCGCCCTGCAGGGCCGGTGGCAAAACCTGACGGGTTTCCTATGGGCAGCGAAGGCGGCTCGGTGGAAACGCTGAGCGCTGGGGGGAGGGGGAGGCACCTGCGGGGCAATACTCACAACAGGTCTCGCAGGGCGGTCTTGAAAACGACGCGCAGAAGCCGCCAGCCGCCGCTGCCGATGTAGACGCCCAGCGAGGCCGCCAGGCTCCATGACCAGGGCACGCCGAAAAACCGCATCAGCCCCAGCGAGCCGAGGGAGGCGGTGCAGGCCCCGACGGCGTGCATGCTGCGGGGACACGGCAAGCGTCAGGGCGGCCCGGCCCCCCCCGCCGGGCGCCGACAGCCAGGCCGCCCCGGCCCCCGCCGGGATCCCCCGCCCCGGCTGCAGCCGGCGGGCACAGGAGGCGGCGCCCGCCCGGATGAGCCCGGCCCCGCCACGCCCGCCCGGCCCCGCTACCTGAGCGGCTTCAGCAGCTTCTGCGACCCCGGCAGCAGCGACCCCCCCGCGCCCCACGCGCGGCGCCTCGAGGGGCAGGAGCGCCCAAAGCGCCAGCTCTGATAGGCCGGAGGGCAGCGGCTGCCGCTCCGCGATTGGGCGGTGGGGAAGGCCTACGTGACGCCCCCACGGGGGGCGGCTTGGGCGGGTGCTGCGCGCCCCGCCCCCTGGGCGGCGCTGTCGTCGCGGCCGAGGCCGGGGCCGGGGCCCGGTGACCGGCATGGCCCGGGGTCCGCACGGCCCAGGGAACCGGCATGGCCCGGGGTCCCGCACGGCCGGCGACCGCCTCCCCGCGGCCACCGCGGCCGCCCCAGGCTTTGGCCTCGCACTTTAAGCAGATTAGGGGAGACTTCACGGAATCCGCGTTTATTAATAGCCCGAGAGCGGGAGGCGGGAGCGCCCTGGGAGCGGGAGCGAGCAGGTGCCCGGAGGAGGCTGCAGCCGGAGCCCCGCGTCCTCAAAGGGCTGAAACCCGGCACGGTTGTTGTTCGTTGGCCCGTAAATCCCCCAGCTGACCCAGCTCGGGCTTGCCCATGGCTTCGCTCTTCACCGGGAGGGTCCTGGTTGTGAACAACAGCGCCCGGGATGAGCTGGACACGGAGTGGGAGCTGGGCCGCAGGCTGGAGAACAAGGTGCTGCTGCTGTATTTTGGGTCTGGGGAGTGCCCACGATGCCAGAAGTTCTCGCTGCTCCTCAGAGATTTCTTTGTGAGACTTACGGACGAATTTTACGTGGAAAGGGCTTCGCAGCTGGTCCTGGTGTACGTGTCTCAGGATGAGACAGAGGAAAAGCAAACCAAGTTCCTGAAGACCATGCCAAAGGGATGGCTGTCCTTGCCTTTCAAGGACGAGTTCAAAAGGTAAGCACTGAATAAAGCGGCAAGACAAAATTTATCAGCTTCTAAGTTTCCTTCAGGTAACTCCATGCTGTATTTTCAAACGTTTATACAGTTTTCCAAAATCCCCACGTTCAGTCCCCACAGGACCGGTCAGCGTGGTGCATTCATACGTTTAATTGACAGCTTGAGGCAGGCACCACACTGTGGAAATACAGAGGAAAGTCCTCCGTGGTGTTGGTGGTCAAATCACTGCTGGGGAAGAGGAAGGCACAGACTGAACAGAGAAGAAGCAGTGAGGATGTTACAGCCTTCATGGTTCTGTTTGGCTGGAGGAAAAAAAACCCAAACTGCTAAAGCTATTTCGTTGAACACCTTTATAAAGGACTTAGAGTAAAAAATATTTCCTCTACTTCTATTTTTTGCTGATCTAATATATTTGTATTCTCCTG
This sequence comes from Apteryx mantelli, assembly GCF_036417845.1. Taxonomy (NCBI): domain Eukaryota; kingdom Metazoa; phylum Chordata; class Aves; order Apterygiformes; family Apterygidae; genus Apteryx; species Apteryx mantelli. Next base: position 74,311 of record NC_090013.1, read on the forward strand.
CCAATACATCATCCCTCCAGGCTGAATATATAAAGTGAAAGATTGCATAAGTAACTGAAGTGTACCTTCCAAAAGGGAAACATGCCCCTATCTAATGTAACCTCATTAGTGGCAGAAAGAATTGTAATTAAATAGTAAATGTTGAGAATACGTCCGGCTCCTTTTGATGATAAACTAGAGCACGTTAAAAAGTCAAGGCTTCCTACTAACTGTTGAAGTCTTGCATTGCTTGCGTAGAACAAATCAAAGCAGTCATCCTGCATCTACTGGTGCCCTGATGTGGCAGCACCTAAACGCCCTTCCCCTTTTACTGGCACCACAGGGTAAGACATCTGCATAATTATCAGATCTTGGACTAATCAGCAGGGTTCGTGAACTACTTTCCAAGACCGCTTTTTGCCCAAGGCAGATATATATACTACAAGTAGCAGTATATCATCATGGAACCCTGTCTACAACAAGATCTGCAAACTCCCCCACAGTATAAACCTAGCAGCCTGTAGACAGTAGCCTTGGTAGCCATCCTTTTCTCAGCAGTAGGCGTCTAAATGAATGGCAAGGAACTTCTAGCACTGTTTGAGGATCACTGCTCTTCTTGATTTGTGGTTTCTTCCCCCATTGCCTTCCAGAGTGCTGGAGCTGAGGTTTGCAGTGTCTGATGTACCTGCAGTGGTGGTGCTGAAGCCAAACGGGGAGGTGATTGTTGGAAATGCTGTGGAAGAGATTAGGCGCATGGGTCCTGCCTGCTTCAGGAACTGGCAGGAGGCTGCTGAGCTAGTAGACAGAAACTTCCTCTTGGCAGAGGACTTTGATGACCTGGCTAGAAGCAGCATCACTGACCCCATCCGCCGCCTCAAATACAAACTGAACAAGAAGACAAAGAATGAAGAAAAGAAAGAGGAAGGTGAAGAGTCTTGTTAGGGGCTCATGAGGTTGCAGCTGCTATGCTGACATGGCTTGGGACTTCCCTCAGATGACTATCTCAGCCTGGCTGCATGCAGTCTCAGGAACACAAGTCTATTTATCTAATTTTTGGATCCCTAAGATTTACTGTGATCGTGGTGATAGCTGCAGAACCCTTAGCGTGAGTCAGCATATGAGTGGGGAGACAAGGCAGACAACTGGGCTTTACAAGTGTGTCCAGTGACATCTATCTGTATTTTAAGTCTGCCAGTTTTCTGAAAGGAAAATTGTTCTGGGACGAATGCATGCTACTTTCACACATAGTTTTTGGTATCTAGACAATTAGTTAGCATATTAAGGGCATTCTGAGCCTGGCCAAATCACATTTCATTTTTATGACTCCAGGACCCTTACATTTACTGTAGTAAAAAAATCTCACGGTAAAGTCTTTGTTGTTCGTTTACTAAAAACATTAGAAGAAAAGTAACTACTAGAGAGCAGCATTCAGTGAATGAGTCAGTAAAAACAATTTTAAAAAGGGGATCTGCATTAAAAAAAAAAAAACAGCATGTCCATGGGTTGCTGTGAAGACACTGAGAAGCTATAGCAAACAACAGTGAGAACAGAATCCCTACAATAAGCCAATGTATTCTTTTTTGGAGACAGAAAGATAGCCATGGGCTAAGTGAGCAAGTCCTGAGAAATCTCTCGTGTTGCTGCTGATATACTGCTGCAAGTTTACATTCCAGCCAGGTTCATTTGAGAGCTAATGAACAGGTTGTTTCATGACCAGCAATACAACATTCAGCAGCTGCCCCAGTGACCTGCCTCTGCCCTGCAAACCTCTTCCTTTTCTCCGCTAATCGCGGTTGCCATCTGCTGCTGGAAAGCATCAAGTGCTGAGCACAGTAGCAGAGAACCCGGGTCCCTTTTTCGGACAGGAGCTCCAGCCTTGTTAGAAAGCGTTTAACTAGGCACAACCTCAAGAAAGCTTCCTTCAAGGAATCCTTCCTTTGCTCCACTGAAGAAATTCCTGAGCATAAATATTTATAACCATACAGCTGGCAGGCCTGAGTCAGGTCAAAGACCCGTCTGTCCTCACCTACCATTGCAAGCGCTGGGCGGGTAAGGAAAACTGTAAGGCCAGGACACATCTTGAGTAAGCAGCTCTCTGCTTCACCCTTCCAGTTTAAACTGATTTGTATGAAGCCAACTAAGATGATATTTTTACACCTTTGGGAGCATACAAAAACTTGGTTACGGAGGCTGCAGACTGGAGATGGAGGCATCTCCAGGAACTAAGGAGTTTGAAAAGCAGTAAGCCTGTGAAAGACCAAAGAATAATTCATTTGCTCATTTCTGGTCCCTTGTTCTTAATTATATCACTGGTGGGGGGAGGAGCTGAGGATTTTTAAAACTTTATTGGATACATTGTTAGAGAACATCGGACTGAAGCTGTCTAGAATTAATTGCTTAGCATAACTTGCTTAGCATTAGTAGCTAAATTTGCTGAAGCCTTAGGCCTCAGGCTGTGAACTTTTACTTAGATAAGTAAAAGGGGGCCCCAAAGCCGGTTCAGGCTGGAGGGATAAAGAAGTTACACGGACAGCAGGAGTAGCCAACCTTGAAGATAAGAAGCAGCCTGCCTAGAGACAATGAAGGGGCCCAATGAAGAAGGGGAAGAACCCAGACCTAACTATTACTATTGGTCCAAACTATCGCTTAAGGGGTGGGGAATTTAGATTGTAAGGGTATAATTGCCCAGGGATTTCTTTGTTCGGGGTCCCTCTTCGGAGGCACCCAGCTCAAGCTGTAATTACCACACGTGTATCACTAAATTATATTTCTCCCCAATCTGACTTCAAAATTCTGCCTCAGCGGGAACCTAGGAATATTTTCCGTAACAACATGAAGGATCTGAGAACAGAGGTCTGTGTTGAAGACAGATAGAGAAGCAGTGCAAGGCCAGCTTGTTCAACTTGTTTTCTCACTTAATCCTCCCCCTCTTTACCCAGCAAGTTTGACAGGTAGAAGAGGGAAGAAGGAGAATTAATATAAAACAAATGATTGGGAGGAACTGTTAAGAGCCCTGGCTATCTGGCTTGGTTTGTAAAAGACTGGTACCTGCAGGTATGGTATATGTCTGACAGACAAAGATTCCCATGGAAAAAAATAAAATAAAATAAACAGAATGATCTCTCATGTTTCAGATGAAGAAAGTATAACCAGCTGACTTGTTATCAGTCTGTGACAGAGAATCTGAAAAAATAAAAGAGAAAGAAAAATGGACTAAGGGATCCTGGAAGAGCCATACGAGCAGCAAGAAGGCCGCTTCCTTCAAGATGCTCCCTGTATTTTGTATGGCACACTGACACTGAGCAAAGAGATACAAATAAAACCTTTCTTTCAGATGGCCTATCTGCTGGATGAGTAAAACTATACTGTCAGATATACTCTAATTGTCATTTATAAAACGTTATTCCATTTACTTAGGGCAATGCTCAACAGTTAATACAATAGACTGTTACAACAGTATTTAAAAAAAGGAAGTTCTAAATCACAAATCGGGAGCCTGAGGAAATGACAGTATGGGAGGGAGGCAAAGGGCAATGCTTTTATCTGTAAGAGCTGTCCATTTTAGTATTATAACTATTAATAGGCAGTCAGGTGCTGCTTCTCACCCTCATGGACCTTTGACATTAGTAAAAGGACCACTTGACTTTTTGTTAATTATATTAATATGAAATTGTCCTGTCCATTTTTACCCACCATATTTTGCTGTGCTCAAAACAGAAAGTTACTCTTCTGTTGGTTATCGTGTGAAAGAGCAACAGGCCGAGCAATAGGCGCTGAGCAATTGTGAAAAGTGAAACTGCTAACAATGGAAAGTGCTGCTGTGCTAACATAATAAAGAGAAACAAGCTCTTTATTTCCTCTTTTTGCCCCCCCCCCCCCAATACAAGCCATAATGCTTATGAATGTACTTTGGACAAAAGTGTGAGGTATAGCCATACCTTTCTCATTACTAATAAAGCTTCACAAAATGTGGAAAGCAACAGAAACAAAACCTGCAAGGCACATCATAGGCAAGAGTCACGTTACAGATCGGAGAACAAGAGGCAACATGAGCTGTAGATGTTCTACCTAGAGAGTAAACATGGTATTGCACTTAACGCAGACTGCAGGCAATAGAAAAATCCTGCAGAGAAAGAACGGCTGGGAACAGGTTTAATAGTTTGCGTTCCCAAGTAGCTCTGGGCTGTCCCTTATGCTAAGTCATGTTCAGCCATACAGTCCAAGGAAAAGCATACAAGCTCCAATATGCAGGAATGACCAGTGATGCCAAACAGCTAAACCAACCCCTACACCTTTGTGTCAGTTCAGTATTACTCTGCAAGCTCTGCAGTTGGCAAAGTTTACTCGTCTTTTGTTTCCTTGATGGGGGTTTTCTAGGGCAATCTGTAGCTGGAGTTAATTGCTAAGATCCAGATACCTGAAACCTCATTTCAAATGTCCAATGTCAGGAGACAACTAGGTTACAAAACCCTTTGCTCAGCACATCCTTTAAATTCTCCAGTGGGCCTAGTAGAAAAACTCAATATTATTGATAAAATACACAAAAAAGTATATTTTATTCTATCTTTAGAGATGATTTTTTTTTTTCGGCCAGAACATGGAACTAGACTAGACGTTGCCTGAGCTCTAATAGTGGCTCCATTTGTGGTCTTAGAAAAGTCACATTATTTTTCCACCTTAAGTTCCCTCACACATGAAAAATCCTCCTGACTGATACACTGCACAGCAGTAATGCAAAGTGCTGTTAAGATATTTAGCTCTCGTTTCATGTGTGGGGCTTATTATTTATAAGTATGACATAGAACAAAGGTCATTTGAGTGCTTAGAGTAGTATCTAAGTACCCTTTAGTGCAAATACTTAATTTCTGATATATTTATTTTTTCAGATGTGCTACCTTACAGTTCTGTGTAATTCTTACTTTACTTTTGTCCTATTTCACAAATAATACTTCCTAGAAAAGGCCTTGCTATACTGTACAAGTAAACTACTACTATGTGCCGAATCATGAATACGCTTCACAAGTTTCAGGAAGTAAAGAGTTAAGGAACGTCAGGTGGGAGGATCAGTCTGATCCTATAGATGGCAGAGATGGTCTGGGAAGTGAGTAATTTCATAACTCCCAAGAGGAATGTGGAAGATCCGCATAGCCTGACACCTGTCTGAGGTTTCAGACTTGTCCCACACAGCCTGCACGTAGCACTCCTTCCCACCGGCGCGTCCTCCAAAGGGACTGACACAGTGGCAGCGTGGAAGACCTCAGAGCCCAGCTGCAGTCGCTGGGAGTGAGTGCTGCACGAGGACGCAGGTAGTAGGGACGACAACTTGATTTTCCGGTTGCATCAGCAAACACCGAGGTGCCGCGGTACCTGGGCTAAGCAGCCAACAGATTTCTCACAATAGGTCATGTTTTTTCCTTATCTGTGTCTTAGCTAAGAAAGGACAATGAAAGAGAAGGAAAATATTCTCTACAACTCGCCTAAACCAATGTTTTTACTTGTAGGCAATATTATGCTAAATAAGAGAGACTGATACAGAAATGCAATGCTATTGCATATGGATATTCAGGGCTTACTTTGATGTCCAAATCTTGCTAAGAAAAAGTTCCCTAACCTTGGGTTTCCATTTGCTGAAATGAGTGCAAGGAAATTTGATGATTAAAACTTGCTTTGTGAGTTTCTCGGAAGGCACTGGTTACAGCTCTACTGATTTAGAAAATGAAGAAATACTGCAAACAAAATGTGAGAATTCATTTCATACCTTCCATTTTTTTCCAAGTATTTTGTATTGCATCTCCAGACTTTTTGCAGAATGCTTCTTTTCTTTATTTCAATGAGTGAAAGCTGTGCACAAGGCCCGCAGGACTTTGGAACTGGACACCCAAAATCCAAGCCTGAGAAAAAAATTCATCTGCTGGGTTCTGGAAAGAACAGTACTGCCCGGTAGTTGGTGCTACATCTCAGTCTTGCCATGAATCAAACAGAATCTCGGGATAATGCCAGGTATGCTCAGATTGCAAGCAGATTACCAGGCAATAGACTCCTTACATCTGACCATGAATCTGACTCCAGATCCCTGAGTGCTGTGCGGGCTTCAGTTCAGAGCCCTGTCTACGGTGACTGTGCCAGCCACATGGACCATTCTGCTAGTGAGGTACTCCACATCACTGAGCACCTGAGGAACATCAACAGGAAATTTCAGAACTTCCGTGAGCTCTTCAAAAAAGGTAAATTTTAAAAAATGTATTTATTTGCTTGCAAAACAAGCAGATTATGGCCAGTGTTTCCCAACTGCGGGCAAAAGCAAGCCTGGGTATCATTCTTGCTGCATTATATATTTAAAACAGTGAATCTAGATGGTCCTCAGACAATTTAGGATGGCTTCTCTCTGTGTAGATAGTTAATTGTGCAAATGTCTTTTCCTGTAACGAATTGTACCAATAGATAAAATTTCATAGCACTTAGGCATCTAAGTGCAGAGGTTTCCTTCAAACGCAACACAAAAACCCGTAAATGCTATTGACAGCACCTGCAAACACTGAGTGACTTAAACTAGCTCAAAGAAAGGGTATCTGTGATGACTACTGAGAGAACTGAGATTCATCAGTGGGGAAGAATCCAAACACGAGGCAAATGGAGGTGAAAGCTGAAAGTGATCTAGGTCGTGGTGGCAGTCCAAGTATGTGTCACAACATAGAACCTGCTACAACTAAAGTACCGTACCTTCTTGTTCTACACATCGGCCCGTTCTCCTCTCCCATTTCCCCAAATAGTCTCTGTACTTCCAGGATGCTCTCCAGGCTCCACAAAATGCAGCCAAGTAAATGTCTTTGAAACCAAACTATAGACTTAAATTGAGAATGAAGAAAACAGTTATCACGTAACAGATTCAGTGCTGCTTGAGAAACCTTGTACAGTATGGCAGCTTTTTTATAAAAGATGCATTAACAAACAATCCCCTCAACTACTTGTTGGAGCAAGAAACTTCCTGAATGAGTGCCACCCTCTTTTCCAAGCTATCCAGAGTTCCCTGTGATCCTAGTTTCTCCACCCACAGCCGCAAGCTGTAGCTCACGGTGACTGTCTTACCCCAGGCATGCTGAACAAGTTGGGTTAGCAACACTCTTCACAGCAAACTCATAACTCCAGTGATGCTCTTAGCTTCACAACTTGTTTGCTGTTAACAGAGAGCCCCCAAACAATGCCAGCTCTACATGTAAATTAGACTTGCTTGGGCCTGCTCAGCTCAGCCGGCTTCCTCTCCTTCCCTGAATGTCCTGCTGAACGCTCATCTTGGGACCGCATTTTTCTCTTAGAGGTTGGCCTGCAGCTGTAAAGTGACAAAAGATATGCAGCACTCCCGCAGCGGGGAACAGGGACGTTCATTACTTGGGCCAGCGAAGCAGAACCTGGGCAAAGGGCTGCAGGGAACCGCAGTGGGGTTCCTGGCTCTATTGACTAAAGGCCAGGCACTGTCCAGATCCATCCCACCACTGCAGGTGGGTTTTTTGCTTGTTTCAGTCTTCAGCCTCTGTTATTTTCTGTTTTGCCTGGAACTTTTGTACGTAGGAACAGTGGGGCACCTGTGCTGCTGTACTGAAGTGACTTCACCCTGGGAGAGGTGAGGATGAGAGTTTACGCATGCAAAAACCCATATTTTTTCCCTTCTTAATTTTAGGAGAAGTTATTTCAGGCCCTGTTGAAGCCAAACTGGCAGACTTATTGCAAGCTATCTCTTCCTTCCGGAATACATATCCTGCTTTGACTGGGGATGCCATCCAGCCTGCTGTAGCAACCCTTATCACCAGTATCAATGGTAAATCCATAACCTGCGAGAACCTAACCAGTGCTGTATTTATTGCCCTGTGTTTGATGGCAGAGGGTTCAGTCAGGAATGGAACACTTTCTCACAGGGCTCAGCATAGACAGACACAGGTATCCATGTGCAGGTAAAGCACATGTTACTACAGAAGCTGCGCAGCTGAGCAGCAGGAGGTCAGTGATCATCAAGGTTTACTCATATTCAGATCTCATCTTTAGGGAAGACTGTGCTTTTAAAATATATGAAAGCATGAGAAAAGTTTAGACATGAGACCCCTTCTACTTAGCTCGGCAATTATGCTGGCAAACTGCACACATCTGTGTTTTTCACCAATAAAGATGTGCTGTGTTCAGATGGTTAAACCGAAGAATGGAAATGCAAGGCTCTGAGGACCTGTTTTTGACTTTGGTCTGGCTATTGGAGTAAGCAGGTATGTGTCAGGACTTCTCTCAGCACTGAATTCCTGTATAACCCCATACAAAAGGCTTTTACCTCTCAACATGTTTTCTTGTTAGTGCATTGGAGAGGGGGGAATTATAATGACCCACAGAACTGCTGTGATATTTTACTTACACAACCCTTGGAGATCTGCAGGAGCTACACACTATTATAACTAAGAGACACTGTTAACTTAGCCTTTAGGAAGTAAGGGTAGTATCCTATTCTGCAATGGCTTTCTTGGGTTGGAACATTTGAAAATGAATCCTTAAAGCTCTTTCTATTCCTGTTTTGCACAGCAGTAACTTTCTTGGGAGCTTGGGTATACTTAAATCTAGTGGATAACCCTCATCTGAAAACTGCTCTCTGTCACCTCAAAAGAAAGGCACAGTGGTTTTTGGCCTTTGTTTTGGGGCTGAACTGAGCTTCAAGGGATTTCCCACAGATGCCTTGCCAGTCACAGCTGTTGAGGGGGCCTGAAGAAAATTCTGAACGACCCATCCCAAAATTCTGATGTACGGGCCTCCCTCGAGCAGAGCTAGGACTGGCACAAGGGCTCCCAGGAATGTCTGTGGCAGTCTCACTGCTTTCTGTTCCATGATAAATGATGATCTGACTACACCAGCAAGTGGAGAGACTGTATCTCAGGAGATTAAGAGACTGGGTAGTATTGTGCTGTATAAGACTCTTTGTTATCTTGGCAGCGGAAGATGGTCCATTTTTTAAGAATTCTCAGACGTCCCTTTTGTGAACCTTTTATCTGCAAAAGAAAGTTTGGGGTTTTACCATCTCTACTTTAAAAAAAAGGGAGGGGGAAGATACTAATTCAGGAAGAATGTCTAGAAGACAGGCTGATGAGACTGGGATTTGGGACCATGAGTTCTACTTTCTGGTAAATAGGGAGCCACACCCTTTACTATGTTAGTGCTTATTAGATTTATGAGCTTTTTTTTTTTTTTTTTTAAGAAAGGGGGGGGGTTGCTTTACCATGTTGCAACCCTTTTAGCTATAAATGCCTTTACACTGCAAAAACACTTTTTATAGCACTTCCTATTTGTAAATAAAGCACTTTACAAACCGGGTAATGATAATTATACCTGTTGAACATAAGCAACTGAGACACAGGCCAGGGAAGATTTGATGGGAGAAACTCATCAAGACAGATGTTGACATTCGACTGATGTCAGCAGCTCTTCCCTGCAGTTATGCACCCTGATTCGCCCTCTCTTTTTCAATTAACTGCTAATTCCATTGTCTGAACAGAACTCGTTGGAGTTCACACGCACACAACATTCACTTGAAACATTTGAGGCTAAAGCAGTAGCTCTGTGATTATATGATTTTTTAAATGAAATAAGTGTTTATGATAGAAAGGTCAGCTAAATCTTAATTCTGACTCGTGCCAGTGAAGTGTTGGAGGCCTGACTGCCTGTAGTTAATGTGACAGAAGAGCTAGTAGATTTGGCTGCCACAAAGTCTGCAATGCAACTGCAGTGAAAAATTTTGCAGAAGATATTTAGCAGCATTACTTAAGTCTCCAGCAGATGTCGAGGAAGGGGAAACGGTGGGTTTGGGGAGCCCAAAGCCACAAAAAAATTACAGTGTGCCTGCAGCAGATCCCTGCAGGTCAGCTCTGTATGTTGCCACAGTAGGTATAGATCAGACATTCCACTCAGATCATAACCCTGAGAGAAAGCAAGATTACAAAACTGAGTCAGAAAACAGGACGAGGAGGAAGAGGAGGAGGAGGAGGAAGAGGAGGATGACTTAGAGGAAACATCATGCTTTTGTGTCCCTAGTTCTGTATTTTAAACCACAGAAACTTGTGAACAACATTTAACCACTGTGCTCTAACAATAACGTTTGTATTCAAGTCTGCGTTATAGCCTTTGATACCTGCCCACAGACAGCTGCATGAGCAGAAATATGTGTGAAGCTGTGAGCTTCACAGTGGGTTCTGCTTGTATCATCACACAAAAAACAGTTCTCCTGCTCACTTAGTTAAGTGAGCAAACAACTGGTTCCAGACTGGACAAAGACTCCAAGGAACTGGCAATGATTTCCTATGTTCCACACACCAAAAAACCTCAGCTAGCAGAGGTTTTGCTCATATTGAGAAGGAAACTAAAATTAAGGAGGTTTAGTAGTGTGATTTTAACACATTTGAAGCAATACTATGTTTTTATGCTGCACAGAGAAAACGGATGTATTTTTTTAATTATTTATAACTTAGTGAAGAAAAATGAAGAGCTTCACTGCTGAGCACAAGTTTGTTTATAACACCTTTTTTTTTGGCCATATGCTTCTCTCATTAATAATTTCTTAAAAAAACACTCCAAGTTCTGCTCACTTCAATCTATAACCTTTGAATAAATGTGTTTTCTACTTCCCATCTCACAGTTTCATCACTAAATCATTAACAGTATTTCTAGATTGAAGGGAAAATTAACAGATTTTAAAAATCAACAACACCAGCTACATGGTTCCACCCAGTAAATCCATAGTTTGTAACTGAGCTAGGGCACAACATCTAACGAGAGGGATAGTTGGGACTTAAAGGCTTACATCACGATCCACAGTCTGAAGGATGCTCCCAGGCTGAAGAACATATTGATGCAAGCAGGAGATAGATTTTTCTCTAGCATATCAAAAACTTAGGAAATCAGGGCTTCTTCTTCTTTTTTTTTTTTTTAATTTACAGAATAAATTCTCAAAACCTTACATTTCAGTTTTGCCGAGCTAAATTCGAGAAAGGCTGGGATCTTTGAGAAGGCTCCATTATACCCACACACCAGTGAACAGAGTGGAGGGAGAGAAGTGCAGATAACAACTGCTTCAGGCCCCTTTCTGCCATTCTCTCACTGTCTGCAGCCCCAAACCCACTCCTCCTGGCCTGACATGAAGTACCCTGCTCTGAATAGGAGTCTGTTAAAACAGTGGCCATGTTTTGTGGTAACTCTTCACCTGTGGCAAATTTGGATGAAATTCTTAACAACATATTGGAGGCTCAGTAGTTCAGGGGCATAAGCGTTGGTGCTGAACGGGCATTAAAACTACAGGGTGGTAGCTGGAGCCTGAGATGCTGATCCCTTCCCTTCTTCCGTCAATGTTTTTAACCTAACGGCCCTTTCCCCTCATCACTGACAGTTTCTCAGTGGGTTGTTCTGTGTATTTGGAAACACAGGTGGTGTTTTCTTCAGGAGACAGTGAGTGCTACCTGTGTACAAGAATTGCAAAAGCAAGCACTCGGGCTGCTGTGATAGCTGCAAGTACTGAAGCCAAGAGTCTGAAACGGTCCCTTCTTTGTTATTTAGCAAGACAGACCCGAGTTATGCAAATTGCATGATCAAATGTGCACTGCAGACTGTTTCCTTACACGGAAGTGTGTCTGCAGGAAGTAGATTGACTACAGCAGCCATACTCACTGACAGACACTTCTGCCAAATATTTCAGACAGGTCTTTGTGTGCAGCTATCATGGGCCACTGGATAATTTGCTAACATCTGATCTGACCAAGGATTTGTGTTTTACTTAACTCAGCTGTGATTCAAAGCTGGGTAATTTGGGATTCTGCTGCTTTCAGACCAAAACCCTGAGGATTCAGCCATGGAAGATCAAGAACCAAGTGGTATGTGATGGCATTTGAAACAACCTTATACTGTTTATAGCATAAGCTTTTGGGGCATGATATGACATAAGATGCAGATCAGCCTGTAAGGCACTTAGCAAATATGGCTGTTATACAGCTGTAAGTTCCTCTGAAGGGGGTTCCTATGAGGATCTTGGCTGTTCAGTTCACTGAATCTTTCTCTGGCAGATTAAATTATTCGATGTATTTGTACTAGATTTTGACTTTTGTAAGAGGAAAGGATGCAACCCCCCTCTTTTTCAGCAGTCAGAAGTTGCATCGCTCTTTCTTAAGAGACTTGGAACATATAATGCTGGTACTTGTGTACCTTTAGTTAAAATCCCCTTGACAAAAATTTCCCATAACCCCTTGTTCTCAAAGGTGTCAACCTTAATTATGAACGTAATTTGCTTTCATGAAATACTTTATATGCCTTAAACCAGAGGGCAGCAGTAGATATTCTGTGGCTTCAGGAGATCAGAGAAGGCTTCCCCTCTGCAGCACAGTATTAAAACCAAATGTTTTAGTTAAGCATTTCATTCCTTTGGAGACTAAACTGTAGCACTGGCACAAGTAGCTGAAGGTGCTCAGTCCTGTAGCAACAACAGATGAGCTGACTGACAGATGCCCAGAGATCAAGCAGTCAAACTACACAAGGCTGCGGAGAAAGTCTTGCTCCCCCCCCGCCCTTTCCATCTGTCCCTTCTCCCCAGCTGCTGCCCACCAAGGTCCTTGCTGATCCAACCTGTATATGTTTCTTCCCAAATATTTTTCAGATAATCAGTTTGAATCTGAGTAACACTACCAGCTGAGCATCTAAGAAAGAGTTCTCTGTACCACCTGGGGGCATGATTCCCTCCTGCCAGAGCCCCACGTTCAACAGGGGACAATCTCTGGTGCTTCAGAGAGAGGTGAAAAAATCTCAGTGGATCTGTAATCAAGGAAACACGACAAGCACCATTAGTACTTTCCCAGCTGTCACATTCAAATGCATCGTTATCCTTGTAGCTAGAAAACTTCAGCAGCTGGACCTTGTTAAGTCTTTGTCATAAAAATTGAAAAGCCATTAACTAACATATAATTTCTATGTCTCAGGATCATACACAGGGATAGCTATGAACTGAATAATCTGAGTTTGTTTAGCTTCATATTGTGAGACTAGTTTTGTGCCCACCCCTTCCCTCCAGACCACTTTTGTGTCTTCAGCAATGTCTCCACATCCTTCTGCCAGCATGGGCACCAGAACTAACACAGCAGCTAATGTGGCCATACACTACTGCTTGCAGAGGCATAGGCAGAGCCTTATTTCTGCTTTATCTTCCCCTTCTGTATATATCCAAAGCTTGCATAGGTCCTCTTTTTTACAGCAGCACCTGTGGAACTCGTGTTAGGCAATTTTCTGTTGTGTCCATCTCTGCTTTTCAAGACAGAGTCTTCCAGCCTGGAGATATAACATCCGTACCTAATTTGCAGACATTCAGCTACATTCTGCAGTGGAAGCATAACCATTTCAGAGGCCACTTAAACACTCTATAATAAATGGTTGTCTGCCTTATTTATGGGTCTACAATCTTACTGTCATCAAGCACTTCACCAGGAAAGATTTTTTTATATAAGCTTGATCATTAATAAATACACCAAAGAGCAGGAATCAGTTTCTGAGATCCCTGTAGAAACAGCCCCATACATTGATTAAAGCTGTATTTTTGGGTTTGTCAGTGAAACAGTTTTTAACATGTGACCAAGAATTCCATATAATGGAATAAGAATGTGACATGACTGTAAGTCAAATGCCTTTCAGAAATCCAGGTGTACTATATCCACAGAGTACCTTTTACCAACAGAATCTAGTATTTTTAAGGGGGGTTGTTTGACAACTCTTCTGCAAAACCAAGATAACTGGTATTAATTATTTTTTAGTCTTATTATTTGGCAAATAAAGAATGCTAAATTAATTCTTCCTCTATTTTCTAGGGGTCTGCTATCACTCTAATTTGGAGGTCCTTTCACTGTTTTCCAGTACTAGAAACACATCTGGTGTGCTTCACTGCCAATGTGAATTCTTCTTACCATATCTAACATTTCCTTATTCTTAATATTGAAGAAACAAGCAGCCAGAAGTTTAATATAGTTTTTTGTCCTTACTTAAAATGCAAGGTTTATTAACCAAGTAAAAAACTGTAGGAAGCCTGCCATCTATCAAGACACAGCTTGGCTAACTTTAGGGGAACAAAATAGTGAAATAATTACCTTATTTTTATCTTGCAGCCTACTGCACCTGTGCTCAGTTTCTACTGTCAGGCATCTCAGAAACATTTGGAGTCTGTGCGCTCTTTTTTTCTAATGAATTGATATATTAAGTGGAAATTCTCCCTCTTCCCCTGACGTGTTTCATTAAGCACCTTTTTGATATGTACTACTATTTAAGACAGCTGACCTTGCCAGTCTATTTCCTGCCAGTTGTGGGTGATCACGCAGCTCAGTAACAGTTCCGGCCTCCTAAACAATTAGTTGATTTGTAAGTTCATTTTTTTCTAGGGCCTTTGTTCCATCGAAATAGGAAGAGAATATGAGAAATAATGGAATGACAGATGGGAAGGGATCTTGGTTTTGCAAAGCTGTTTTCAGGGAACTGGGATTAGTTTGTTCTAAAACCCTTCTTCCTCAGGTAGGTAGAGAGACCCTGATCTAGGCAGCTGGTGCAACTTGCTTTGCTCTTAGCCACAATCAGAGTGTCACTAAGGGTTGGAGGGAGGATTTCAGACAGGAGTGGCAGAAGACAATTTGAGAGTTTTCAGATTTGAATTTTGTATCTGGTTGAAACTGTATTGTGACCTAGCAAACAGTGGGTTTTATATAGCTGCTGCTTATATGCATGAGTCCTTATATGCAGATGAAATACAATTTCCAGAATGACTTATGATGTATATGTATTAAGTGCTGAAAGTGAAGTCCCAGTGCAGGCAGAAGGCATGTGTGCAGTCACCAACTTTGCAGCTTGACTGTATTATCAGAAATGGGAGATCTGAGCCAGTGGAAAAATTCAGGTATTGTGTTGCAAACTGCAGAATTGAACGCAAAGAGGAAGGCACTACCGGGAACTCCTGAAACAGGCTGATGATACTGATGTTCAGCAATGGTGCCATACTGAAGAGTAAATTAGGGTTTAGACATTTACCTCATTTCATGGTAACTGTGGCTGAAAGGGAAGTGATGCTTCTGCTAATCTGCAGAACAAGAACTTCTCCTTCTAAAAATATCCATGATGCTTTGCACACCCCCGCAGTGGGAGCCTGTTCTCTCCACAACAGCAGCAAAAGGAGGCGAAGAGCAATGTGCTTTTTGGAAGGCAGATGCAGATCAGATGACAGTCTCATCTCATTCAAGACCCAAAGATGTGGCAGAGCTTTGTATGACAGCTGGCCAACTCTGGTGCTAGCATTAGCCACACAGATACTTTTCTTTAGTATGCAGGTCTGTTGCTGATGCTGGAAGGGATTTCTGCTCCATCATTAGGACTGGTTAGTGTCAAGGAGAATAAGAACTAACTAAACAAAATCACTTACAGGGGATGCAAAATGGAAAATATTTGCAAACTGTTTTCATTTGCCATCACTTACACTGATATTTAGAACCTAATCATTATTGACCTCAAGGCCAGAGATTTTTTGAAAGCAGACTCAGAGGTGAAGATAATGCTCATTGTATATTCTAGCGACAATATAACACTAATTTTTCAAACCAACTTTTTGATTTAGGAGAAAATTGCTAGGTGCTTGGGTAGCCTCAGTCTTAGTTTCCTCATCTGTACAGCTGGGATAACTGTGCCCATCATAGTAAATTATGTTCAGGCCTCTGTGTTCAGCAGACAAAAGCAAATCGTTTACTAAGTGGCTCTTTTTTCCAGCTTTCATGTATTACTCTTTGTCCAAGAGTTAGTAGGCATCATGAAGAACTGCCTTATCTTCATGTGTATATTTTGAAGGTAAAAAAGAGGAAAAAAAGCAATGCAGGTGGGATACCTCTGTGAGAGAATTCTGAATCAGAGCGCAATCTCTCTCAGTAGTCCAGATTATTTGAGTAGCTATTATGAAAGAATAGCATAAAAAAAAAAAAGTTATATGGCATACAAACAAAATATTCGAAATTATGTTATTCCATTTCTCCTCTGCTGCTGACCATCAAAGTGTTTAATTACAGGATGTTAAGCCTCCTCATTTGCCTCAAGATAGTTTTTCACTACAAATGTATTTAACTCTTAGTATTTAATTTGTATTTGGAGAGTGCCAAACGAAGAATAAAACTATGGCCTGTGTTCCAAAGAGCTATGTTTAAGACAAGGGACAGGAGAATGCACTTGGAAGCACAAGCGAGCAATGAGAAAACAGCATCAGGGAGTTTGACAAGCTGTTTAAGGCACAGACACAGGAGAAGACTAAGGATACGTTGTCCTTCAAGAAACTGACACTAGTAATATAGAAGGTTTTTAATCACCAGAACAGTGAGTTTATGGATCAGCCTTCCTGTTGACGCTCGGTTGTCCAGTAACATAACTGGTTTTAAAATGAAGCTTGCATTTATAAATAAGACTACGGAGTTGTAGTGAATTGGCAAAGGACTAACTAGGCTCAGTGAGCCAGTGTCTCTTCCAGGCCTGTGCAGCAGCACTATAGCAGATGTGCTGTGAGCCTGCCACCCAACCATCACTGGACAAGATAAAGGGATTTGAGCAGGGATTTGAAAGATGAATTAGTTTATGGATATTTACAGGAGCCCTCACAAGCCTGCCAGGCAGTACAGAAAAATGATACAGATGTTTACACGTTTAGCAAGTGGGCAGTCAAGGGTGCACTGTTAATCAGGTGAAAGCAGGAAGGGACCGCTTGAAAATGTCTGACAGATGGCTGAGTAATGAGAGCTGTGACGATGAAGAGAAGCAATACATTCGAGGCAATTCCTTCATGAGATATATATGAGGCACATGATCATTTGGCCCAGGCCTGTATGTGCCAAAAAGCCACTTGAAAGATTTCAAATAGATCAGGACAAATTGGTTGCTCCTGAATGGCAAAGGGAATGCATACAGGAGAGCATATGTTTAAACTTGTGAGAAGGCATTTAAAAATATCAGATATGGCAAGGCTAGGAAAACTTTTTATTGGGAGTTCTTCTAACTTTCTACTTTTGTAGTATTACATATAATATTATCTTATTTGAGATGAAGCAAAAAGACTGTGAGAACCTGAGGTTCTTTCTTATCTTATGGTGCCTTACAATGATTGCTTTCAAAAGCAGCATGTTTCATTTTGCCCATCCCCAGTGCTGCTAAGTTGAGTCACTTCTTCCTGTTGTACAATCCTTCTGCTTCTACTAGTGGTAAACAAGAGAAATGAAATATATGTACTCAGGAAAAGTAACGAGACTGGTTAGGATTCCGATTAAACTAATGTGTCTTTAATTTGTTGTGCTGTGCCTCAGATTATGAACAATTTGCGTCTCTTCTGGAAAACCAGAATGAGATGTTTTGGAAACTAACTGTGAACGGTTAAGCTTGAGACCTAGTTAAGAGAATTTCTACTAATGAAAAACAGTCAGAAGCTGCCAATCTCAGAAACTGCCAGCCCCAAAGATCTTTCTTTTGCCACTAATCCAGGTTACGATCCTGAAGCTATGACAGGCTATGGGAATTGCCTTTCTCGTCATGGTACAGGATTCATATGACTGCACCAGGTATTTCAGGCTATCCCCTGTAAGCCACTTCATGGACATTTGGGTTACAGTTGTTTCCCAGAGCCTTGATGCTACTCGTTACCAATATGGGGTCTTGCCACTAATACAGCAGAGGTGAGCCAGGTTCTCAGCTTCAGACTGCTCACTTTCATTGCATGGGAGGTGAGAAATAATTGTTGATCAACTAGGATGCATGTTGGGTACATTTACAGGTCTGTATTAGCTCCTTTGGTGCTTTTAAATTCCTTTTCTAGGTTCTCCAAGCAAGGCCAGCCATTCTGAATGGTTCATTACAGTTCCTTCAGGCCTCAGTGGTTTATTATTATTTCTATTTTCAAGCTGATAGGCTAATGGTATGGCAGCTCCTAATAAAAATCTGACTTGAAAATCTGCATTTTTCAGGACTGACACAAGGCCCAGACATAGCTAGAGCTAAATGAGACACAAACTGACTTTTCCATCAGGCATCATTTGAGTGACATTTGCAAGTATTTGCTCACTGTCAAAGACTCAACTACCAATGAAGCAACCCTAGATTTAGGTCAACCACATCCTGTTTCCTGGAATGTCAAGGGGACAAAGAAGAGTGAAGTTTTCTTTTACTTACATCAAAAGTGCCCAGTTCTATATTTCAAAATGGTTTTCTCTTTCTTTCCTGCAGTGACTTTCAGCCTGAGTCAATTTTAGTTTCTGTCCTCAGTCACAACGTATGACTGAGTGGAAAGTGAGATTAACTGCATGGATCACCCCATGTAAAATGCCGATGCTCACTTCCACCCTGCTATTTGTCCAGCTGCTGGCAGAATATGCTTAGCCCTTACGAAGATCCATGGCAGGAATGCATTGCCTAGTTTGAAAACTTCTCACGTGGAGACATGCACATTTTATGCTTTGCATGCCCAATAAATTGCACCCGCTACAGACTGAATGAGATGAATATTTCCTAATGTAGATTATCACCATAAATAAGCATGCCTAAGGTTGAGAAATGGTCACTGCATACAAACACATTGCAACATATGCATGTGATGTGCAAGGAATGAACAGCTTGGGCAACTCAGCCCTGCCTGTACACCACAATTCTGACTGCAGCAATGTCTGCTGTTCCACCATCATATGCACATGGTTCTGCAAATGCACGTTTTAACAGCATGTACATGCACTGCTTACCTGGGCCTGGCTTCCCAATAAGAGGCTGATCATTTACTTGATCTAAGTACAGAGCAGGCCATTGTATTCTATAAGCCCCTCCATCAGGTCTGCCAGCACATTGCCAACACTGAACTAATGACAGTGTCCTGACTTTAGCTCAGAGCATCTATTACAGAGAATTCCATGCAGTTTTCACAGCTGATCTTGTGTCAGATTGCAAGCCCTAAAAATGGCTTGGATGTCTCCCATGGACATCCACTAACTTATTTTCAAGGGGGGGCGTCTGCCCAAGGAATCTTGAAAAATATACCATTTCCAATGTTTTCTTTTAAATCCCATCTCATCTTTGGCCTCATCTTGTCATGCTTTGCCAGGCCATCACAGTTTTTACTTCCCTGTGAATCCACCCAGGATAGTAGAGCTAAGCCATGTTCCACTGCATCACTAGAAACTGTCCTGTAGATATCAGGAACTTTGGGCCAAGCACTTTAGTGAAACTATTTCTTCTCCAACTCCAGGTCTTGACAGTCAAGAGAGAGCACCTGAAAATAAGAAGCGGTACAGTGAGATCTTCCGGAGTCTGGATGCCATAGAAATCTCAATTGGAAATGTGTATGTAAAGAAATGGGACAGAACTAGTTTTCTGGGTTATTACAATCTCATTGTATTGTATTGTATTGTATTGTATTGTATTGTATTTCAACAGGACAGTTGATATGTTCATTGGTGATTTGGATGGCACTGACAACATAGACTTGACCACAGAAAGGGAGATTGTTCCGGTAGGCAAAGAACGAGATCCGTGTTAAAAAAGAAATTATCAATGATGTCCCATGCCAAAGTGAATGTTATTCAAATTGTTTTTCTGGTGACCATCTGAAAAAACAGTTATGTCTCTTACTTGAGTAGATAGCAAAGAATTTTTTAACACTCAGTTATTGCAATAATGGTGGTGGCAACAGAACAGATAATATTTAGTGGAAATGTTCAGGCATGTACTGTTTGGATTTTTTTTTTCTGAAAAAGGAAGTGTGGAAATTGCTAGTTTAAGTTCTGTGTGCTAAGAAAAAGATCAGATGAGACAGCAGCACAGCAAGCCCAAAATATATTTGAGGCATGCGTCAGGCTTCAAAAATCTCTAAAGTTTTGGCCTCAAGAAACAGAATCCCTTTAAAATAGAAATTAATGGTTCTTTTGCTTGCTTTTGGCAGTGTGAGACTTTTGGGAATAATCAGCCTCATTTCATATTTTTCTGGTAAACAAAAGGGCTAGAAACTTAATTTTTCTCTGGCAGCCAATGTTCTCATGTAATTGTATTATCCCAGGAGCTAAAATCTAAGAAAAAGTTTAAATCTTTTGAGATCTGTGATAAAATGAGAGCTGGAAACATTCAGTCATAGCAGCCCTTTTCTGGCCTTAATCCCTCTGCGTTGATGATGTGTTTGTTTCCTCCATGTTTTTGTTAGTGGTAGACTTTTATGCCATGCTACATTCCCTCTGTCAAATCTTGGGCTGTTATTCTAACTGCACTGGGCTGCTTAGATAAGCAAAAGAAGCACTGCAGATGACTGTTTTGAAAAATCTTCTAAACTTCTGAACACTCATTTTCCTTTACCATTTTCTTCTCTTTTTTCCCCCCCTACAGTCGAGTGAAAGTTTCTGCAAGAGCAAAAACAGTTCAGAGAGGCAAGTGCAGACAGACATAACAGGTAATACAATGAAATAAAATTAAAAAGGTGACATGAGAATATTTGGTCCATTACCTGGCAGAAGTTCCTGCAGTTTCATAGCAAGAATGAGTAACACAGATGTGTCACTGTTGCCACCAGTTTAGAACTGAACCCAGGCCAGTTCCCAGCAAGGCTGATGCCTGGCTGAGCTCCACAGTCTCCCTGCTTCCTCTAGTGCATGCCGAGCTCCCTCTCTCTGCAGATCTTCATTTGTTCCTCCACTAACGTCTTGTTAAGCTAGCCCCTTACGTTGTCTTGACTTCTAAGTATTGAGACAATAATTACAAAAAATATGTGCTAGTCTGACTCACAGTAAATGGCTACCCAATAAAACTCAGGATAATCATCTGAAGCATTTTTCTTGGCCACTGGGAAGAGTCTCATCTGTTCTGTACTTGCTGCTAGCATCATAAAATGCAACATAAAAGTCTTTCTTGCTTCATGGGGACTTTATATGAAGAAAAACACATTTTATAAGTGTTTGGTGACAGATTTTAACTTGAAATGATTTTAGAATTGCTCACTACAGTGTGATGGATCTGTCTTAGGTTCTGCCAGGAACAAGAATCACTACTGCTATTCCCCAATATACCCATTGTCACCCAAAAATGCATTAGGTCCTTAACTTCTGATTTTCAAGATAAATTAAATCAAAATATTAATAAAAAGTGAGAAGAGGGAGATATATGTGTCTAAGTTGCTGGGAACTTGCATGGTTTTGTAGGTGAGACTGTATGGCATTGACACGATAATGGCATTATTCAGTGAAGACCTATTTTACGGCTGTTATCTGAATATTTCACAGCACCAACTATTAAGGAGACTCCAATTTTATCACTCTTGGGGGAGCCTCTGCCTGTCAGCTAGAGCTATTCTGAATCTGGAATTATTTTTTGCAGTTGAGGAGGCAGATGAAATGTTGATAAAATGTGAAGGTGGCATTGATGCAGCCCTTGAATATGCCAAAATGTGGTGTAAATATGTCAAAGAGCTTCTTAGCTGGATTGAAAAACGTCTGAATTATGGTGAGTCATCAGTATGCACAATACCAGCTGAGAGTTCCTACGCTTTTGGGTGGGTTTTTTGTTTTTCCATAGGTAACTGGGAGGGTCAGAGCACACAGTTGTGCATGAAAATACACCAGTGAAAAATAGGCTAAACACAAACCCTTTTACGTGCTTTTGGCTAAATATAAAGATGAAGATGTTAAGTGAGAATTTCTTCTTATCTGGAGAAGAAATTCATTCTCCTTCAGAATTCTGTTAGGATTATCTTAATTGCCACACTGGCTGAAAGCACCTCTGGCTTTGACAAACACACCTGTGCTACTGTAAATCTAGCATTTAATCCACTCTTCCCCTTCACAGAAACAGACTTTGCCAAAGGGATTGTGAAGATAGCAGAATCAGGAAGAAATGCGATTATCCATCAGGTATGGGTCCTTGTGCTGCTCCTTCCTCACTGCTGCACGGCACAGGGTTCGCTATCCCCCTGTGCAAACACTGCCCCTGGAGCTAGGTGTGCTGTGTTCTAGATAGCAATAAGGTCTGCGTGATGGGATTTCCTCTTTGCTCAAAGAAAACCCAGAGAAGCTCAGCACTTTTGAACAGACAGTCCTAAGTAAGAAGATTGGCGATACTCTAAATGCCGATATCATGTCAGAATAACCAGGTGTGCAATCTACCTGTCTGGCCTCTGATGGGGAAAAGAACCAGATATTTCAGAGAAGAAAGAAGGGAATCCTACGCCAAGCAAATGTGAGGCAGTCTGCACACATGACTTGCTTGTAGTTAGAATCCAACAACAAATATCCCTCCAAATATCCCTACTGCAAATGCCCCATCCAAAGACTTTCCTAAGCCTCTCAGTAGTAGAGCAATTCCTTTTTTTCTTCTATATGTTTATAACGCATGGAGTGACTGTTCAGAAAATTAGACAGAGGGATGAACTAGCAAGAAGTCAGCACAATGCTGTACACCATAAAAGCTCTTCTGCTTCCAGCATTCTGCAGTCTGAGTTGTCTGAAAAAAACTCCACTAATTTAACCAGTGTAGACACTCTTCCCTTTCTATAATCAGTCTTGCTCATAGTTAACACAAGCCCTTTAGTTTGGAATTTTACACTGACTTTTTCTGTTTTTGCAGTCCAACATGCCTCTTCGGGCACTCTACACAATGGTCCTGGAACATGACATTATGGTTGGAAACTCAGCTAACGAGACTGCAGGATTGCTTCAACAGAAAGAATTCTACCAGGTAATGTATTTCTGCTTAGGTTAGACAACTTTGCCAAAAAATTAGACAGAGGCAGTTGCTAGAGCATTACAAAGGCCTAACAGAAGTGGTATACCTTGGTTTGAGGGGGAAAAAAAGAGAGAGAAGAATTCACACCAAGTCTGAGGGAAAAGGAAGCATTACTTTCAAGAATGCAGTATCTTGCAAAACTTGTTTTTTAATGTTATGTCCTCATCTGTCAGATACTTTTTCCTATCTCTTAAGGAATTGTTGCTGTCATAACTATTATTCCTCTTCAGCCTCTGTCAGCCAAGAAGAATGAAATTGAGAAGTGGAGGAAAGAATTCAAAGATCAGTGGATAAAAGAGCAAAAGAGAATGGTAAGAGGTCAAAAGATGGACCTGACCTTTAT
The DNA here is from genome assembly GCF_036417845.1 of Apteryx mantelli. NCBI lineage: Eukaryota > Metazoa > Chordata > Aves > Apterygiformes > Apterygidae > Apteryx > Apteryx mantelli. The sequence goes on from NC_090013.1 coordinate 97,433, forward strand.
GCTAGTTACAGCCCAAACACCGGAAACATAAACCTGTACCAACAAGTAGTAACTAAATTATGTAACATGCATCCTGCTATTTACCAAATTGAATAAAAGGACATTCCATTTTTTAAAGAGTACCTGGGAAGGAGTGCTAGAGGCATTCCTGCTCTATCCTGTCTGCACTACCTGCTAGATCTCATTACCTCCCACTGACCTGCCGAGACCGGTAGAGAGAGAATGCAGTTCAGATTTGTACCCATTTGCACTACTGCCTCACCAGCTTTCCTAAATCTGTTTCTTTTCCAATTGAAGAATGAATCCTTGTCATCCCTGCGCAAGTCCCGACTGCAATATGTACAGCGCTGTGAGGAGCTGGAGAAAGCAAAGCACCTGAGTGCCAAGGCAGAGGATGAATACCAGAGCACAGCGGTCACTCATCCTGGCAGTGCCAACAAGCAGCTGGAGAAACGCCGTCGGTCTTGCGAGGAGGCACAAGCAAAGGTGATGAGTTTAGACCGCAGTGCTGTTACTTCCAACACGTCTGCACTCTGACTGCATTATGCTATCTTCCTCTCTATTCTGAGGGCTTTCTCCTCCCTTGCTTTGTTTCTCACCACACAAAGGTTCAAGAAACAGAAGCTTTGTACAAGATGTGCATCAGTGATGCCAACTTCCGACGACAAGAATTGGAGAAAGTGCGGGCACGGATTGTCTCCCATATTCGGAAACTCATTTACCAAGGAGATGAGATGCTGACATGGGTATGTGCAGTCTTCTAATTTCTCCTTCAATCCTAGTTTCAGGGAAGCTGCTGTTTGGGATAAGACCGCTATATCCTTCACTATTTTATAGTTTAATTACCATATAACAAACCATGCTCAAACAGTCAAAATTAGAGGAGTGCTGTGGACATTGCTTTGTTACTGACCTGCTGCAGACCGTTCTCAGATATCTAAGTGCATTTTCAGTTACTACTGCTTTGAGAACATAGATATCCATAGAAAAAGACCTACTTGGAGGGGAAAAAAAAACAACACAAAAAACAGTGACAAACATTTTTTGTCCATACTGTTAAGCAGAACTATCAATAAGCACAAGTGCAGGTAACTGAGCATGGATAACACAAAAGCCGCAGACTGGTGAACTACAGAGATATCCAAGGGAGGAAAGATCATCTCTGCTTTGACTTTCAATGCTTTCTTTCTTTCTTTCTTTTTTTTCTTTCTATAAGGTCACGTTAAGGATGTTCAAGCAGCGGCAGATTCAGTCTGAACAGATTCCAGTGGGTTACCAGCACCTGACTGAAGTCTGTAGACCATACAAAGTGGGTGAGAAATACCTGGAATTCATTCAGACTCTGCAGAAGAAAGAAGTTCATATGGAGGTGTTTGAATTTGAGCCACTTGCTTCTGGGGGGCAGAGGTAAAAAAAAAAAGAAAAACTTAAATTCTAGTTTAAAGGTCAAAATACATAATGTACAGAACAAAAAAGACAAATTTAGAACACAGATGACTATAAAGTCACTAGCAATACTGTAGCATTGTCATTGGTAATTTCAGGAAACCCTGCAATCTCAAATGTTAGGGTCTTTTCTCTCTACGTAGTTCCATTAACACTACTGGAGATCAGATCTTTAAAGGTGTATTTGTTTCCTTGGGATGAGCAGCAGCTCACAGGACCAGCATCAGCAAAAACAGGGCAGCAGTTATGTGCTGTGGGCCTAGGATTATTTCTATCATTTGCCAAAGATCCGGATCACTCTTTTCTCAGATAGGTGATATTTGACTTATGTTCTATACTTTTCCTGTGGATAGAAAAGTTGAAACTGTAGTGAAAAAATTCCCGAAACAATTCCTAGTTTTGTGCAAGTATTTGTTATGGCCTCCTTGAAAACTCAGTTTATACCTACATGCAAACTCCTTGAAACAGATGGTTTGTCTCAGTATCCATAAAGTACCTCTGTGGCGCAGTACTGTTCATTATTCTTCACTGCTGGCAAATTGCTTGCAACCTCTCCTCAGGTCCCCTCCCAGTGGCAAAAAAAGGACGACATTGCATTACACAGGAGCCTCTTCTGCAGCAAAGGATGTGAGCACTCCAGAAGATGCATCAAGAAAGCAGTTCTCCCCAAATGGTGAACAGAGTAGGTTTAACTTAATAAAGAAGACCTAATTTTCTCTTGAGTCACTGTAGTTTAATACATATATTGATGTAGCCAAAAAGAGCTGGGAGAGGAGCTCAGATTCTTAGGGCAATGCTTAAGGCTGTCCTCAGATTGGGAAAGGCTGCAGCATGGAGATCACACTTTTGTACAAAGGAATTCAGATTCCAAAAAATCTATTCCTTAAGTAAATCAAGACTCTTGCTGCTTCTCACCTGCATGCATCTTACATGCTGCATGTCACAGAGAAAAGTGTCAGCTGCCACCGTCGGTCTCTGGTGACCACTGACGCAAATGCAGCTGTGCCCATGCTGCCAGGCTAGCTGTGGCCTGTGGCAGGATGCGCCTGCCCCTCTGCTTTTGAAGCTTTTACCTCTGTCATGACGTGAGACCTCTCCTGCTGTTTTCCCTCTACTAGCTGTCTTTCTCACTCACTCTCTCTTAATCTTTCTGTTCTTGTTTTTATACGTATCAAAAAATATTTATAGATTTTCTGGAAGTTTGCTTTGGACTTTGGCCCTGTTTTTGTCACCAAACCCATATATAGGTAGTGCCGTGTTTGTAAACCCATCCTTGATTTATGCTCAACTGTTGATTGTAGGAATCCTGGCTTAGGATGAACTGTGATGTAGCAGTGTAGCCCGAGAGCCTTTCACAACTATTGCTTCAGCCCTGTCCTCCTGTTAGCATATCTACATCTTTCTAGCAAAGAAAATCACATTTCTTTACAAGTTTAAAACTTATTTCACCATCAAACAGCATCTCAAATACATCTATCTCTAGAGTAGAAACTGTCTAAATTTTTCTAATACAGAAGGACATTTCCTAGAAGTCTGTTAAAGCCCAACTTGACTGGGATAGGTTGCTGCTTTGGTCCATCATGTACCTGCCTGTTTTTCTGCTTAAAGGACAGTCACAGATGAGCACATTATGAGAAATAATTGAAAAGAATATACATCCATGCAGAGGCATTCACTAGTTGCCTCAGCTAGAAGAGTGTTTGGGATGGTCTGTCACTGTATCCACCCTCTGTAGGTATGAGCAAGTCCCTCTGCAGTGACACAGAAAGCCTTGGTGGGAGTTGTGAATCCCGATCTCTGGACTCTCCCAATTCCAGCCCAGGTGAGTGCAGCAGAAATTCCTGCCTAATATGGAAACCAAAAACTAAAATGGAAATAAAATACACTGAACTACTTTGTGCATTATGAGGGAGAGAAGAACTGTTTATGTTTTCTCTTGTCTCAAGGAAACTCTAACAGGAAGTTGCTAAAAGCTCCATCCACTGGCACCATGTCCTCCTCCGATGATTTTGAAGAGAGAGATTCATTGCAAACTTTTGAAAATGGTGAGCAATACAGAGGTATTTCACGGATACGGTGGAAACTCATTGTGCTTTCTTGCTTAGGTATCAATTCTTTATCGTGCTTAAATACTGTTTCCACAGAAAATGGAACGTCCCAGCAGCAGTTTAAGAACATCCTTCTCTCCAGTGCAGCACAGACCCACCGGCTCAGGAAGCTCCGGGGGCCATCCAAATGCAGGGAATGTGACACTTTCATGGTCAATGGCTTTGAGTGTGAGGAGGTGAGAGCTGGAACTAATCAGCTGTCATTGCAGACACCTTGTATGGGAGCCAGTCATAATCATTATCTCACTGAAGCACTGTGGAAATGAAGGGCCCCTCTGTAAGTTACATGATTGTTCTCCTTGTGTTCTACATGAGGCACATTTTTCTGTTCATGAGCAAGTAAGCCATGAAGTGCCACTTGCCCCAAACAGCCCTGCTGTTCCACTGCACTGAGAAGGCAGCACGGTAGTTTCGCAGAGAGGAAGGGACCAGGACAAGTCCTCCAAGGAGACCTGAACAACAGACCCAGATGCTGCTGAAGTCTGGGCTATAACCAGACCATAATCGAGGGTGATTCTGCCATTTCAGTGCTACCTGACCTGCCACAAGAAGTGTCTAGAGAACCTGTTGATCACCTGTGGCCACAAGAAGTTGCCTAACCGAGTACCTCTTTTTGGCATTGACTTCATGCAAGTTCCTCGAGATTTCCCAGAGGAAGTTCCCTTCATAGTGGTGAAATGCACCTCAGAAATTGAAACTCGTGCCCTTGGAGTGCAGGTGAGTAGCATGGCCGCAGCTCCTGCACAGATGGGTACAACTCTGTTCAGTCTAGGGTTTAGGATAAAACTCTCCACAGTTTTGATTAAACATTTGCTTGGCGATTTTTGTCTCGAAGCAGCTAAAATATGTTTCCCTGATGCACTGCCCACTGTGGCTCTGAGCCTTGCCTCCTCACACAGAACACAACGGCAACAAAGAAATTTCCCCGACTCTCTGTTGTTCTGGTATTTGTAATGTCCTGCTATAGGGAAGATAACTAGCAAATCTTGTCACACTTTGTGACATTCTCCTGATTATTCATAGCAAGAAGGAGAAGGTACTTCTTTCTTCTTCCTTCCTTCCTTTTTAACTGACCCTGAAGGGAAACCTGATCCAGAAATGCTAAGTTATTCTGGCGAATATCTTGCTCTGACCCCCTCTTCTTCTCTGCTCTGTTGATATTCTGTATCCAAAATTCCTGATGTCTCTCCCTTTTAACAATGTAGGGGATCTATCGGATAAGCGGATCCAAGGCCCGGGTGGAAAAGCTGTGCCAGGCCTTTGAAAATGGAAGGAGCCTGGTGGAACTCTCCGAGCACTCCCCCCATGATATCACCGGGGTCCTAAAGCATTTCCTGAAGGAAGTGGGTACCAAATCTCTGTTGGGAGGGCAGGTCTCAGCCAGTTGCATGCACTGGGTTTCAATTTCTGATGCTTCCTTATAAAGGAGGCTACTCCCGGTTTTCTTGGTTAAGTACCAAGTTGCTGAGGTATATCACATTGTTTGTGGGAAAGGGCTTTAGTTCTGCCAGATCTTTTCTTCTAGTCACTGGCCTTGACATGTTCAATAATGCTATGTGTGACATTAAAACAATAGCTGAGAGTTGTTCTGATTCACCAGAACTTGGAGCTCCTTGCTGATAGTTTTAGTGGGATGATGAGACTGAATCTCTAAGCAGTAGCAGGTCTTACATATTTTGAGTCTGCCACAAGTATTTTTTTCCAGGTAAATGGCAATTCTGGCAGTGCTTGGCATTTTTTATAGTCCCTTAGAGTCAGGGAACCTTTGTGACATGGGGATGAGAGCTAGTGGGAGTCAAAGCATGTGAGGCTGAAGTACAACTTGTCTGACAGAAAAAAAAAGATGAAGAGATTTTCCTCAGTGTCAGACCACCAGATGAAGTAACATTCTTTTTTTCCCCACTCTCTGCAGCTTTCAGGACCTGTGCTGCTGTACCAGCTCTATGATGATCTCATTGCTCTTGCCAAAGATTTGCAAAAACCCAGCGAAGAAAAGAGGGACTGTGCAGGCTTCCCTTCAGATCCCATCCAGTGCATGAAGGACTTGCTGAGCAAATTACCTGGAACCAACTACAATACTCTGCGGCATCTTATTGCACACTTGTACAGGTGAGGAGTGTGCTGGCTGTCACGCTGGCTAGCGTTAGCTCCGGTGCTGACCACAGGAGGAGATCACTGTTGAGTTCTCACTACCAGAGCAGCTAGCACAGCACCAAATGTGTATAGAAGAGCATCTGCGCTTCCTTAACTGGGGAGAGGCCTGATCTAGAGCCCCATAGGCAGTTGTGAGGAGGCTAAAAATTCATTCATAGAAAGGGCTATTTGACATCTTGCAACAATAAGGAGAAAGTCTTAATGACCAGTAAGGACTAGAAGTTTCTTATTGATGATGCTTCATAGTTAAAGTGCAGATCAAGAGGTCAAGGAAGAACATGAAGCAGGCCCCTTTCATCCAGCTCTGAACACAGGTTGTAAGAAGCAGCCACTCTGCTTGGAGCTGCACCACCCAGACAGATCCAGGCAACTTTTGAGATTTTTCTCTGGAGTTTCTGTGCGCAAACCAGAATGTTGTTCCCCTGTAAAAGCTGGGGTTTCTCTCTCTACTAGGAAACGGGGTATTGACTCATTCCATTTGAACACTCTGTGCATTCGGGTTGAGAGCTGGGAAGCCCCTAACAGTCATGTTTCCCTTCACCAGGGTGGCAGAGAAATACGAAGAGAACAAGATGTCCCCAAACAACCTGGGCATAATATTTGGGCCAACTCTGATCCGGCCATGCTCAGGGAGCGATGTCTCAATGTCATGCCTTGTTGACTCTGGGTATCAAGCCCAGATTGTGGAGTTTCTCATTCAGAACTACGAAAGGGTGTTTGGGATGGATGACCTGCCTTCATCCTTGTCCCTTGGATGTGAAAATCCTTCGCAAGAAGCATCGACAGAGAAGGATGAAGGACATCAGAACCCAGACAAAGTCCAGAATGTAACTCTAGAGGTAGAGCTCCCAGACACTGAGCTGGGCTTACTGACCCTGCTGTAGAGACAGGAAGGTGGACTAGCAATTAAAGAGAGTTTTTTCACAGAAAAGGAAACCATTTGCTAGCAGAGGGTTATTCAAAGAGGAAGGAGCAGAGAGCTCATTGCATGTGGAGTGAGACAAATAGAAGAAATTTTGAGCTACAGATCACGCAGCAGCTTCTCAGACCACTTTGGATGGTGTTTTTACTGCATGTTTTAGAATCCAGTCATTCTGAAGAGTTGTGGGTTTCTCCATACTAAATTACTTGGAACAGTGCTGTTTCTCTCCGTAAACAGCACTAACTTTTGAGGCAGATATGTGCACATAAGACCCAGCTGATTTCTTTGTGCAGCCCTACAGGGCTCTGCTGCATTCCCGATCAGAAGCCACGGACCCTTTATCTCCCTGCTACCAAGTGCTCTGTATCCTTCCCAGACTCCCTACCTCTTGCCTCACAACAGTTCACAGCTTATTTCACAACAGCACTTTAAAAACACAAATTGGCATAACATCCCTGAGCTGGGATGTGGTGGCTCTGTCTTTTTCACAGCTGGTTTGACTAAGTCAGAAAGAAGAAATGACTTTCCTAAAGTTAAAAAAAGGGAGTTGGATCCTGTTCTTAGGACTCTCCTCCCCCTACTTTTAAGTCACGGATGCTTATGTGAGAGACACTCCATGTCTGCAATGATCACATCCATGTCCGACATGCAGTAATCCTGCTTTCTGTACAGGTCCTGCTCACTGAGGAAGCATAAATTAGAGTAACTATGATTACAGCTGAAATAAAATCAGAGTAGACACAATTCACTTCTGGCATGCAGAAATCCTACAGGATTAATAAACCTTCAGAGAACACTTTGAGAGATACACAACTATTACCTGTGACTAGGTTTATACTTTCAAAGCCATTTTATATAATTCTATAGTATAACTGAATTCTACAAAAGGTGTTGTAAACCTTTGAAAAGAAGAGTTGCTTTTAATGTGACTCTCATTTTGTAATTAATAAAACCAACTTCTGGAGCCCCTGTTCAGGTGATATAATCCTTGTGTGAACTTGCACTGGTTCCATACGAGCCACAACTCCCAAGAACTTCCATGCAATTGACTCATCATCCCATTTGTATGCGATCATAATTACTGTGCTACAGTTAACGTTCGTGTCTGATGTTTCCCTTTCTCATTTTAAAATGGGCTATTTCAGTGTCATGTAGGACACAAGGATCTCAGTCTCAGCACACTGCTTCTCCACAGAAAGCAACGTCTGCTTTCCGGGGTGAGTTTTGTGGCAGTTGTTGCAGTCTGCTGGCCTGGGTGCTGGACTCGGCAGGTCTGGAACCATAACTTGCTCTCATGGCCCTGCCATGGGACCTTCTGCAAGCTCCCTCCCTGTTTTTTCACACACACTCCCCAACACACACTCTGTTTGTCTATTTAGACCACAAGCACTTCCAGACAGGGACTGTTCGCTAGACATATAAGCACAAGATCTAGCAAACTAGGGGTCTCTAGATGCACTTATAATAGACTCGTTTTTTGCCTGAACAGGCTCAAAGCCAGCATATATTGCAGGCTGTGCTGCATCTCCATCTTGCTGAACCAGGCAGCTCAAGCATTATTGCTAAACTAAGACAAATTAAGGCATTTTTAGCTCAAGCAGTTGCCTCCATTCACTTGTCTATAACAGCATTTGGGGTGAAGTGGGAGTGGACAGTCTCTTCATATCAGAGTCCTTTATAAACACTCATGGCTTTTTCCAACAGAATTTCTCCTCCAAGCATGATTTCAATGTGGACTATGTGTCTGATAACTCGTCTTCCAGGGAAGCCATCAATGAGCTGACTCTGGAGAGAGCCCACAGTCCATTAAACACGGATGCCCTAGGTAAAAGCGGTGATCATGGTGCTGGTATAGGTTGTCTTGCTTCGTGTTTGCTGGTTTTCACACCTGTCTCTGTCTGCCTCTACATTACACAGCAGAGAAAGCATAGCTGGGCCCTTTCACTCTTTGTACAGATAACCTGCTGCAGAACAACGACCACCGTTCCCTGAAAGTGCAAGCACATTTTCCATTGCTCTCAGGAAGGGCTTTTCCCTTGTACTGCCTCAGCTCTCAGGCCCAGAGACACATGCAAACTGTGCTTGCTTTAATGTATACAGAGAACATTAAGAATATAAGCCTGATTCATATATTACACCTCTTTCAAATGCTTATCTTTGCAATTGCTCCTGATTAATGAAGTTGTTAGAGGGAGGATTTTTAGCCTGGCAGCACTGAAGGGCTTTCAGTATCCTTTCTACTAGGAAAAGAAATCATCAACCAAAACTGTACTTACTGCTGTCGTAGTAACCATGTCTCACCATTCTAAGATAACTCTCTAATTTTTTGTTCAGAGATGAACAGAAGTATTGACTCTGAGTTGGAAGACCTGGAGGACTCTGTGCAGGAAAAGACAGACAGTGATTTGGACATGGTCCTAGGGACCCAGCCCAGAGGCCATTTCAGCCGTCAGCCGGTAAAATATATTCGAACACAGGCAAAAATGAGACCAGTCATTCCCAAGTCTTCCAGTTTGCCTTTGAGAACTACTACTTTATCCAGCACGGCAATGGAGTTTGGTGCAGAAGGCAACCCTAACGACAGCAGCTCTACAACAAAGGACAACCTGGAGGAGAGCAGTAGGAGTAGGAACAGCTCACCAGACGTGAGCACACTCAAGTGCCGCCCAGGTGGGAAACAGCAACTCAAACGTTTTGAGATCACACAGGAGACTGCCAGGATTGTCTCCAAGTTTAAAGTTGATGACACTTCAACATCCTCTGAGCTGTCTCTGGAGAGCACAGAGTCTACAGAGAAAGCAGTGAACCTCAGCTCAGAGATACTGCTACAGAAAGACCCTGAGGATAATAGATAATAGCAGTGGAAAGGGAGAAAGGACTGACATCCCACACCATGCTTCCTGCTGAAGAAAGGAATAGTGATGGGGTGAGGATAACATCTTAGCATGTGCATTTACAACGCAAGCTGGAGAAAAAACTTCTACTGCGAACTACCTGACAGATTTTGAGCTAGCCCAGGATTTGCTTTTTATTCTATAAGAAACAATATGAGCGTTAAGAAGCAAGTCCAAAGGCTCTCTTTGTGGAACATAAAAAAAAAAAAAAAAAAAAGGTGTGGCACAGGGTGGTTATCTGAAAGGGAGGGCTCAGGGTGGTTCCATGAAGTAAAGGAAACACAGATTTTCTGGCTAAAAAGATGTAGGCAGGAATGAGGTGACTGAAATGTACGGCATTGGAAAGAAAACATTCCCTAGTGGTCATTTTATGGCAGCTACAACGAGCACTTATTTTTTTAGTTTTTATTTCACAGCATTTTTTCAGTGTAAATCTAATAGAACAGAGTACATAGGCAAAGTTCATGTACTCTAGGTCCTTGTCCTTCCACTGCTGGACTTTCAAATTTCTAGTTAGCACAAAGTCATTTTATAAAGCAAAAAGACACTGCCGCACTCTGAGCTGGACCCCCTTTCTCCAAAACATTAATTCTATTTCCCTTGGAGCATTTTGAGCTTCTTCCGTGTGAAGCTCCTGCTGTCATCAAGAGGGCAATCCCCTGAACCCGTTACAAATGGGAAGATTCTTGCTGGTCTAAGTCTGTGTAACCCTGACTTTCTGGTTCTCCACCTCACCTGCATGTGGCTTACCCCCATATTCACAGAATCACAGCGTGGTTGAGGTTGGAAGGGACCTTTAGAGATTATCCAGTCCAATCTCCCTGCTCAAGCAGGGTCACCTAGAGCAGGCTCCCCAGAACCCTGTCCAGGCAGCTTTTGAATATCTCCAAGGATGGAAACTCCACAATCTCTCTGGGCAACCTGTTCCACTGCTCAGACATCCTCACAGGCAAAAATTTTTCTTAGAGTCAGACGGACCTTCCTGCATTTCCATTTGTGCCCCTTGCCGCTCATCCTATTGCTGGGCACCACTGAAAAGAGTCTGGCCCCGCTCTCTTTACACCCTCCCTTCAGATACTTTTACACATTGATAAGATCCCCCCTCATCCTTCCCTTCTCCAGGCTGAACAGTCTCAGCTCTCTCAGCCTTTCCTCGCAGGAGAGATGCTCCAATCCCTCCATCATCTCAGTAGCCCTTTGCTGGACTCACTCCAGTAGCCTCAGTCTCTTTAGCACTGGGAACCCAGCACTGGACACGGCCCTGCAGAGGGAGGCTCGTCTCCCTTTCTGCCCACGGCAGCAGATTTTCTGCCGATCCAATGGCAATATGAGCATGATGACTCTGTCCTATAGCGCCATCTTGTGATGCCTATGAAACACAGGCTTCCTGTATTGCTAATTTCTTGGGTTTACTTTGTATTATGGGATGGACAATGTTATGGATTTCCTTGCCGTTTGGTTGTGTATGTAGGATAAAATTCAGATGACAGTGTAGAGCTTCCACATTAGGGTAAATTTCAGCAATTACAAGCAGCTGCAAAGACACTAGGACATGTATGAAGACACCAGAGACGAATGCTAAAAGAAAACATTATGCTTTCCCTAACCAGCTCAAGAGATTAAACTATCCACCTTGTAGGGTTTTTTTCTTCTCGTCAATAGACTATGTTTTAGTTCTGTTTCTTAACAAAGTTGTAAAAGAAATGCTAAGGATTTATTCATAGTATTTGTACAGTTTAGGCTAAAGAGAGAGAAAGTTTGCATCTCTGGAAAAATGTATATTTGTTAATATATTGCTTTGTATTTTTGAATACTAAATTATCTTTTAATGTAGAGCTTCTGTAAATTATTGGGTGTTTTATTATAAGCTGATCCTGTATTTGCTAAATGAGCATAGTGAAACCTTAAGTAAACACTTATCAGACTATTGTTAAAATGCCAAGTGCACTCAGGTCTTTATGAAATGAAGGTAATGTTCGCCTAGGAGAGTTTATAACCTGAGGAACTAGCAGAGCTAAAACAAGATGCCTGTTAAAATCCTCATTTCCTTTTCTTGCTGCACATTTAAATAGTTAATTAGGAGATTCATTCCATGTAGGAGAAACATTACAGGCTTGTACAGTCTGTACAACTTTTGCCATCCACCTCTGCCCTTTGCTTTTCCTTCAAGGAGTCCAATACATACAAAAATGCTATTAGAGAAAACACGCTCACTCTTCCCCAGTAACTCCTCATTACTTGCTGCTTTCTGCAGAGCTAGTAATTTGTTGAGGGTAAGAGTTGTCAAAGCAACATTTCCAGCCAGAGTTGTATGGCTGCCAAGTCTCACTTGTGTGGAGAGAGTTTGGATGCGTGGTCAGAAACATCTCTCCCTCTGCTTGTCATGACAATTTTCTCTCTTCCAGCCACAGTTAACGTGGTTTAGTTTGGAAACCGAGACATTGAATTTCAAACAAATTTGCAGGGAGAGAAGCATCAGCATCCCAAGTTCTCCAACCTGCTTGAGACTGTATCTTCACTTCAAAGGAACAACCTCAGCTGCACATGTGTATGGCAAGGGACAGGCACCAGTCCTGGTAAATCCTGTGAAGCACTGAACAGGAATCATCTCCTACTGCTTTTCCTAATTCCCACTTCAAAGTAGAAGCAGGGAAGCCCTTGTAAATATCTTATCAGCTACTAATGCTTCTTGCAGCTGGCTGCTTTCACAGCAGCACTTTGGGAAGGTGGCTCTCTGACCCTCTGACTCGGAGCTACATCACAGAGGATTGCACTATTTTCCACGTAATTGCAACATAAAGCCATAGTAACCTTATCAAGAAAACTTTTATCAGTGAAACAACCAAGAAACTGACTTCTTGCTGCAAGCTTACTTACATCAGCCAGTGTGAATTCAGCACACAATGCAACAGTCTAATCTCAGCCAGTCAAGGTGTTTTTGAGCTTCAGAAATAATCAGTAGCCCTCATGCCAGAAAGCGAGTTAAAGGCCCCAGGATCTCACCAAGAAGGATCTCAGCTCCACACTGAGAGCATCTCGTCACCACTGCTGTGAAACACCAGCTGGGATGCATAAACTGAACTCCTAATCGAGTTAGGAGAACTCAAACACCTGTTAAATTTTAGACAGAGATCAGAGATTCCTTTTCCTTGGAGAAGCCAGCTGGAGTTTGTTGATATCTGATCACTGAAGGTTTAATCGTGAACAGGATAGGTTAGAGGAGTTCTCAGACAAATTCAGCAGGCCTGCCCCACACTTACTCCCTGCAAAGAAAGGAGCTCTTTCCTCTATCCTTTTAAAAAGTCAGTGCAAATAGATCAGCACTTACCAGCAGTCTTGAGGGGAAAATTTTTCAGGGTTTTCCAGTAGGGACTGCTGAGGAATTACCTTTACATGGTCCCAGCAAACCGCGGTGAAATGAAGCAAAAGGCACTCCTTTTTTTTCCAAGGAGTTCAGGGCTTTGGGCAATTCTTGATCCTGTCCTCTTTTTTTTTTCCTTTTTTTTTTTCCTTTTGACTTTTGTCCTATATCATTGTTTCTTACTATCTAACTACAGAAGCTAAATGGAGCTCATAAACACACAAGATATTTCCTAAAACTACCTGCCAAAGAAGGGCCTTTGTAAAGGACAGTTCAGTCCATTTATTGGTTGGAAACATGCTTCATTCTCAGGTGTTGCCTTTTTGAACCCTTAGCACTTCTTCAACACTTGCCTTTGAAAGAGCATTCCTGAAATATAAAGCTAGGGACTACTGCTGAGAGGGAAGCTTATTGGAGTCTGTCCCTGTTAAATACATTTCTTCCAGAAGCAGGCTGTTCCCATGAGCTTTCATGCTTTGCAGGATCTGTCCTCTAAGGGTAAGGAGTACAGCAGTATTTGATTATCAGACTGTACCTCTCAAAATGTAAAATGAGACAGTCTTTGTTGCTCTTCAAAACCAACCGAAAGACAAGGTAGAGTCATAAGAAACTGATTTATAGATTAGGGCCCCTTTATAGGTCACCTGCTGCCTACTTCAGGAGGAGTCACTGAGACGTGTGTGCTTGCAGCAAGCCAAGTCTGAGTGGTTAGTGGTTGCTGCGTAGCATGGATGTACATATGCCTTTAGAGGGTATGTTGAGTGAACGCTTATAAGAAGATAAGCTGCTATTTAATGCTTATGTGAGCAGATAAGAAAGGTCTTTCTGTAAATCTGTTAGTTAAGGAGAAGCTTGAATGGAGAACTACTTATAAAATGGCAACTCTACTGTCTTCCTGAAGCTAGCTTAGGCACAAATCATATTTGTTTTTTGGAATGTGTTATATTTGGATAGGAGGGTTCACTCCTTATAAATGAGAAGTGTTAATGTTACCCTTGTGCAAGATGTTTCCTTGCTCAATTTTAGCTAAAGACCAGTGTAGGCCGTTACATTCTGCCTTGCTAAATTATCGTAGCAGTTACCGGTAGGTACAGAATTCATTTCTATTCTTTCTTCTAAGCTGTTTTGTTGCCGTGTACTATAGTGGGCAGTTTCACAGCAGAAGTGGCTGTGTACTTCTTCCTTTCGATTGGCAAATGAATAAATTCCTGTCTACACTTTGTATATTAACTTTAACACATTTGGAATACTGCAGGGTATAAGATATGTCAGCATTATTGTGTTCTTTCATTTGTTTTTGAAAGATGTCTTCCAGCAATCAATTAGCAGACCAGATGAGGCTGAATGCTGGGCAGATGAGGTAGTGAAAAGCGAGTTCCTCTGAACCTCTTGCTGGGAGTTCATAACATTGGAGACAAATGGCTTCTATTTTCTTTTCCCATCCCCCCCACCCCCCATATTTTACACTATTCTTTTTTTGTGACTGCACAGAATAGTGGTACCTATAGCAACATGGAAGATGGGAGAGCAAGTAAACCAGGTATATGAATATCAAATCAACTAAAACTTGCTCGTCTGGAATTCAGAGAACACTTTACTTAGTGGATTTTTGCCAAAGATGTTAGATAACAATATGCTTCTATCCTTTCATTTGTATCATAGTTCAGGCATGCCCATAGGCATTATACCTTAGGACACTCAAGAAAAGCTCATGAAAGGAGAAAGTTTGGAATGAACTAAATCAAACATGCATGCCTACCCATTAAGACCCACAGCTTGTGGCTGGAATCCTTTAAGGGCACTGGCTGCTCTCCTCTATGATTTATTTTAAAAAAAGATTTGTAGAGCTGTAATTCAAGCTTTGCTTATACAGCGAGTTTAAGACATCTAGCAACCAGGGCCCTAGAGACAGTCACCTTTGTAGATATCTTCTGAACTGGTTTAAAAGAAGTTATATCTCTCAGTATAGATCTGTTTAATAAATGGAACTCAAAGGCTTCCTCTGCCCTTGACAGAAATGGCTTAATTAAGAAAGTATGTCTTAAAAGGAGCAACAACTTTCTCACTGCTTTTAATATTTTTGTGATGGAAGAAGGCATGGAAGCAAATGTCTCAAGTACTTTCTTTTCCATTAGAGATGTGCTAAAAAAGTTAATAATGGCTTTTGGAAGCTAGTAAAATGACACCAAAAATGATCAGAAGTTTAAGAATTAATGGCACATACTTTTTGACAACAGTAGAAAAGGCTGTTTCATTTGTAATGAAAATCTTCAACATTATGGGTCAGACTGTGGCCTGAGTGATGGAGTAATCTGCTGAAGTCATTTCAGTTAATCCACACTTACCAATACGGTAAATGGCAAACAGAATCTGGACACTGGTGGTGAGAGCAATGAAAAACAAATGGGCTCGGGTGCTGGCCAAGCAGTTGGATCTGCCTAGGAAAGACTCTGTACTTGGACCGTGGCTGCAGGACCAAGATAGAAAGGAGAAGGTTTGCTCGCTATCACACAAATGTATTCAAGGGATTTGGTGGGGGGAAAGATTGGTAAAGGAAGGGTGGGTTGTGCTGTCATCCTGGACCCCCCTTTGGCTACAAGTAGAAAATATGGCATCAGGTGCTATTTAACCTGAGCTTGCCAGTATCAAACTTTCTGTTTTTTTGTTTTGTTTTGTTAAAGTTGTACTGAAGAAGGCTGCTTTAGTACTTCTTCTGAGAGCAGAAGCAGCTGCTGACTGTAGAGTTTCTGATGTTCCAGTAAAGGAGACTTGGTATCATAAAATCAATTTTGCTGGTCCTCCACTGTTCAGCAATCATTAGTCAGGGCACCCCAAACCCTGTAAACAATTTAAAAATGACCAGTAATGTGTTCTTTTTACTTTTATTACTAGTTTTCAGGTGTCAGGGGCTGGACTTTCCAGGTCTTCTGAGCATCAAAGAGGGACCCAAACTTGCTTCTTTTTTTTTTTTTTTTTTTCCCCCTCCCCTCATAACCTCACTACTGCTGATCCTTGAAAAGAAATGCAAGACTTGGTAACATGGTTCAGTTCATCAGCAAGGCAGTTGTAGATATAATGAAACATCATTGGAGTGACCTGAAACTTTCACCTAACTGGGAAAAAGCTGTGTTGCCTTCACCGAGAATTTTGCTTGACAGACTGCCCCAAAGAGTGACTCTGTGGAGGAAGCTGCTTTTCCGTGAAGAGACAGATATTCTCTTCTCTTGTTTAGGGATAGTAGCTATGTTTCAGTCCCTGATGCTCTTTTTTCAAGATAAAGCTGTGGTTGTGCTGCGTGTGCTTGTTCTTTGGCTGGAGGCTTTTCTGAATTGGTTTTGTTTTCCCTTTCCAGACTTAAGCAGAAAGGCATGTTAAATGCTTTTTATGACTCTCCGGCCATAAGCTGCAGGCATCTGACATCAACCCAAATGGATACATGGGAAGTGGGTTTTCAGAAATAATTCCTATAAAAGCAAAGGCAGAGGCATGTGGAGTTTGAGTCCCTGTAAAGTTCCCTTACTTTCCAGTGTGTGCCAGCTAAACAGGGAGACTTCTTCTTGCTGGGTCCCAGCCAAGATCAGAGGAGTTCAGAGCAAAGCAGGGTGCAGCCTTCTTGCAAAAGGAGACTGAGCTTAGGGCTGCCTGCATGTGGTTCACAGGAAGGGAATTTCCATCCAGTTTTGTTTTTATTGACAATAGTGCAAAGTGCCAGATGAAATTATCTTTGGGTGAAGATGAGGCTAAGTCCTGCTTCATAAACACAGCATCCCAACTTGATTTTAACCTCACTGTGGCTTCTAATAATGTGTCATCATTCAGGGGCCAAGCTATTCTTCCTCTGAAGTGCTGCTTCTGCCTTCAGTATTGCTTGTCTCTGTGCAGGATAATCTCCCTCTTCCTGTGTGAATTAGGAGAAGCAGCAGAGGGGCCCCTAGACCATCCTGACTCCAAACAAAACACCACTGCTAATAACCCTCTCTTCCCTCCCTACCCTGTTTTCTTTCCACTGCTGCAGAACAAATGTTTTCATCTTGGAGAGTGCTTGAGTATTCAGTAACTGTGCAGAAGGAAGTTAGCACTATGCACATCAAAATCCATTTCCAAGATAGTTACCTGGGGGAAGGTAAGAGTGCTTTGCCAGGACCCAGAGGCATTTGAGAAAATATCCAGGCTGTTCTTTTTCTCAGCTGTTTGTCATCTTTTTCTAACAAGACAAACATGACAGATTCCAATCTTATATTTTGTTTCAGTGATCTCCCTGCTTTAATTTAAGGTGTTTTCTGCAGTATGGAAATGCCTTGCCAGGGCAAACCTCAAGGGAAGATGAAAGTAGGAGAGGAATTTTCCAGGTTCTTTGCAATTTGTTCTGGAGCAATTGATTGTAAATGGTTGCTAACTTGCTGGAATTAAAGAAAATTCCTGTTGAAGGCAAGGCCGCAATGAGCACTGAGTTCTTCCATACCTCTTTGTTGAAAACTGTTCTTTGATGCTGTAGGCTTGCAAATAACAGCTCTGTTCCACCTCAGAATTGGCTGCATTTCAGCAGCAGTGGGTGTTATGAAATTCCTGCATTTTTAAAGCTGGTGCATATGCTGTTTTCCACCTAAAGATTTGGCAATTAGCTGAAATTGTAAGGATCGTGTTGTCCCTTTGTCGGACTCTAGGGAGTGTTTCCCATTCAGGGTTGGGAATCTCTGGGCCAGCTGGAACTTGGGAAGTATTAATTTGAGCAAGTGATTCTCTGCAGAGATCTGCAGTGTGTAGGGGGGGCTCCTTCCACAAGGTTTCTAACATTCCTGGGATTCCATGAGAGGGGTCACAGTAAAGAGAATTTCAGATTGTCATGAACAGGAACAGTCACAGCTGGGAGACTTGAAGAAAAATCTTGGTTTCAACTTTACATGAAAATCCAAAATCTACTAAAACAATTTAACTTTTACATTACACTTCCTTTTTTTTTTTTTTTTTAAACAGGGATATTTGCAACCCCTTTATTAATCTTTGGAAAAGCTTCTCTACCAGTTCTCTACTGGGCACCAGAATGTGACCAGATCTGCAGACTGCATCAGATCAGGTTACTCAGCCAAGAGGCTGAGCTGTTCTCCGTATGGGGGCAAGCTGCTCAGTACCCCATGGACCCCTCCTGAACTGGTGCAACCAGAAAGACTCACAGAGCAGTCGAAGGGGGAGGGGGTAGGAGAGGGGGGATGGACACGATGGGTATCTATCTGATCTCCTTGATGTTACCAGTGTTCAGTACTCACTTCCAGCAGTACCACTGTTGGAAGACATATGAGCTCAATCCTTAGAAAGTGCTAGTGTGATACTTTCAGGTGTGACGTGGGGTTTTTTTTTGTTTATTTGTTTTGTGCAGGTAGCATACTCTTGATGATTAAAGAAAGGGTGGGACTATACTGGGCCCAGTCAAACTTCTGTATATCATTAGGTTAGAGACATAAACTAAATGTGCCTCAGTTCCTTCAAATATCCCCAAAATGTGAAAATAAAGAAACAGACTCCCAGACTTCTGTTATGAAGGGAAGTAAAGTTATTTTCTTGATTATATCTAGACAGGGGGTCTAGAAAAATTACTATTATAAAGGCCATGACCTTGAATTCCTAAATATTCTTTCACCTCCCTATGAAACCAGATATTGTCTGTGACAGGCCTACATGAGCCCTGGTGTCATCCAATGTACACTTCTTATGCCCCAACTCTTGTTGGGGACAGAATCACAAACATGCTCCTGACCCTTTATCAGCCCTTGGTGCTACAAACTTGCTGGGTCTGTCTGACATGTTGATCTATTGTGATGAATTGCCGACACTTCTGCTGAAACCAGTTATGCTGGGTGGTTTGCCTGTTTGCTGTGAGTGTTCGATTGTTTATGAACATGTAGCCTCTAAAGTGCTCAGTGAGTGCCGATATGAAACCTTAAAGGCACAAATAAATCAAAAGTATTTTTAGACTGCTGCCATCCCAAACTGCACAGCTGCAGAACACATGTGGTTTTGTAACTGTCTGAAGCCTGTTCAAGCCAGTGATGCTGCCAAATGGTTGCCCTAACCTGGCTTCTCTTTCTCTCTGCTCCGCTGCTTGTGCACCAGTGCACTTAAACCCATTGGTGGCAGCATGAGTACTGGAGCACACCGAAGGGTGGGCAGGGGAAATGTGGGACTGCTTTATTCAGCAGCAGCTTGGGTTTAAATCTCCTTGGCTGGTCTTAAACTAATTGCATAGGCAACAAGCTTATAACTGACTCATGGGAAGGCATAGGATTTGAAGGCAGTGAAAGGCACTTCCTTCAAATTTGCAATGCCTTCTTGTAATTACAGTATTCTTGTAAATCTGTGACCAAGGGGCCTAGTCACTTTGAGTATTCCTGGCTCTCCAAGTCAGGACCTGACTTGATACCTTGCTTGTTCTCTGCTATGAGAAAGCAAGTCTGTTAGAATTTAGATAGCCTAAGAAAGGACTCTGGAATATGTTTGCACAACTTTGTCCTCCATGTATTTCTAAAATGCATATAGAAACCTCTCGAAAAGCCCCTGCGCCTGTGTCTTGTAGATGGCATCACCAGTCGAAAGCGTACAATTTGCAAGAAGGTGATGATTATAGGTTCTTCCTGTGTGTGTGTGTGTGTGGGGGGGGGGGGTGTTGTAGCCTGCATAACTTTCTGGCAGACTTTTCTGACGTGATTTTGGCCTTTTGGGGCTGCAGGACAGAGAAAATACAGGGAGCCTGAGGTAACTTTCACTTTCTGTAGTACTCAGTACTTGCCCCTTTCATATCAGTGGAATTACTGTCTCAGCCTGTCCTATTCATCCATCCTTACTTCTGTCAGTGTTATTAGTGACCTGCTCCCATTTATTGGCTACCCTGCTCTGTTAATGATTCCTCGGGTCTTTGGCCCTATCTCTTTCCCTTTTGTGTCAGGCCCTCTTTGTAAATCTCTTGCCTACTTTACATAACACTGCTTGGCTCTGCCAAGCTCCGTGAAGTATTTGACTGGCAGTAGATCAGGGCTGTGCTTTGTGATAACATTGTTCCTTTGGGAACAGATGATGGTAGGAGGAGGGTGGGAGAATAGGAAATTGGAGTAGAATGGAAATTACTGGGGCCTCTTCAAGATCAGCAGGCACGAATCAAAATGAATGGATGTTGTAAACTTGGTGTTTTTTCCTTCACAATTTATACAGCTGTAGTTTGTTAGCACTAAGTGTACTCATGGTATCTATACAGTACTTAGCAGGTAAGATAATCTTAGTGAGATGTGTCAAGGACCAGCTAGACAGACATATCGAAAGTTTGAGCTCTTTTTCTAGCTTTGGCATCCGTTACACCAGGCTACAGTGAGGAAAACTCTTCTAGTCTGTGCCTCAGTTTCCTTTATGTCTCCTGACATCGTTCCTACATGCTACCATGAAAGCTGTCTTATTCTCCCCTTCTTACCCACCTAGTTCAAGGTTTCTTGTGTTGCACTGGGTAAGTGTGGCTGCTATAGTGGATGTGAGGGCCAGATCCTGACCTAACAGCCTGCTTGGGATGTGAGTATTCAATACTGCATTACAGTTGCCTGGAAAGGGAGCTGTCCCAGGTCAGGCCCTCTTTCCAGATGCTAAGAAAACAGACTTTGCTCCTCTATCAGAGGAGCATGCCTGTTTTTTCAGAGGAAGACCTACTCCACTGCTGCTGTGGAGCAGAGGCTCTGGGGTAGTGGGCAGAGCACGAGTGAGCAGTCACTGTGGGGTGAGCTGGTGCGGTGGCAGCAGTAGGGCCAGAGGATGCCAGCTCTGGCGGAGCAGTGCCGTGCTCATGCTCCTCCTGCCAGCAGTGGGATACCGGCAGATTGGAGCAAACTTGTTCCAGCTAGCACCAGACCAGTCGCTCCAGGACCAGAGGTGCTTGGAAAATGACTCTGGCCTCGATAAAGGAGGCAAGGACTCGGGTTACAGTTCTTGGGTGGATCGTGTCTCCTGTCGGGCCGATGTGTGCGGCCTGGTAAGGCCCGCCTAGGGGAGGGCCCAAGGAGGGACGGGCTCTTCAGGGCTCTTGCAAACTTGCCTCTCAGCAGCAGTGTTTCAGAGCTGTCCGTGACACACTCTGGGGCTGTAACGCTTCTTTTAAACTTTCCTGTAAAGCCCTTGGCTCTCTTGCTTGGAAAGCACCTTTGTCCTCCAGAAATGAGGATCTCCTTGCTGAATAGCTGCCCTGGTTTCCTGTGGTGGGGAGACCAATGCTAAATGTCAGGTTTGGATGCAGTGGTTGTGCTTTCAGGTAAGAATGCTATTCTTTAGAGTAAAACCTTTTACTGTTTATGGCTTAAACAAAAAGAAGGAAAAAAAAGGGGGGGGGGAGCAGGAACTTGAATGTCTGGCCATGTAAATTCGTGTGCAGTGGGCAGTGGTAAAACAAGCTGGATTAGAGTCCCTATGAGCTGAGTTAGCCTCTAGAGATCCATTGTTCTGTTTTGATCAGCACTGATTGTGGTTATTAGTGGGAGAATAAATTCAGCCATTCATCCCTGTTCATTTCCACACTACATTGGCTATCGGTCTGCTCACAAGTATTGAACATCTTCCCAGACCTCAGACAGCTGAGTAGCATTTTACACTTTTGCAAGCAAAGAAATAGAAAAAACAAGGACACTTGCATCTTTACTTTCCGTGTAAAAAGAGTCTGAACTTACTGTGAACCTAGTGCAGTAATTAACTGAGTAGGAAGGAAGATAACTTGTGTATAGGGATAACAGCTCAGGCAAGGAGAAGAGATGCATTCTGCACTCATTTTGTGTGCTCATGCAGAGCAGCGATTCCTATCCAGTACTGCTTTGCAGGCAGTGTTTGGTTTTAAAGAAGAGACGAGCAGAGTTTGAGGCAGTGTGGTTAAAGACTGTGGGTTTGTGTGTTCCTCAGAAAAGGGGCCACTGAATTGTTGCTGCATGTAACTAGTATCTTATTTTACCAGGTAAACAACACTGGTAAGGAAAAATCTTGAGATCTTGAAGAGTGTAAGCCCTTGAAGGGGGGTGCTCAGACACTGAACAATAGATTCATCCAGCTCCTTTGTGCATCATGGCACCAGCCTGACTTTCTATCTGCTTGCTGCTGTGGCTAGGGTTTTTCTTTTCCCCAGCCTGTCTGTTAAATTTTGATTTGTGGCATTGTCTGCCCTTGATGCAGAGCTCCAAGGTCAGTTTTCTAATTGCAGAGTAGCACTGAAATGGCACGCAAGCTCCCAGGACCAGTTGCAGGCTTTTACCTGTCTACCTCCTGGACCCCACCCAGCTTAGTCTTGCAGAGATCTAGTTTGTATCCTCCGTACATTTTGGAGGGATTTGCTAACTCTCAAACTTTTTCCTGCACTCAAACTGGGTGTTGTCTAAAGTAGCATTGAAGACATTGTCATTAGGATTAATGCTGGGGGACTGTTTCTCTAGATTTGAGTATTATACATGCAGAACACTGCTCCTTAGTGGGTTTATACAGCTCACTAATCCCCACCCCCGCTAAAAGTACCATTGAACCAATACTTGTATAGTGTTTTGAACAAAACGTTCACAATTTGCAAGTAAGCATGCAGTCTACGTAGGAAGTTTATGGGGCCTGTCATAACTGCTGAATCCTTAATTTTCACACACACAAAAAAAAGATTGCTCTCCATAATGTTAGATATTAAAGGTAGTTCTTATCCAGATTTAATTTGTCATGGTGCTGGCTTAAAAATGGCTGAGACTAGAAACCCAGATCCATCAACATGTTATTTCATCTTGATATTTCAATACTTGTTTTAATTTAAAAAAAAAGGGGGGGGGAACAATGCATGGTATAAGCTGTCTTCGTGCTACATTGTGCACAGACAAGTGCCTGTTCCCTGATGATCTTCACTGTATCAGATAACTCTTTCTATAAACTGGGGGGATGGGGGTGAGGGGAAGGAAGACACTTATGCCACTCCACAGCAAAAATGTGAACGGGGCTAAATGGCATTTGACACCTGCTTCCTGTTTATACAGCTGGATAATGCATGGGGTGCTCTGTACCCAGATGACACCTTATTCTCTCTTCCTCCAGCCTTCTCTCCCCTGCTGCCCTGCTTTCCTCCCTAGGCATCCACGTGTGTAATCTTAAAAAGTTGAAGTGATTCATCTAACTTCGTCAGCAATTTCCTTCTTGATTTGGAATTTAAACTTTCAAAAGTGGTTAGAGGAAGCTGTTTGCCAATCAGAATAGTATAGCCTTGGATGTTGTGTCTCCACATGAATGGAGATATGACCACTGCCTCCCTGAGATGCTCTGCACTGGTGACCATCTATCTGCCTGCGATTCTTAGTGGTTGTTCTTTCTATTCCTAAACTTCTCTTCCTTCCTTATTCTTCCATCACTTTCCATTGTTCAAGCCAAAAACTCCAGTCATCTGCCAGCTCACCACACTGTATGTCTGCAGAACCTATTTGGTTGCTTTCATCCCCTGAGCTGCACTTGGACCATGTCGTTCTCCTAAACAGTTCTATAGCTTGGGATCTATAGACATCCTATTACCTACTGAGGGCTCAAAGGAGTGGAAGGGTGAATGTGTTGTTACAGTACTAGTTCATGATTGCCCATGAGGCAGGTTGATTCCTCTATCTCCTTTTTCTTTTTCCCACCAGTATTTGTAAGAATAATAGTATTTCCCTAATCTGCAGTAGGGATAGGTTTTTAAAGTAAATTAGTTCATGGCTGTATAGCTTTCTCGTCTCATGGTAAAGATAGCCATATACTAAAGCAGGCTGATAAAGAATCTATTAAACAGCTGAGATCAGAAGTTCAGCTGCAGGTTATGATATGCTTTGCAGGCCCAACCATCTTGTTTGCACAAGCAGGCATGTGTGCAGGCAGAGGTGGGTGCGGTGCAGGTGATAATAAGCTGGCCTGCCTGTGATGACCTCACCTGCCTGTTACTAACAACCATGTTGCTATTGCACCAAGAGTTGCTGCTCAAGTGTCCAGGAAAACTGAGCAGCTGCTGTGTAGCGAATGGAGGAAGGCACAACTAATTAAGATTTCTGAGCAATATTCTGAGTTTTGGGTTCAACTGTGATTAAAGTGAATTGCAAGTCAGGAACCCTGTGATTTCTTCCTGTCTGAAGAGGATGGTACTCTTGCTGCATGGCCTCAATTATGCTTTCTCTAAAATGAGAATGACAGTTGAGCTCATGAAAGGACATGGAGAACCAATGACTTAATGTGCAGAACACACTAGGGTAAGGAAAAAATGTGTCATATTACAGCACCTCATAGTGCTGCGAGGAGGGAGGCTCCAAACTGAGTTTGCCCTTTCTCAGAGGGATTGCAGCCAGCCCTGACTTGAGGTTTCCAAGCTCTTGGTTAGGAAAGGAACATGAGTTTCCGGTATGTTGCAGGGCGTAATGATCAGGGTTGTTCTCATCCCTCTGGTTTGTTCATGGTGCTGCATTTTTTTTTTTATTTTTATTGTTATACAACAAGATTAGTCTGCTCAATGAACTCAATTATTATAACCCATGTGGCAGGGGAAACTCCTGCAGCCAGGTGCCAGGGAGTTCTTTGACTGCAGAACCCAATCACCAGCTCTAAGAAAGCAAATGCTGTGTACTTGCCGACTGTCCTGAAACTGTGATTGGGCCCACTGTTCCCTTCCAGTTCCATTCCCTGGGCTGTGGAAAGAGACATTGTAATTGTGCGGGGTTGCAAGTCATTCGTATATTTACATTTAAAAAAGGTTAGGAGGTTGAAAAGAGATAGAAATGAAGTGATTTAGGCTTGACCAAAAATTGTTTGAGTTCTTTGGGGGAGGTTTTTTTTTGTTTTTGTTTGTTTGTTTTTTGGGGGGGAGGGTTGGAAAACAAAAGGGCAGAAAAGGGGGTAGCTCTGGAGTAATAATTGCATATATGAAGGTTCTTTATCCACAGAAGAAAGGGAAATTCAGCCCCAAATAAGAAGAGGCATACCATGATGAATTGATTTCCTCCTTCTACAGAATCCTGATCACTTTGTTTCACTTGGTGTGGTAGGGTAACTTCACAAAATGTATTTCTGGACAAATAACACAAGTGTCAATGACCATGTTTAAGTTCACACTGTGAATCTGTAAGCTAAAGCATCCTCTAATTTACTATCGCTTCCTGTTTGGTCCTCCACAGGACAGAAAGTTAGATTATCAGAGAGGTATATGGGCTTTGAAAATTAAGCCTTACCATTCCGATAGAGACGAATAGCTCATATGGTCTTGTTTCCAGCAGTGCCTAGTGCTTCAAAGAAATGTGAAAAGCCCTTCTTGATACTTATACATCTTTTCCTATCAAGCTTTTCCAGTGAGTTCAATGAGTTTTGAATTGCAGCCTTGCAATGCCTTCCAGACCTGGAAGGGAAGGAAGGAGTTGCTTTCTGCCCAAGTGATTTACCGGTTGATGCTCTGAAGCATGGGGTGCTGACCCATGCACTGTTGCGTAGCCTAGGATTGCTGCAGATGTTAGAGACTATCCAGCTTTTCCAGAGATCCAGCCCCATGGCAGTATGTGCTGACTTCTTCCTACCGTTTACTATTCTAGGCTAAGGAGTGTTTTCCAGCCCAGCTCTAGATAGTCTCTGCCTCTTGGTCCCAAGTTTGAGAAGTACTTGTCTATTTTGGAAGGATCAGCAAGTACTGCAAGTAGAGCAGTGTTAAGAAGCAGCTGTGAGTTACATTAGACTTTAAGATAAAATTACCCCAAGCAACATAAGATGTGCTCACTGAACCAGGAGCAGCAGTCCTGGGGACTGCAACAGCTGCAAAGACTCATAGTCTTCATCAGAGTAGTGCTTAGTGACTGACTGTCTGATAAACTTCTCTGCTACTGCTTTGTTTTTACATTCCTGAAGTAGGACAGCTGGGACAAATGAAATAGTTATGTCTATCACCCACACAAAACTACTTGGACTGGGGCAGGGAGAATCTTTTATAAGATTGGGGCAAACCTCCTATCCCTCATGAGCGTTCAAGGTTTCACTGCATCCTCAATATAACTTTTAGGACGGATGAGGAGTCTGCCCATGAGATATATAGTTCTGTTGCAAGCACAGAAGTGGTTTCTTGTGGTTCCTGTTGATGTTTCTGTATGCTTCAAGCTCCACCCCCACCTCCATCTGTGTCAAAGGCACTTCTGTTGCTCTGCATCTCCCTGGGTTGTAATAGCTGAGTGTGTGTGTCTATGGACACAACAAGCAAATGAGACTCTCTTCCCTCTTTAGGACGGCAGCGATGAAGCACTGTTTTTACAATGAGACTGTGGGGTTCTTCTACAACAACAGCCGCAAAGAGCTGACTACATACTGGAGGACGAAGGATGTCCTGGTGGTTGCCCTGGGCTTGACAGTGAGTGTCATTGTGCTCCTGACCAACCTGCTGGTCATCACTGCTATTGTCATCAACCGGCGGTTCCACTATCCCATCTACTACCTGCTGGGGAACTTGGCAGCTGCTGACCTCTTTGCTGGCATTGCATACATGTTTCTCATGTTCCACACGGGGCCCAGGACAGCAGAGCTCTCCCTGAAGACCTGGTTCATCCGCCAGAGCCTGCTGGACACCAGCCTGACCGCCTCTGTGGTGAACCTGCTGGCAATTGCTGTAGAAAGGCATCAGACTGTTTTCACTATGCAGTTACACAGCAAAATGTCCAACCAGCGCGTGATGATCCTGATCTTCTGTATTTGGGTCACAGCCCTGCTCCTGGGGCTCATCCCATCCTATGGCTGGCACTGCCTCTGTGCCCTGGAAAAGTGTTCCAGCATGGCACCACTCTACAGCAGGAGCTACCTGACCTTCTGGGCCATCTCCAATCTGGTCATCTTTCTGATCATGGTGGTCGTGTACACACACATCTTCATCTATGTCAAAAGGAAGATGACACGGATGTCCAAGCACACCAGCTTCCACCCCCGCTACAAGGAGACAATGATCAGCCTTGTCAAGACGGTCACTATTATACTCAGTAAGTCCACCTGCTTTATCTAAATTATGCTTTGTGCTTCCATCCTGGGTTGTGGAGGGCTGGAGAGGTGAAGGTGCTCTGGACAACCAGGATGACTGGGAAGCGACTTTCTGCTTTGCTGGTGTCTGAAGCTGCTGGGGTGATGGTTTGGTTTGGCTGTTGGGTAACTCAACAGTTTCAGGACTGCTCTAGCGCATGGGTGGGAGCAGCAGCTCCTAATGGAAGTGTCTTGTGGAATACTGGGTGCCAGCATTTCCCTGGATTCTTTCCCAATGCCTCCATCCTGCCCATGGCATCATCCACAGTGACGCAGGAGTTATGAAGGTGACCAGCTGCTGCAGGGGACACTTCCAGTCCAGGCAAGCTCTCAGCTAGTCAGTCTGCTCGCTTCTGACTCTTTGCAGTAGTGCTATGGAGGATCCTTTTTCTCAGGAAGAGCAAGAAATGTTCTGGACCAGCATTGTAAGTGGGTACTATAGGACATACACCGCAGCTCCGGGGTTGTTAGTTGCTTGCTGGGATAACCAGTTGGTTATCTATCTGTTTCTACTGCTTTGTTTGTATTGGAAACTGTTAATGCGCTGTTAGCCCATCCTATTACTTTCTTGTTGTTGGGGAAATTATCATTGTGTGTTCTTCTCTTCACCACTTGTCAGGTTTATTTCTTAAATGAAGCTGAGCTAAAAACATTGACTTAACTTTCTTGAATTTGTATGAGCTGGAGCTGGAGCAACTGTACAGTTATAGGGGAGTGCAAACTTCTGAATCTCTTCATCTCTTCTCCTCTGACATGGCTGTGCTCAGGAGCTGCTCCTCTGATTAGCAGAGACAAGAGGGACTGTTATTAATTTGACTTCTTAATGTCTCTGGCTACTGAAGTGCAGATGCTTTGGACAAACAAGAGGCTCTTTTATGCATTCTGCTCTCACATGGAGGAGGCACACTAAAGGTTTGCATGGAATTAGGAGCTATAATCAGGCCTTATAAAGAAGCAGCACTTTAAATGTTCTTTAAAGGATGGAAAGCATGATGAGCAGAGGACAGACATTACAAGGTGACAGGAAAAGAATATGGAAGTTGTGTCCAAATTCTATAGACTGTTTACTGGAACAGAGCACTAAACTTCTGTCAGGTGTGGGTGTTTCTTTGGTTTTTTTTTTTAAAACAGCTTAGTACTGGGTCTCAAATCTGCTCTGGTAAATATGTCACTGAAAACTCTAAACTCTTAGTCAAAGCTACTCTCCATGATCACTGGATCTCCAGCAGAGTGCTAACTGCCTGTGAGTTACTCTGTCTACATTAGCAACTCATAGTGCAATAGGAGTAGATCAGTAACTGGAAGTGGTTGGCTTTGAGGCTCTACCTCTCTAGGATATTTAGCTTTGTTCAGATGTATGTTGTTCTGCCCAGTGCTGTGCATCTTAGTAAGCTGGCTAACCTGCTGATATAAATTGGTAAAGCTTCTCTGAAACAAACGGTTCTGCTCCGTGTATCTGAGGAATCTGGCCCCAGTTTTGTCCTTATTTTATAGGTTCTTTGTGTGGAGGCTTCTGCTCTTTAACCCACAAGCAGCAGCATGCCAGTGTAAAGAGCTTGTGGGTGTCTCTGAAAGACGCCGTATGTCTGTGAAATACTAGCAATCTCATAACAACAGAGCCTACTGCACCCCTGCATCGTGCTTTCAGCAGCATATCATTCATGATTTTTCTTAACTGCTTTTGTCTCATGCTTTAATATATAGAAAGTTTTTTTTGTTTGTTTTTAGTGAAATAAATCAGTGTGTTCAGATCTTCTGCAGCCCAGCTCAACTCTGGGCTTATGGTCACAACCCTTTGCTTGCAAATCTTTTCTGATAAGTGCAGAATTTGCTCTGTCAGGAAAACCTCGTAGCTGCAAACAAAGACTACTACTCCCTTGCAAACTCCCGCTGGCAGAGCTGGGCTCGGCGGGGGAGGGGACGGGCGGGGGCAGTGGGGAAAGAGCTGTCTGGCTCCTCTGTGCGTCCCTGTTGGGGGGACATGAGCTCGCGTGTTCTGTCGCAACTTGTGAACAGCGAAACTGGGATATTTGCCTGTTCCTGTCTGTGTGATGTCCTCTTCCCTTCCTTACAATCGCTCCATCTCTCTTGTCAGCAGGGAGTTCATAGCTGCCGTGGAGCTGATCAGATGCAGCCGAGAGGTTCAGCAGAGCTAAAGAATTGCTACTTCATGTATTTTGCATAGTCAAGAGTGGAGGAAAGCTTGTTTTGTTTCCCCTTCCTTCCTGAACAGTATTAGAGGGTCACCCAGTGGGGTCAGCAGGATTGCTTAATTTTATGGGACCTCACAAGATCAACCAGGAGGAGAGGGTCAGCAGGATGGGAATACTGGCCTGGAAGAAAAATCTCCTTGCATCTCCTTGTTCTGGGAGGTCCCTTTCTTCTCGATGCCTATACTCCTGACTTGGCCTGCCTTTGTCTTCTGCCTTGAGCTAGGAAAAAGGCTGGGTCAGAGGAGGTTCAGAACAGCTGCTGTGGTTTTACAAGGAATTGGGACTGGTGGCTGTGGATGGACAGAGCAGGCAGGTACCTGATGTGGAAAGTGGTGAGGGACAATGAGGGGTGGTGGTCAAGCCCTTGTGATTCTTGTAATGTAATCCAAGCTTTTTTTTTTTTTTTTTTTTTTTTTTCCTCCTCCGTGTGGCAGTGTCAGAAGTGGTAGTGAGTTGCGTACAAGTCATTTTGCAGGAGGAAATGCAGGCAGAGGGAGCAAGCGAGAGGGTTTAATTGCTCAATTTGGGAAAATACCTTTCAGTTCAGACTGGGAGTACAGACAACTGTGACTGCAGAGAGTTTCCTTCCTCCTTATGAAAGCCCTGCTGTAATTCTTCCTCCACCCTAGATCCTTGGCCTTCTGCAAAGTTGGACTCTGCACAGAGGAATACTTTGCACCTTATGCATCAGAGGGCGTAGCTGCTGGTGAGTGTGTGAGGAAGCTGAGGGAGCAGCAGAAGCTGTGTGTATGTGTCACCTCATTGGAAGGCAAGGTACCTGCGGTTTATAATCCTGTAGGTCATGAGCATTAAGAATAGGTATGGAAGCCTACCTGAAAATCAATAATAAAAAGTCCAAGGTACATCTAGAAACCAACAGCAAATTTTCCCACAGATTAGTTGTGCAGGACAGGATCTAATGATGAGCAAATAGCACAGCTGAGTCACTAGTGACCACACTGGGCAGAGATTATTAAGAATTTGGATTTCTTTCTGAATACTGTGGCTCCCATTAAGGAGCAAAGAAAACAGCTAGACTTGCAGGCACAAGCCTAAAACTTTAGGTACCTGTCCAGTGCTCCCATCTTTGATGTACTCCTAGCTTTACTTAATGCTGCTGGGAGCCAGTCTGTACAGAATCTGGCTTTCATTGTGGATGCTGAAAACCTGGCTCTAAGTGTTCTTAAGCAAGGAGGTCCCTTTTCTGCAGGCCCGCTCAAATTACAAGTATCAGCATCTCCTTTCATGACAGCCAGAAGTCTATATTTTTGCTAAATTTAAAATGGGAGAAGGCAAAGTCATGTCTGCGAGTGCAGAGAAAAGCTGCCTGGCCCAGATGTGATGGCTGCTGTGCTGGCCCTCTGGGGGCGTGATTGGCTTAAATAAAAAGGGTTACATGATACAGTTGCCTGTAATCAGCAGGGAACATATCCAGAAATTTAGGAGATCCTTTCTCTGTGTTTCTCTGACTTTCCACCAGTGCAGCATTTCATTTAATGAGCGCCTTAAATTCAGCGCCTCATTCTGGTGCAACTCTTCTGGCTGTTTTTCTTTCCTGTCAGCTGTTTTTCAGTAAAGGGTGTAGTTACAAAGTTCCTAGTGAGTCCATTCTTTTACACCCTTTCCCAGCAGACACAGCAGGGTTCAGCTCCTGTGCTTTAAGATATAACCTTATGCATGAGTTCCAGGAGCACTGATGGGTGAGTGCTCAATTTACGTCAGCCTTAAAGTTAAAATCATGACCGTAAAAAGCAGGGTTTTAGGAACTGCAGGCACCTCCCACTCCATCATGCAAAACAGCAATTATCCTTTTGCTAAAGAGCTTTGCAGGTGGTGGCAAGAACATAGTATTGGCCTGACTGACTCAGTCATGGAGCCTTTCCAGCTCAATCTTCATGTTGGCCAGCCCATTGTTTGGTTACTTTCTGCCCAGCATGCAGTGGTACGAAACAGACTTCACTGAGCTGCCCTAAATGTTGGCTAGGACTCTTCTGAACTTGTACTATTAACTGAGAGCCCCATAACTGTATGAACTGGAGAGACGATTCCATTCAAAATGTACTACTTTGACTCTTAACTTTATGACCCATTCTCCTTTTTGGAGGGAGTAGGAAATATGGATGCTTTATCTTCTACTTTGTAAATGGAATAATGGGGATGCGGGGAGGTAAGTGAAGCTACTTGAAACTTATTTTTTCTGACTGAAAGTAGTTTAGACAAAAGAATCAGTGCCTCCATTTTCAATATTTTCTGGTTGAATCCTGTCTTCCTCCTCTAAATTTTTGCTTCATGCTTGGGGAAACCAATTTTTTTCCTTTTCCAAATGGTGTTTCCATTTCCATTGGTGTTTCCAAACAGCAGCGATTCCCTTGAGCATCTCCAAGGTGAGTGGCCAGGCAGGGCCAAGAACCTGCTTGTTCTCTAACAAGGGTTCTTCTCTTCCCAGGTGCCTTTGTTATCTGCTGGACTCCGGGACAAGTTGTACTCCTACTGGATGGCTTGGGCTGCAAGAGCTGCAATGTTCTAGCTGTGGAGAAATACGTCCTTTTGCTGGCAGAGATCAATTCGTTGATAAATGCTATTGTCTACTCTTACAGGGACAATGAGATGCGCAGCACCTTCCGGAGGATCCTCTGCTTCATCTGTTATAGGAATTCCAGATACACCCCTACAGTAGTGAAGTTAAACACTGCAGACCGCAGAACACTTTCTCAGAATGGGCACTTTACTGTGGACTCCTCTATTTAGTTCCTCAGTGCCGTGCTTGTCTCCACTGGTCCACAGCAACCCTTTTCTGACCAAAAGTGCAGAGACTGAGTGACCTGCTTCCAAAGCACTACTGACTTCTTTTATGTTCTCAAGCATAAATATTTGTATAAAATACTTGTCATCCATACGGGGACAAGAAGCTTTTAAGAAACTGAATGGTGCATTATTTAGGACAAACATACTTTGAGTAGTATTCTTATTAAAGACTGCTGTTTTTAATGCAAAATTGATTTAATTTAGCAGCATCTAGAAGTATGCTACATGCAACAAGAATCTCGTGTGGCCTTCTCTCCATGAGCAAGGTATTTTCTTGGTACTTCAGTATTACTGCTTTCAGAAATAGTCATTCCAATGGTAGCATATTCCAGAGTCAAAGCCCAAAGCTCTTAAGCTCTACTCATTGCTTCCTAACCAGAGCTGCTTTCTGTTTCTCGAGGGAGTCTTGTTCAGGTTGTGCTCTACCACTTTCAGAAGTCACATTCTTCTGAAGGCCTCTTCAGAGAGGAATCTGTTTGTGAATTACTTCCTGAGAAGCAGATTATTGCTTTCCCAAGTGTGTGTTACTGAATTTCAAAGTATTTTGGGGCTTCTGTAGGATATATGAGGAGCACTTTCCTAAAATGTGGAGTGGTGCCTCAACTAACTGCAACTGTTTGTTCTGCTAAGTGATTCTAGGTGGTATTCACAAATTGATTGCCTTTTTATAAATGTGGAGTGAGTCATATTCCCATGAAACCATCTTTCTACTCACTGAAAGCCCTTTGGGGACAGGTTTACATTAGATTCCAAGGCAATCAGTATTTTGCCTTAGGTTTTAATGTGCAGTTTGTACCTTAACACTCGACTGTTCAAATAATGTGTTAACAGTCTGTTCAAATGTAATCTTTCTCTCAGCAAAGCATCATAAGAAATTAGCAGTATTATTTAACGTTAGTGCATGTAGGACCTAGTTCTCTGCTGAGTAAATCCATTTACTGCACCTGACATGCAGTGTAAACTGTCACTCTCACTTTTGAGACCATGACTGGAGAAGAGACATTTTGCTGGCAAGAGAATATTCATGACTTGACCAAGAAATTGTAAATACTTCTCCAAGTTCCTTTTACCCTAATGCTTTGTTAACAATGTGAAAGTGCCTGCAACAGCCAAATCCAAAGCTAGTCTTTTACCATGGGCTCCAGTGGGAGCAGAGGGCCAATAGGAAGCAGTTCTTTAAAATTCTAAATTTAAAGGCTTTGGTACAACATTTTCAGTGTTGTGTTTTTGTTTTTGTTTTTTTTAATTTAAAAAAAAAAAAGGCCTGGTTCTGTCAGATGATCAGCTCCCTGACAGATCAGCTCAGCTGACTTTGCAGAAAGAACACACAACTTACCTGGGGGACTGTTGAGTCAACGTGGACTTCTATTCATATATGTCTACAGACTTTCTTGCAGAACATGGTCAGGAAGAGACTATGTTAAGATGACGGTACCCTGGATTGACTAAAACAGTCCTGGAATACGGTCCGTGTTTTGTTGTCCCAGAAACTTTCTTTCAATCTTCCCCCACTAAATCTCCCCATTGTGAAGGCCTGGCTCTGGGGAAGTACTATTTCCCAGTCTTGTGTTGTGATGCTGGAAGGGAGAGATACTGGCCTCGATGCTTGCGCCCATCGTGACTTGCTGTGGAGGGGCCTGCCATGCTGCTGATCTGCCCTTTATGTAGGTTGCCTGTGATGCCACATCACAGGCCTGCGGGAATGTGCACGTGTATCTGGGGGGTGTTAGCCTCTGGGAAGAAGTGGTGAAGAGAAATTGGAGGCAGTAACTCTTTCGGTCAGCTATTTGCAGCCAGAGTAGGGTGTACAACTACAGCCTTGGTCAGCTGTTTTCAAACACTAGACCCAGCTGGTTTTGGAAAATTTCTCACCATTAAAACCTACCAGGTAGTGGAGCTAAGAGAATGGATAATGTTTTCTTTTATTGCCAAAGATTCCTAAATATAAATATTTTCCAGTGAAAACGAATACTCAGGTATCAGGCCATGTGTACACACTGCAGCTGAAGTATGTGGTCAGTCTGTTGTAGCAGGGGGAAGACTGTTGTGGACACCGGGAAAATCATTACTGCGTGGAGCGGTGAAGCTGGCACAGAACAGACCTAGACCTTTTCTTACTGCTTTCATGAACATCCCCAAAGCACAAAGTGTGTAAGTCCTACTTTACGCAAAGCTTATTTTACAAGTAAATACATGTCAAGTTTTTTCTCATTTATTAACAAAGGGAAGGAGGAGAATGTGAGCGTTCCTACTCTCTAGGTGTGGGATCAGTACCAGCATGATTTAGGGTGGTGGTGGGGAGATCTGACTATGCTGTGTTTGCTTGTGAATGAATATTTTTAGTGGGCGAGATGACACATGGCTCGCAAAAGAACTCCAATTGGCTTTTATGCCCAATTGGGCCTTTAATAAGCTGTACACATTCTTCCCAGAGGGCTCTGGTAACTAGCCTGACCTCGCTGTTCTGCTGGGTTGCAGCTGTTGAGCTGTGTTACAGCAATATGATCCTACTCTCCAAGTACTTTTATGTAGGTACCCTCAACATAGGCAGACTTTAAGTCACTAACAATTGGCTTCTGATGTTTTATGAACACCATGTACAGGTGATCTTTGAGGGGTTTTGGGGTATTTTAAATGGTTTATTTAAATTTATGCTGGTTATCAAACTAGTGTGAATACTAAATAACTCTTGTAACACAACTTTGCTGGAAAACTTATCAATGATTTGACCAGTTTGTACCAAGCAGACACTTTCCTGGGAATATCCTCTGGGAAGTCAGGATGTCAATGCTTCCTATATAAAAATGGAGTCTGCTTAATAATGGTAACTGAATGTGCAAATGCAGCTTGTGGTCTAGCCAACTTCAAAATGCATGTTTTTGCAAATGAAAATAGCAACTGATGAGTGTAAGGAAAAGAAAAATCCCAAACCTTTAATGGAGCTTGCCTCCAAGTGATAGCTGCCACCCATGAGGAATGCAGAGAGGTTGCCTGGAATTCTTAAACGTGATTTCTCTTCCTGAGTGACTGCAACCCTTAGAATTCTAGCTGCTTCCAGCTGGCTGTAATAGATGAGAGAGCAGGAAATTAGGAGGCATAGAAAGTAGCCTGAGAAGTGCTGTTTTCAGTGAGATTTTAAAAGAGATGGTGAATTGATGAGGCAGAAGAGATAGGAGGAGGATTTTAACAAACCTCCCAATAATGAAGATGGGGGGGAAGGGAGAGGGAGAGACATAAATGGTGTGTATATAGAACATGCATCACAAAATGAGATGACTAAGTTGTTCAGTATTCCACACGACACCTTTACTTTTTAGTTTTCTCTGGAAACACAAGTCCTTATCTAACTACATGGAAGGAGAAATCACATTGCAGTATGTCTTCTACTCACTTTTGTGTACTAAGCAAGACACTTCGCAGAAAAGGGTGTGTTGTTATCCAATTACATGTTAGCTTTCCAAAACAGCTTAGAAGACCTTAAATATAACTTTATCATTGCATAAAGAGTTGGATGCTGTCAAATTTATGGAGTTTCTGATCTTTTTTTGTTTTTAATTCATGATGTACAGCCTCTGATGCATCTTAGCTTAGTGTGGAAGACACAATGTGGCCATTTCCCTCCTTCTGTTCAGTTTGAGAAGAAAAAAAACTTTTTTTAATCACAGTATGAAACTGCCTTTGAAAGTTCATCGCTGGTTTCTTCAACCTTCTTTTAATGTGCAAATTTCCCTGCAGACTGAAATTAGCATCATTATTATGATTATTTTAATGGCAGAGAGGCATGCAATCATTCTAGATTTACTGTGTGTTGGGTGGGAGGAAGGGAGAGACACCTAGGAACTATTTTTAAGGGATCAAATACGGGACGAGTGAGAACACACAACTTGATCAAAGATAGGGCCGTATGGTTCCAGGAATGAGAGGTCATGCCTTGCTGACTGGTTGAAATTCCTTAAGCAAGCTGCTGCCAAAAGTAATACGGGTTTTGGTGTGTTTGTGGGGAGGGTAACACTTTGGAGATTAATACTGTAGGGACTGATGGACTTTGAAAGGTTTATTGAAAGAAAAAAAAAACACTGCAGGAAGGAAGAAGACAGAATAAGGGCAAACAATGAAATTAGTAGGGGGAAGTTGGTGATGGTAGGGTTTTTTGTTTCGTTTTTAAATTTTGGTTCTTCATCATTCTGACCTTCTGAAACATGGAAAATGGAAACTAAAGTGGCTGATACACTTACTGTAAGTGTAGCCAATGCAAAAGATGAGTTCTTTGGAGGCAGTTGTGCTCTTGTGGGTCTTGAGCAATATTGGAATATCAGGGCTAAGAGTTTATTTTTGATGTGCAATGATCTGGTCTGCATGATATGATAGATAGTTTAGTAGCCCGCCCATTCATTTGAATTGGGCTTCCCCCAGTTTAAAGCCAGCAAGAGCCTAGAAGCTTATGGTATGAGTAATTCTTCCTGACTTGGGGCACGTGTTAATGCAGTGGTGAAGTGAAGCCTGGCGGTTCCCCCCTGCCCTGCAGTGGATGGCACATGTAGCTGAGATAACTTAGGAAAGAAAGGTCA
The DNA here is from genome assembly GCF_036417845.1 of Apteryx mantelli. NCBI lineage: Eukaryota > Metazoa > Chordata > Aves > Apterygiformes > Apterygidae > Apteryx > Apteryx mantelli. The sequence goes on from NC_090013.1 coordinate 133,935, forward strand.
CACTGAGGATACAATACTTACTTCCCATGGTACTTCTGGGGAAAAGCTTTTCTACAAAAAACATAAGGCTAATAGCAGAGAGTAGTTTGGTTTCATGAGTCAGTCACTTCACGGTCTACTCTTCTGCAAAATATGTGAATGTGACTTCCCTACTGTGAGCAAAAGTGAGAAAAATCCAAGTGTCATTTCATGTGAAAACTGTTATAGCTCTTAGTCCAGCTTCAAACTAAGTTTCTAGAAGATGCTGCTTCTTTGTTTGGTCTTGACCAGGTTTTGTCCTTATGCTGTGAGTGTCACAGGAGAGAGTCTTAATTACACTGTGACAGTCAGAGGTAGGTCTCCAAGTTAGAGCATTTTTGTGCTAGCTCGAGATCTTTGCTAAATTGAAAATTAGTCTCAGGGTTAATTACCACATTCAGCTCTGGTCATTGACTGGACTCATGTTCAGTGTTCTGTGTGTTCAGCAGCTCTGGAAACTAGGCTTCTTTTTTTGAGTCTGTAGCTGTTCTGCAATCATTAGAGTTAGTAATCTTACATGAATGTTGTATCACAGGTTTTTAGCCAGTTATTTTCATCCTTCTTGGCATAAGCTGATTTCCTTCAGCTGTTGGGATGTTGAAGGGAAATTCATTGCTTCCAGTTGATCCTATAAAAACCCCTGCAGAATGTCTGAGTCTTTCTGAACCTGTTGCTGTTTGTTAGTGTAGCTTTTTGGTCTCAACACCGATTCCTTTTGAACATGAGTGTCTCTTGCATCATTCTCACGGTGTTAATCATTCCTGGAAATTTAATGCATATGTATATGATAGAGCAATATAAACTTTAGATAATGCAACACACAGTGTGCACATTGGATGGAGCTATCCCCCATGCACCCGGCGCTGTAATAAAGAGAATGCCTGCTTCTTAATGCTACATTGGTGTTAAGGAGTTTTTCCTCCCGATTTCGGTGACAGTTTCAGGAAGCTGGTTCTTCTCCAAATGTTGCCAGACACTGATTCCAAAACTAAGTGTTCCCTTTGTGAATACCATTACCAGTATTGCTCACCCGACCCAGGTGGGGAATGACACAGCAAGAGGACCAATAATTTTAGGGTGAGCAGAACAAGATTACAGCAGGCACCAGGAGGAAGTGGTAAGGAGAAGCTCTGATTTGCCTGCATTCCCCAGCAGGGAAAATAACTGTCCTTTAGTAATGCCCATTTGCTGATAAATTTCAGCCTGCAGTTTCCTCAGAGGAACTTGTACTGGTAACAGAGAGCATTTGCCTGACTTCTGCTTGGCTTGTACCCAGAAAGGAGTGAGCGTATAGTTGTGTCCCATGGCCCTTTTAGAACTCAGTCTTACTCTCCAGGTTTTTCCCTCCTTGCTGAAAGCAAGGAATACAAATTGGGGGGATAAACATGCCTATGGCTCCTCAGAAAGATTTGCCTCATATTATGCTAGAACGTGCCTGTAAATGTCTCTAGTACTGTGAAGTGTTCCAGTCATGCCCTTGAGTCCCGAGCACTACGTGGAAAGAAACTCCAAAGACAGTAGGAGAATATCTTTCTTCTAGGTTTCACAGATCATGTGGTCATGTGGATTTAAGTGCCACCAACCAGGGTGTGAGGGGCTTGCACACTGAATTTTGCCCCACTGTCACGAAATGTTTTTTCAGTGCTACCCAACTCCCATGTTGAGCACTTACTACCTGCTTTTGTCTCAGTATGAATAACGCAGCAAAGTAGAGCAGTGGGATCTGGAGATGCCAATAGCTGGCCGACTGTGCTATATGGTGGCACAGAAAGACGAACTTTTGGCACAGCTGCTCTTCTATTCTCCCTGCTTTCTCCATGGCTTAGGGACTTCCACTGAAGTGGGGTTTTTTTTTTCCTCTCTCTCATTTTACTTTATTTATTTATTTTTATCCCTTCCCCTCTCTGGCTGTTTGAACTGTTCAGGGAAATTGCACTCTTTATTACAAAGAGTTCAAAGATACATCCTTGTATCTTGATGCTTTCTGCTATGGGCTGTAGTGAGTGTAATGCAGCTTTCTGTTCTAGAACAGTTTTAATTTACCATTTTCTTAATCTAGATGTAAAAAGCCATTAAGTTCACAGTGCATAGCAGCATTTGGAAATGTTTCTACCAAAAACCCTGACAGATCACTCCAAGCCCAGGAGGCGCTTCAGAAACACAAAGGCTAAAGCCAGAGAACTAGGAGGACGCTGTAAATCTAGCGCGGGTGGGATATACTCAGGGTGCTGAGGGTTAACTGTGCCTTCTGTCACACTGCCAGGAGACAGTGTGTTTTGTCTGACTTAAAGCACAGAGCTGGCTTGAATGGTGAACGAGGCTGCTCAAGAGCCAGCTTAGGCTGCACACTCTTTTTAACCTCTTGCATTATCAGCAGCATGGCTTAGCGCTGCATGGGGTCTGAGGTACAGACTGCAGCCGCCTTCATCCACGCAGTTACTGTATTTGGCATTACTGAGGCTGTTGCAGCAGTAGCAAAGAAATATATAAGCAATTTGAAGTTGAGGCTTCATGAATTAACTACAAGCAGAAGTCAGGAACAGGATAACAGTACGCATGATGGGATGCAGCTCTCCAGAGCCCGCAGAGATCTTTACAAACGACGTTTTTAAATGGTGAGTGTAAGATCCACCTTGGAATTAGCCTGGCAGTCTCCTTACCGGCAGGAAAATCTTAACAGCTGCTACTGGGATGAATCTAGCTGTTCTGCAGTGTGTTGTAGCATGTGTCCACTGGGAGGCAATACAGGTCAGTTTTTTCTTTCACTGTGTGTCTTCCTGTTCTTTGCCTGGTGCTTGGTGTCCCCTTCTCCCCTGAGAAGAGGATGTACAACCTCCCACCAGGAGGCTGTCCTTGAAGTTGGTATGGACAAAGCCAGTGGAGTTCGGCAGCTTTCATATTACCTACGGTGGGTGTTTTCCTGAAACATGTCCCTGTTACTTGAAATGCTGGAGTAAACAGCCACTGGGGGACTTTGTCCACCAGACTTGCTGGGAGCTGAATTTTATAACACAGTAGTGTAATTGCCGACACTACTGCTATTGGCCATATGCTTGCCACCTTGTCTGGTGGCGGGTCGGGGGAAGGCTACTGCAGACTATCAGAGCACTTTGTTGTAGCTGAAGCCCAGGGCCTACAGGAAATTGGCTGTGCTGTTACAAAAGAGCAGACCTTGTTCAACACCATCCATGAGAGGAACCTAATACTGTTCAGTTCCAGCTGAGCAAGGTAGTAAGCAGAGCTGTTTATAAAGCCATCACCAAACACATAGGTCTTTCACAGCACCGGAGAGAGATTTTTATGGGCCAGAAGGGACTGTTGTGGTCATCTGCTATGACCTGCTGCACAGCACAGGCCATCAATTTCCATCTGATGAGTCATTCCACGAATCTGCACCTGCTGCTGGAGTTAGAGCACCTCCATTAGAGAGGGATGCACAGTCTTGGCTTAAGGCGATGCAGGTCTGGTTCACCCTTTGGTAAACTGCTCTGCTTCCATTAACCCTAACTTTCAGCCATCAGCTCTCACTTTGGCTTTGCCTACCTCGTTTAAGCAGGTCTCTCCTATCTTACACCTCAGTGGGAGACAAGACATGTCACTCATTTGCCAACACAGCATTTACATGATTTCTGTATGCTGCTGCCTTGGACTGCAAACACAGTGATCACTGGTCCAGCGGCTAATCTAATCCCATCACAACACAAACATTTATTTTTGAGCTGTAGCTCTTGCTATGGAAATTCCTAGCAGTAAGGCATGGATCATAGTGGAGGTGAATCTCCATGTGAATTTATGCTCTGTAAGCTTCAGACTCGGCTTATAACTTGTCAGTTGGCATCTGAAGTCCTGGCTTTAGTTTCCAAATGAACTCCCCCCCCACACACACACCTTTTTGTGCTGACAGGAGAGAATTCACTTGCTAATTATACCCTAGTCCATTTCCTATCGAAACGTGCAGGGTGATTTATCAGAGGACTGAAGACAGCTCTCCCTATTCCCTTAGCTGCATCAGCAAGAACTTTTGAGAGACAATTTAATTTCTTGTCATCTTTTAATCCAGCTCCCTTTTCCTCTGTAGTCAGTTTGTGAATGAGAAAAGATGGTCTATTAATCATTTTACCAAAAGGCTGAAAAATACAGCATTTCTTCAGTGGTGCTTGCTCTATATCTCATCAGTCAGCATTCCCAGAGTACTCAGCCACAGGGTCATAAACACTCAACCCTTGACATGGGAAAATCAGCTCCTTCACTGTGAAAACCTGACAAGTGTAAACGCATGGAGCCAGATTTTTGCCTTCAGTTACCTTCTTTGGGATTTTAATGCGTGTTACTAGGAATTGGATTAGGCCCACATCTTTTATGAAAGATGCTGCTTAAAAAGTCTGAGAAGACTTATTTGTATGCTCAGCTTCCCAAAGTAGGGGGTCACTACCTTGCTGAGTTCAGTGGGACTACGTACAGCTCGTAAGGCCAGGCATGTGCCTAGGTGAAGGCTCCAAATCTGTGCTATAACATTGTAATAGATGGAAAATTCTAGGGTGGTACAGAACTTCTCCACTAAATGGTTATGAACTAGAATCCTGCCTAAAGCTCCAGGATAAATACTACTGGCATTATCAATTTACTGATGAGCAGGGCAATTTTGCTGATTTCGGCTAGGATAATAGAGGCGGGGAGGGGTTGATTGTTCGGAGCCAAGTCACTATGGAGGGATTGTGGTGTTTATCTGATTCTTCTGCCACTGTCATTTTCTTCCTTGCCTCACTCTGTCTCTCCTGTCTTCATCTTCCCCTCTTCCAGTACGGTGCCTTTGCAAATAAGCCATCCTTTATTTATGAAACTATTTTCTGTATTATTGCTTAGTAATTTTGGCCAGAATTTCTTACCTGAAATAACTAAGGCAAGGCATGTAAATCTGAAATCAAGAACCTAGATAGATTTTGTTATTCCTTGTATGTAGATGTTAAGGCTCAATTATTCATATGTGGAAATTTTAACAGAAAAGCTACAAATCATATTGCTTTCTGAGCTGATAAGAACTAAAGGGTCAAAGTTAATAGCATGGACAAGATTTTGAAAATTTGTGAAGAAACACCCTCTTCATCTCATTCCCATTAATTTTACAGAAATGAAATCTTTCATTGCAACACAGGGCTGAGTAGAACATAGTCATCCATCCTGTTTCTGCTAAACTAATTAGAACAATTTCCCTAAGAGGGAGAGGAGCGAAGTTGCTGCCAAACAGGATTAAGACTGGATGTAAAATACTTGTCACAATTACTGTATCTTTTCTGGAGTTATCTGGTGAAAGAGGATCATTATGTGGTGTCACTTATTTAAAAAAAAAAAAAAAAAAAAGGCAAGAAAGCAATTGCTGCACAAGAGCTATGCTCATTCTGCTCAACTCCAAGAATAAGAAGTCTCTAAATAGGAGACTGATGTAGAAATAAACCTATGTCACAGTCTTTGAAGGCTCAGACGATCAAGGTGTGGTGAACTCAAGTCTCACAGCGGGGTGATAAGAAGGACCCTGCATATTACCATAATTGCCACTTTTAATAAACTTTTTGCTCAAGAACTTCCATGAATTTGCTACAGAAAATGGAAAAGGTGTTTTAATGTTGTCAGAGCACAGTTACTTCAACTGAACAATTGCCCATACGCTGCGCTCATTCTGTGTGGAACATCCCCGGAGGGTAAGCTCCATATCACTTTGCAGCACATTCATCATTCATCATCTTGTCTGGGAGGGAGTGTTTTGCTTTATAAAGATTTTGCTGAGCGGCCAGAGACGCTGATGTGTCTGGTTGGTGCAGAGCCCTGGACCCCAAAGTCTGGGAGAGGGATCAAATCTGAATTTTGTGTTCTGAAGCAGAATGTACATCTGCTTTAGAATATGAATGCAAAAAATAGTTTTTGCAGAATTTGTCATTGTTATGGTAAACAATACTAAAACTGCAATATGGAATATTAAATTACCTTTGCCTAAGAGGTGAAGATTCAAGTGTTGGGTCACTAGCAATCAGGAGCATAGAAGATGCTTCTACTTGAGATGCAGCTGTAAAAAGACATAAATTCTATAAGCATAGTATACTACTGGAAAGTAAAACTTTGAAAGAGAGAAACAAACAATGACTGATGCAGTCAGAGAGAGCACTGCACTTCCACATAGGCACAGAAACTCGTAATATAAATGTTTTTCTCCTTTTTTAAATTATATTTTTTTTCTCAACCGTAGGTCTAGATACATTGCAATAATTTAAAGTAGCAGCTTAGGAAGATATCTAAACTTCATATGAAGCTATCTGGGTGACCCTCCATAAAAAATAACTTTTTCTGTGCTACTTTATGGCTGTGAACCTTATTCAGCTGCAAATGCATGAGAACAAAGAGTCTTCTAATGTTTGTAATGAACAAACTTGGCCTCTGGTAGAGCAGAAAGGCAGTTTTACAGACAAGGACACTTCTCAAACAATGGCTGCAGACAATCCCTTTGCTCTTTAAGCTGGTTATTGATATGCTGCTTAATCACCTGCACTCTGCATTAGCTTTGGTTTTGAAACCTCTGCAAGTGTAGGGCCATGTATAATCACATTAAAGCATTATTTCCAAGGTGATAAAGCAAAGACTGAACATGACAAAGTACAAATTGAGAACACTTGCACTTTATGCCATCTGCAGATGGAATAAAGCACCCTGTGCATGGCAGTTATACAGCCCTTTGGTGTTTGTGGTGTTGCTGTTTCAGGAGACTCGTAGCTCAGCTGCTTTGCTGAGCTGCATCTGGCTGGAATAAAGCAGTTCAAGGTGAGGCAATTTCCTCAAGTCACTCAAAAAAGTGAATAGCTGAACATGTGCAGGTAACAGTAATGAAGGAGAAATATATAGTCTGATTCTTCCCTCACTCGTGTTTCTTACAGATGACATTCCATTAACATTGATCAGAATTATTCTGATCTACTTGAGTGTAAAAAGTGTAGGATCAGGCTGAAGTATAGGGTTTGTTCAATATTTGGCTTGACAGGGGGTAGATCTAAAAAGGACTGGTGTGGCAAAGACGAGAACCCTTGCATCTCACTTAAATGAGGATTTGCATGTTAAGATTGTTATTTTTTCTAGACGAATAAGAAGACTGGAGAATCTCAAAGCTTACTTGAATATAGCTTTACACAATTATTGATTGCAGTGACATTATTCTGCGCGACACGGAATTTGCTGCTGTGAGGTCCTCGCAGATCTCGGGTCATAAAGAACCCACAGCTGCTAAATGCATTACAGGATGGGGCTGCTGACTGAGAGAGAGGCAGAAACAGCGCTGCGACAAGAGCGAGCAGGACCGAGGAGAGCTTTGAGGAACGCGGGTGGCGGGGCAACGCTGGTCCCCGCGGGGTCTGCAGGCCCGGGCACAACGGCGGACCGAGGCGGGAAGCGCAACCCCAGAGCCAGAACCGAAGCCCGCGAGGAGAACAGGCAGCGAAAGGCCGCAGGCGGCCGCGGGCCGGCAGCTCGGAAGAGGGAGCGGCCTCGCGCGGCGCCGCCGAAGGCGGTCGGAACCGGCGCGGGGCGGTCGGTGGCGGCGCGAAGGGCCGCGCGCGCGCTGGGGGCGGAGCCTGGCGGCGCGGCGGGGGCGGGTCACGTGGCGCCGCGCGAGGCGGGCCGGCGCGGGGGGTGGGGCTGCGCGGCGCCGGGCCCTGTTGTGTGCGAGCCGCTCGGGCCGCGCCGGGTGCCCGCGAGAGGCGGTGCGGTGCGGCCCGGCCCGGCCCCGCCGCCGCCCGCCATGGAGGACCCGTCGCGGCTGCTGGCGGCGGCGCACGGCGCCGGGGTCGCCCTACCCGGGGGAATCCCGCCGCCTCCCGCCGCCGGCGACCCGGCCGCCGCCCCCCCGGCTCCCCCGCCGCACCCGCCGGGGCCGCCGCCGGGGCACCACGACACCGGGGACGTCCTGCAGCAGATCATGGCCATCACCGACCAGAGTCTGGACGAGGCGCAGGCCAGGTAGCGGCGGGCGGGCGGCCCGGGGAGAGGCCCGGCCCGGCGGCCCGGCTCCGCCAGAGCGGCCGCGGGGCGGCAGGGCCGCGGGGGAGCCGCGGGGCGGCGGGAGCTCGCCGCAAGCCGCGGGGCCGGCCCGGCGGGGCGGCCGGGGGCCGCGAGGCGCCAGGGGGGCCCCGTGCGCCGGCAGGAGGCGGCGGGGTTCGCCCGGGCCCGGCCGGGGCCGCGCGGCGCCCGGGCACCGGCGCCCTTCCCGGTGCCGCCCGGCGCCGTGACTCAGCTCCGCTCCGCTCCGGGGGGACCCTCGGCTCCGCTCGTCGGGTTGTGCTGCGCTTTGCCGATTGTCTGGCTCCTGCCGGGGGGGCGGTGGGTGAGGACTGCGCGTAGCCAGAGCTGGCACCGCCGGTCCTGCGCGGTAACTGATGCTCATCTCTTGGAAATGACTTTTGCTCACGACTGTGGCTTTGGGGGAGCGAATGATCTTGAGGTGAATAGTTTCAAATTCCTTTCCTGATTTTGTGGGTTTCTGTATCATCACTTCTCTTCAGCTAGGGTAGACTTAAATAGTTAGCCAGGAGGGTATGCTGATTCTTCACAATTAATTTTCAGACTCTCCTTCCTTTTCAATACAGCCCATTAACAAATTGTCTAGGCCGTCTAAATACAGATTCAAATTTTGACCATCTTCCTGAATAAAAGTGATATCGTTTCCGTGTAACGTGACCTAGAACTAGAATTACAAAAGAGTGGCTGTCCCTGAGGACTGAAGTGCTTGGCACTTAGGTTGGTGTTTGCTTGGCAGGGAAAGAGAGATGAGTTAGATGTCGGTCTAGCCCATTACAGTTCAGGTATGAGATGCGTGGGGATGCAGTTGTATGGGAACACTTTTCACAATGCTGCTAGCATTATACTAGATTCTTGTCTGTGCTACCACCTCCTTACTGCTTTAAGAACTAAGTTTCCCTATAATCACATTAAAAGGAAAAAGTTTAAGGACTACATTCACTTTTTTTTTTTGAGGGGGGGGCATGCTGTAAAGTCTACTTGACTTTATTGGGATGTAAATAATTGCAGTGAATGACATAACCTGATGTAAAGATATCAACACAATTCAGCATCTTTTGGCTTATTCTTTTTGCCCTAGAGGTATCTCTGCCCGTGATTGGTTCTGTATAATTACATGCTTTGCTTACTTGGCATGTGCTGATTACAAGAGGAAGGCAGCACAAATGATGAGGTGGTTTGGAAAAAAAAGTGGAGGCTGCAATGGAGTGGGTTTATAAAGTCAGCTAAATGATTTTTCTAGCCCTCATATTCTGGTTAGTGATGTGTGACTTTGGTCGAGTGCCTCTTTGACTTTCTACTGTAAAATCCCTCAAGAGGATGTTTTGCACAGACAACCCCTCCCTGCCTGCCCCCCAAGTCCCCTAACATATCAGATTGTAATGGCACTAATAAAACCATTCCAGTGTGGCTTTTTTTTCTTTTAATCTCTGCGTAAAGTTTAGCCATGTTCAGGTACACCTGTTGCTGTCATATGCTGTCGATGGCTCAAAAAGTGACTAAAGTAGTCAAAGCAGTAAAATGCATCTGTAGAATTACTGAGGACAAATGCTAGACTCATAATGATTCACAGTTTTTCACTCAATCCTTATGTTTTTGGAATACACAATTATTTCTAAAGAAAACTCTTCCAGGTAACTTTCAACTGTCGTTTGCAGGGAAATTAAATCTGTAGATAGGACTTGCTTGGGGTAAAGTATATTACTGACCTACAGAATGCTTTCTGGATAGTCTTCTGTTGTGGAAGGCTGATTAAGAGATTTTCCCCCCCCTCCCCCCCATGTTTCATTACTCTAGAACAATTTTTCTGTATTGGTATAAAAATCCTAGGACCTGTTAGGTTGCTTTTATTTAATATTTTCATTTATTGGTGGTGAAGTAAGTCTTTCCAACACTTACGTATTTTTTCTTTTCCACCTGGCACTATATCTCAGAAATAACTGTCTGCAGTTCCTGTATAGTTTGTATAGGAATAGACTTGCCTGTATCTTGCATAAGAGAAAAGAAAAATGCAGGTCTTAAAATGTCATCTTTAAGATACTTTCAAGCAAAACAAACTTTCCAGGAACTTCAGTTTCAAATAATAGTTGAATAATAGGTTTTGAAAAATGGCTTGAACTTTATGTTTAAACCAAATTACTTTAACTGTGCTCATTGTCTTAAAAAAAAAAAAAAAAAAAAAAAAAAAAAAGCTGTTAAATTCTATTTGAAGCACAGCAGACTTAGGCCCCAAAATTTTAAAGCACCTTTACAATATTTTCATGTACATACATGTTAAATAAGCTCTTGTATTCTAGACAAGAAGTTTGTTTGGTTTACTTTAAGAAACCTATACCTCATTAAGAAGACTTACTGCTGAGAAAGTAAAGCTCAGCCTGGTTTAACAAATAGCACAAATGATTCGGCAACATGGGTAGGGAATCTAGGACTTCCCACCTCTCGGTAAAATCGCAATGCTACAATTAACTGCTTTATTTGTTGGGGGTTAACCTTATTCTTTTGTATAAATAAATAGTTTGTATATTGAATATTAGAGGGTTTCTTTGAATTCCAAGATTCTTTTAGTGCACATAGCTAAAATTTTAAACTATAACCTGAAAATATGTTGAGTGAAAGTTTTATTTAAAGGAAAGTAATCTATCAAGGATTAGTTTAATGTTACTATTAAACATGCTACATCAGCTTACTGTTCTTCACAAGAATAAGTGGCCATAGTAATTATGGAATTATTTCTGGGAAGCTAGCTTCTTAGGACTAGTATCTCTAGCCTACTGCTTTATACATAAAGAACCACTTTTCAAACCCAGGTTGAGAGTATAGTTTTAAGGCTTGCAATTCATTCATTTCTGTCTGTTTCTATTTTTTTTTTTTTTCCTCCTTCCCCCTTCCTCTTCCCCTCATCAGGCAAGGACAATAGACTCCACTAGGCTGTCTTCTCAGCTGCCTTTGTTCTCAGGCTGTTTGTCTTTGGGTTGATATTATCAAATATCTAAGTAGATGTTTTGTTTTTTGGTGTTTTTTTTTAACCTCTTTTGGCTGTGTGCTGAAAGAAACTGGCCAATTGACTTCAACTTCTGCTGCTGTTGTTAAAATCTAGTATTCTGATATTCACTGGCAGTTCAACCCTTGCTGTAAATGTTACTGGTGAAAGCTTGTAAGGAAACTGAACACCTGTATATAAGTGTTTCTCAATCGCTGGAGAACTGATTGGTATGTAAGAATAAAGGCCAATTTGTTTTTATATAAAAGTCATCAATGTACTGAAACCTAGCTATGAAAATGATTTAAATATATATTTTTTTAATTACAGAAGAGGTCACAAGAAGCAAAAGAGGCTTTTTTGAGGCATATGTTACAGCTAGATACCTCTTTCCATTGGAAGTCAGTGGAAGCTGGGCATCTAACTACTAGCTGCCACTGAAAATTGATGGTGGCTCGGTATCTTTGGGAAACACTGCGCACCCTCCTTGAAAAATATCAACTTTTTCATTTATACGCTGATTACCACACTTCAAGTGTGTTTTCAGCTAAGCAAAAGATATTCTCAAAACTTATTTCTGTATTTTGATTAGATATTAAGATGGACTCTATAATAGCTACTCGTGTAACTTACATTGTTTCTTCTTGGAGGAAAAGAAAAAGCAACAAACTAAGAGCTTCAAAAAAGCATTACTAGGAGGTGTTGTAAAACTTGTAATAAAATGCCATTAAATACGGTCTATGCTTTGCATTTCCCATCATACATTCTGTAGTACAAATGAGAAATTCTGGCATTATATTAATCTTCTTGCACTACAGTCTAATCTGATTTAAACAGCCTTCCCTCCCTCCCCAAGATTCCTCTTTTGAAAAGTGTTCTTATTTTTGTCTTGCTGTCAGAAGTATCTGAAAACTTTTTGTTGTTAATTGGTGGGAGTCCCTTAGTTCCCTCTCAGAGGAAAGAGATACTCTTAATCAGACGACTGCTTGTTGTTTAAGTTTGGCAAATCAGTGGTATTTGTATTCTGTTTTGTTCTAATGTTCAGGATCTATATGCTATGAAAATACTGATGTTTTTCTCTTTTTAGATGGATTACATTGTTAGATTATATAGAAGAGTACTAAATCGAGGAGCTTTTTATCCCCGTATATAAAATATGCTTTCAATAAAACTTAAGTTGCTTGCAGTTAGGATAAGCTATGCAGAACTTTGAATTTAAGGCCTGCATGTTTTTATGACAGCTTGCTTCTAGCGGTAACTGATTATGGCACTTAAATGAAATATGTCACCAGAACTTGCAAATGTATTTCTTCATCTTAAGCGCTAACCTGCTATTCCTGAAGCATGCGCCAGTTCTGTGTAAGTTTTGGTGTCTTTCTCTCTGTCTTCATAGTTGGCATTCACTCATTCTTCTTTAATTTCAGAAAACATGCCTTGAATTGTCACAGAATGAAGCCTGCTCTTTTCAGTGTGCTGTGTGAGATCAAGGAAAAAACAGGTTTGTTGATGTCTTTTCTGGTTTCAGCTTTCCAAAAAACCATTCAGTGATAAGCTTGGCATTCATTTAATGTGGCCCATGCCTTCCCTTATATGTTCTATAACTTACGGCTATTTTTTTGGCTTAATATTCTTCTGTAGGCTGCAAATTGTTTTGATTTGCTTTCTACAATACTGTGTGCTGATTTGGAGAAAACAATGCTGCTTATTTAAGCAGGTATTTTGGTTTGGGAGAGGAGAAAAAGAAAACAATTTTTTGTGTGTGTCTGGCTAGACACCTAGAATGACCAGAGTAATGTTGCTATATTGCTGTGGTTTGTTTGGTTTGGTTTGTTTTGAATTGGTACCCAAACTATGGGGGTAGTAAGAGTTTAAAGTCAACAACTATATTATAGAGAAAAATTGACAGTAAGGAGAAAGCTTAGGGAAATTGGAAAAGATAGAATTAGCAGGAAATAAGAGTTGGCGGACAGATGGTGCAACTTGCTTTCTTTTTGAAAAGCGGAAGTATTGGAGGCAAATGGATTTTGATTTTTAACACGCTGTGTATGCTCATATATAAACTCTTGAGCAGTATTATTTGAATGTCTCATTTATATAAACTGTAGTGAATTTGGATGTTTTTTAGAGAATAGCTACTTTCATTATCTGTGACTAAAACTTTTTTACTTACAGTTTGATTAATGTTTGACATCCTAAACCAACTTTTTTTTTTTTAAGTGTATTGAAACTTACGATACTTCCATCATATTGCCAAGTGAATGACCATATAGTTGTGTCCTCTGTGGTGCCCTTGTCATCAAAGGCAGCTTTGAGGCAGACATGACATGTTCCCTTTTTAGAGGGTTTGGTTGCATATATTGCATTCTCATGACAGCAGCTTGCTTTTGAAGAAAAAAGTTGTGGTAATAAAAGTCTGCGTGTGCTGTTTGGATATGCCTTCATGTCTGTCTTTCCTTCAAGCACTTGTATCCTTAAAGAGGATTCTTCAGCTGATTTCTTTTCTACGCTGAAAGCTACTTTCTGTGTTTTATTGATTGAAAATGTAACTTCTCTGAACTAAATATGCTTGCAGGAACAGATTCTGATATCTTGGTTGTGCTGGATTTGTTTTGGTCTCATAGGTTTTTGAATGTCTGATGGTCTGTCTATTCCTTATTTAAATTATGGGGAGCAGATGTTATGGCTTCAAGCAAACAAAAGCCTGGACATACTGTAGCACAAGGTTTTGGGCTTTCTTTGTGACCCAGGCACACAAGCTTCTTTTCTAGCTCTGAATTGGTTTAAAACATGTCTCTTCTCCCCCCCCCCCCCCAAATCTTTCTTTCCTTCTCTTTGTTGGAGTGTTAGTGTCATTCACAATAGCTCAGGATAAGCTGTATGCCTTTGCAATGGGCAGCCATCTGAAGGGTGCAGAAAAATTCTGCCCCACAAAGTGTTTATTAATTAAAAAGGAATTACAAGTGTTTCTTTGTAATTTAAATGAATTCAGCCACATCTAATATTTTATCAGGATACTGTTCAAGTTCTAGATTTTTTTCATAGAAATGTATTTTCATTTTTGATGTAAACCATTCAGTTATGGGGAAAACGGATATTTTCAAGTAAATCTTAAATATATGCCTGGAGCGTATGTAACTATTTGAAGGTACGCTTAACCCAATAATGCCTGCTTCGGTTTTTAGGAGCTCATGCAAGTATTTGGGGCATTTTTAATCTGTGCAGCAAATATAGGTTTGGTATGTTGCTGATTGAGTTATGCTTCAGATAACAATTCAAATTATATGAGTTCAAGCAGGGCATAATTCTGTATTAAAATCAGAATTAAACATCAGTAGTGTTAAAGATGTGTGTGTTTGGTGCTGAATATTAAATTTCAGAGTTCTTCTCAGCTGATTATACTGTGCCAAGAAAATACTGGACCCTAATGGGTTTCAAGTTCCTTGGGGCAGGGAAGGCATATTTCTACATATTCTGTGGAGCATGTTACACAGTGGGAGTCAGATCTTGATTATAGATTTCTGGCCTGTAGTATGGTATATGTTTGTAGGAGAATTGTAACATGGAGCACTATATTTATGTCATTGGGAGCTGCAGTCCACTGTTTTTCCTCTAATATGCTGGCACTCAGCTAGGTTAATTCAGTGGGTACCTTTTCATTTGGTTATAGAACTTGGCAAGTGCTGTGGCTGAAGAACATGCTTTCTCTTTGTTGCTAACTTTGTTGACATTCTTACATAGCTGTGTCTCGTTCCTCAGCACTCAGAGCCCTGCTGGCTTTTGTTTTCCACTTCAATTAGTTTTCTTCTCTTTCTCTGAATGTACAAGAATGACTTGAATTGAAGTCTTGAATTTTAAGAAAGCTCTCTCCTGTTACAGTGCTTTGAGACCAGCTGACCCAACAGGGTTGTCATTCTCTGTAGTGGGACTCTTGGGAAGCTGGTGGATTGCTAACTGAAAAATGTGATCCCTCAAGTGGGTAAGGATAGCTCTTGTGGCTCCTGGGTGAAAAATCTGTTTGGTAGTGCATCTGTGAGGGTTTTATTTTGGTAGCATTGAGAAGTAAGTTAGAAGGGGTTCATGGTTGCTTTAAGCCAGTCTAAAGGTGGCCTGCTACTAAAAAAAAAAAAAAAAAAAAAACAAAAACAAAAATTGTCCTGCCTTCTCACTTAATTGTGTAATTTACTACGTGGACTGCCAAATTCAGGGAACCCTTCTGTCTGACAAAACATCACACAAGTCAGTATTTAGCACTCATTAGATGATAAATACTTGGCAGCACAACATAGGTGACACGATTCCCGTCTGGGAAGGCTCGGCTATAGATGAGGAGGGATGTGGGTCCATGGAACTATCTACATACAACGTTAGTACTAACTATTGTATTGTCTACTTGCACTACTGATGCTCTGATGGTGAAATGTTTTAGTATACTTTGGGGGGGGGGGGCAGGAAGCTAATGTCAATATTGGCCAACACAGAACCCAACTTGACTTCCTTGCACTTTGTGTAGGTATTTTTTACTTTATTAAGTATGGGCTGTTGGCCCTAAGTTTGTGATTTTTTGGTTCCAACTTTGTATATTCTTAACTTATGGATGGATTTATCCTGCTCTTCTGCGCTACTTGCCTTATGAAGGAAAATCTGGAAAGGAGAGCGAGTCTAAGCAAAATTAGTATCACTTATTTTGGTAACAGTGATCTTGTACAGTTCATTACTGAACTGCAAATCTTTAATTAATGATATGTAAATATATTGTAATGATCGCATTTGCATACTGAGTGAAGCTTCAGTACCTTAGGTTGTGATGTATTTTAATTAAAGATTAATTAGAAATGATGGGAATTTCACTTTGCTTAGTGTAATTATTTTACATATTTGATGAATATCTTCTAGCTGATGTGCCAGGAAATACACAATATTATATTAGTACATCTGACAGGAGTGGCTCTTAAGGCTTTTTGATGCACAGTAGGGTTTTTTAAGCTTTCATAAAAGTGATGGATTGCGAAAGATTTAAGCATACTGTTAAGCAAGGGCTTTCTAAATTATGCTTAAAACATTGGCTATGCTATAACCGTTTTAGTGGAAGAGCAAGCACTTATTCAGTGTTTAGCTTTCCTCTCAACAGGTAGGAAATAAAATGGATAATTTAGTCTTAATTTGTATCTTCTTGAAGCTTGTATTAAAAACAGCCAAAGAATTACATAGTTAATGAGTTTCTATAATTCTGTGTGTGAACTGTTGGGAGCGGCTGTATTTTTTTTCTGATGTTTTTACTGTACCCACACTTCAGTGCCTTAGCGTCTTGACTCAAAGCCTGGAATGTTAATTAAGAGTCATCATATGTTATGTTTCTTAAACTATGGTGGGAATTTCAAAAATCTGATTACTTTTTTTTCCTTTTTTTTTTTTTCCTTTTTTCCCCCCTCCTTCCCCTGTTATTAGGGACATGGTCAAAAGGCTACTAAGAGGTATGCTTTCTGGAGAAGCATTCTTTCTGGCCTTCCTCCGAGTATTGTGAGCCAGTAGGTGTTAAACAGTGCTTAAGGGTAGGCATATGTAACATGTTGGCATTAGTTCACATGCTTTTTTTTTTTTTATCCTGGTAACTCTTTTCTTTTGGAATCCTTTTTGTTTAATGAAATCTAGTTCTGACAGAGGCCACATAGACTGCAGACTCCTGTTGGCATAATTATCAGGACCTTATGCAGAAATGTGATGCCTGACCCAGAGAGCATGCCAGAAATTTGTAGGGTAAATGTGGCTACCTCAACAGCATTTGTACCTTTACAGCATATACTTCTGGAATTGTTTTTACTAGACTTTCAAAACGCAGTTTTCTGGTATCTTGTGATGGTGCATGTTCTTGTTTCCTTGCTCACAGTCTATGCATTAGATGGGTCAGTAAGACTACGAAAACTGCAGCCAAAACTTTTAAGCTCTTGATTGGTCTCCAAGGTAAAACGCATACAGTAAGGCCTTCTTAATAACTGCTTTTATTTCAGTAGAAAATGCAGGGAGCTTTAAATATTCTTTTGCTCATTTGTGAATTTTCCTAACCTGAGGTGGAGGGAAGCGCATTGACCAGCAGATTTTTGTGGTGTTTCCATTGAGTGCTGCCCTACAAAGTCGTGAATGCCGACATTGCCTTTAAGCGTTCTGGACAAACAAATGTGTGTGGTGAGCACTGGTGGCAGGGGGTGAGACTGGCCTACATTTAAGCAACAACAAAAAAGAGAAGTACCTGCTGCTTAACAAATAACAGCAAAGGGAACGAGTACTGCTAATATTTTGGTAGTTTGTTTTGAAGAATTTCTGACTTCTGCACTAACAAATGGACTGTTTGTTACGTCCAGACAGCATCATTGACTGAAGGGACTCAAAGGCTGTAGCTAGCTAAATAGCCTTGCACAAGCTGCTTTGAACTTAGCACTCCTCAGTGGCTATAGTTTTTCACTCCCGTTTTGTCATCTTTTGGTAAAGAAATGAATATAGCCGTTGTACTTGAAAATTTGAACGGGATACTAGTTACAGCAAACAAAGTTATGAATTCATTGAAAGGTAGTTTTAAGTGAATCGATAGTAACTTGTCATCTGTACAAATATCATTAGTTGAAAAGAAGATATGAGGAGTAAAAATAAAGTTCAAGCCAAAGTATCCTTCAGGGAGTTAATAGCTTTAATTTAAAAGTAATATCTGTGGCAATGATTCTTATAGAACCTGTATTTTAACTACAATGTAAATTAAGGTATAATTATGCCAAAAAATGCTTAAAATCAACCTGACGCAGTCAGTTAAAAATACTGAGCTGCTTATACTCATTGATTCTTAGATCCGTTCATCTTCATAGTGTTCCCCTAAATAAATGTTTGAACTACTAGGTTGGAAATGCAGTTTACAAGGTGTTAGTGGTAGTTAACTCCTCTTTAGTTACTTGTGACTTACTAGAGCTAGCCAACCAGATTCGTCCTCCCGAGATGGTAGAAGTGTTTTTATACGTGCTTTTCAACAGTCAACTTGAGATGAGCTTATGTGTAATTGATGATAACTAATGTCTAATTACCATAATTAGACAAGTGACATAAAATTAAGCTGCAGCTGGGAGCTTGACTTCAACATGAGGTACTCTGATATGCATCATAATGTGCATAAAAAGAGGGTTGGCAGAAGTGCATTCAAATAAGAATGTGAAACAAAAATATCTGTTCCATTTTATACTTGCCAGTCCAAATAGTTTAATGTGAATTTTATTAAAAAGACTAAGCAGCAAATGACCTCTGGCATGCTCTTTAATGGGTCAAGGCCTTTCTGAAAATGGCAACTGGCAATTTAAAATGTAAGACATTTTCTACATTTGTTTTGTTTCCTTAAGTGTTCATTCAGTAAGGTACTATGAGATGTATGTTATTTTTTAAGATATATTAGTTTTAACTCCATAATGACTTAGAAAAGCCACTAACTTTTTAAATACTCAACAGTTCCCTTATTATCTTGAGTTGAACAGTTGTACGTAATGGAGATTCCATTTACTACATTGTACCTACCTTTGCTTTACCTTCTTCTATTTGCAATAAGACTGGGGATGTTTTGGAGAAGACCTTGATTACTGTGACAGAGCAAAAGTCTGTAGCCGTCCCAAATTACCTCTTCAGAACTGTGTAGCAACTTCTGTAGAGCCTGCAAAACGTCAGAGTTCAACAATGTAATTGTAAGTTTAGTCTGTTTGTGTGTTCAAAACTGTGTAGCATCTGGTGTATTACTTCTTAGATGAGCTATTCTTTTGCCTGTAAAATGCTGAAATTTGTTATAAATGTAAACGTTAAGCGTCTCTGTACATACGCATTGTTCTCCTGCCCTCATACTAGAATCTGTACGTAGCAGAAAACATCTTTTTCTTATCTTTGTAGGGAATAAAATATCCTGTTAGCTTGATAATTAAAATTTGAAGAAGGTCATTGGAACTCTGTGGCTTCACAAGATTAAGACCAACTAGTTCTTCAAACTAAAACTGTATAGCAATTAAAATTAAAAAGCTGAAAAGCTTTTGGCATTTTTTGTATTAATTGAATATGTTGTCCGCCCCCTCCCCCCTTTTTTTAAAGGGAATTCGTAATAAATTGGCTAAAACAAGGCTTAATTTGGAAAATACAATTTTTTAAAACAAATTTACTTAGAATCAGCCATGAATAATCTGAGCATACAAACTGTTTTTGCTGGATATAAGCATAAGAAAGCCAGCTTCTAGGACATTTTTCAAATCATATTGTTCTGATTTTTAATAGTTTTGTTGTATATTGCTACATAGTATAGTTGTATCCTTAGCATATAAAGCAGACTAGGTCAAATTCATCCCTTTGTAGAGATTTCAATGGGATCTTACAATAGTGTGTTGTTCTTTTCAGTTCCTGGACACTTAGAAATACAGCATTTGGCATAGTGGATCAGACCTTTTGTCTGTCTACTGTAGACTGTCTTGGCAATCTGGTACTGATTACTGTTGAGGACCGTGCAATAAGCCGTGCAGTAGGCTGATACATGGTAATCTGCTCTGTAAGAATCTTGTTCTAATCTTCACAGACTGCCTGGAGTGCTAGTGTGAGGTTTTAAATCTCCTCTAAACTTGTATGTAGTGTAAACTATAGTGACTCTGAGTAGTCTTTTTATTGGTATGCATTTGAAAACTCTCCTTGCACTTTGGTGTGTCTTGATTTCAGTAATATCCTCCGTTTCTTTTGATGCATTGTCTTATGGCTTCATTAACCCTTTTTCTAGACCTCAAGGCAGAACTCTGCTAAAGCCTACAAAGGGCATTTAAATGCTTTACCAGAATTAAAGCTGATGGTCTTTCCTGTTTCAGAAATAATCTCTTGATTCCCTCTTTATATTCATCTAGTGTTAAGTATTCGCGGTATTCAGGAAGAAGATCCCCCAGATGCTCAACTAATGAGACTAGATAACATGTTGCTGGCAGAGGGTGTCTCCGGGCCCGAGAAAAGAGGAAGAGGAGGACCAATGGCTGTAGCAGCAACATCAGGTGGCTGTCCAAATGACAATAGCATTGAACACTCTGACTACAGGGCCAAGCTGTCACAGATCCGACAGATATACCACTCTGAGCTAGAGAAATATGAACAGGTGATCTTTCTGCATGGAAGAGTTTTTATCATCTCAATTAAAAATAACCGTTTTTTCCTTTGGTGTTGGTTTTAAGAACAGAACAGGAAGTATAATAAATTCAGATGAATGTAAGGATATCAAATTCAATTAAAAACTTAATTTCAGTGTTATAGATGTAAGGTGAAGATAGAGGGACTTGACATCAAACCGAAGATAATGAATGTCTGATTTATCTTTGTTGCAGTATTTTTGGAGTAAATAGAGTAAAGCTGAAACATGGGAACTCCTAAAGTTTTTTGGGTATATATTCTTGTTGGGGAAATTAATTCTGGGGTATTTTATTGTTTGTCGATACAAATGTATTTATTTTCAGGCCTGTAGCGAGTTCACTACCCACGTTATGAACCTGCTTAGGGAACAGAGTAGAACAAGACCAATTTCGCCAAAAGAAATAGAGCGCATGGTGAACATAATCCATGGTAAATTCAGTACCATCCAGATGCAACTGAAACAGAGCACGTGTGAGGCAGTAATGATCCTGCGTTCACGATTTCTTGATGCAAGGTACTAAGAAAATACAATCTAGTGATAACAGCTGTGAAGTCTGAACCTTTTTGTTGCTTGATGCCAATGATTATATAAGAAAACTTAAGTCTGTCATCCCCAGTGTTGATCTAGTTTAAATATTTAGAACTCACCACCTGTTACGCTTGCTAAGGTATGCTTATTTTATCATCAACATCTATTTAATGCCATTCAATCCTTATGTTCTCCTTAATACATTTTAGAGGAGAAAGAGAAGCCCATGGTGTACTCTCTGGTGTTCTCTATAACACTGTATAAATAGGAATAACTGCTATGTTTTTAAAGGCGTAAACGACGTAATTTCAGCAAGCAGGCGACAGAAGTACTGAATGAGTATTTTTATTCGCACCTGAGTAATCCGTACCCCAGTGAAGAGGCCAAAGAAGAGCTAGCAAAGAAAGGTGGCATCACCGTTTCACAGGTATGAAGTGTTTTATCTGAAATTACTTTATCACTTTTTTTTGACGATATTGTTTGTCCCCTGTAATTAGCAGTAGGCTTCAGTTACTGGTTCTTAGAACTAAACAGGCTTTAGTTTATTTTGAAGAGTTTGGTAGTGGGTATTTTCTGCTTGAAGACTAGTTTAAAATGTACTTCTGCTAGTAACTTCAGAATATAGTGGGAAATGGTAATAGTTTGATCAAATACTAACAGGGATATCCTTCTCTAGGTTTCCAACTGGTTTGGTAACAAAAGAATTCGATACAAAAAAAACATGGGGAAGTTTCAAGAAGAAGCCAATATTTACGCTGCAAAAACTGCAGTGGATGCAACAAATGTAGTGGCTCAAGGCAACCAGGCAAATTCTCCATCTACACCAAATTCAGGCAAGTGAGGATGCCAATGAAGAGCGACTGGGCTTGAAAGTCTCAAATTATTTCTCGTAACAATATGTACCACAGACTACCAGAGTACAAAACTGTCCTAAAATTTATTTTTCTTTTAAACTTAGATATGTAATACTCCTAGAAGAACTAGGGGTGGTGGGTGGTGGATGTGTAGGTATGTGTGTTTGGGTTTTTTTGTTGTTGTTTGTTTTTCATTTAGCAAAACTTGTTCTTTCTCTTTCAGCTTCCTCTGGCTCTTTTAAGATGACAAATTCCGGGGACTCGTTTATAAATTTGCAGTCATTGACTTCCTACCAGAGCTCCCCAGTGGGAGCCAATGTGCAGTCACAGGTGAGTATTGTAAGAAAAAAAATACATACTTTCAACAGTGAGATAAATGTTAAAAGCCCACCTCTGTACTGTTACTGTCCTTTATATGTGAGGAACAGGTTGCCCAATAGAGGTGGTGGAGTCTCTATCCTTGGAGGTACTCAAAACCAAACTGGACACAGTCCTGAGCATCCTGCTGTAATTGACCCTGCTTTGGGCAGGGAGGTTGGATTAGACAATCTCCAGGGATCCCTCCCAACCTTAACCATTCTGTGAATGTACGGGGGGTGGGTGTGGGGGGGTGGGGGATGACAATTGTTCAAAGTAGATTCTATTAATATTGGAGAGGGATGGATTTTTCTGTCTTCAGCTTGCACTGGCTAGGATGCAAGAAATGGATGGAGTCAAATTTCTCAAACTAGAGACTAGAAACAAACAGACTCAGCTGTATGTTCTGTCTTGGAACTAGAGTCTTAAATTGAGTGAGACACCTAAATTAACCTACTGGTATTCTTCTGTGGCTTCAGTTTACATTAATGAATCTTTTTCTTTTTTCCTCTCATTTTAGAGTCAGTCCTGCTCTAAGTAGAACTTTGCTTAGGATTTGTGGTTAACAGTACTGTCAAACACATTTTAAGCTTTCTGCTGAATTTCTAAACACATTTAAACTGCACAGAATCTGTTCCTCTACAGTAAAAGCTATATGCTGTAGCAGGCTTGAGACTAGGTTCTAATTCTGTTTGATAATGAACTAGTTAGGCATAGCTCAGTTAATAGTGAGTAGTCATAAGGAACTCTGCTTAAACCTGTGTAGATCTAACCTTATCTAAGGCTTCCTGGATAAATATCTTAAATGTTTCTAAATGCTAGAGAATCATCTCTTTAAAAAGGACCAGCTAGTATTTTTCTGTGGAGAAAATATTCAGAGCCATAAAAAAACTTGTCTTCCTACAAGAAAACATGCCTCTTGTTTAAAGAATTTTTGGCCCAATAGATATGTACCACTCATACTACTTAATTTTTAACTTGACTTTTTCCCTTATCATTCTCATTCTGTGGGATCTTGTTATAGATGGATTCCTTACATCATGTCATACATCAGACAGGAAGATATGACACAATTGTGGGGAATCCTTTGTATACGACGCAGCGCATAGATGTAAGATGTACTGAGGTATTACTTTACTAGCAACAAAACTTCTGCCTGAGATTGGTTAATGATCTGTGAATAAATGTCTTTTTTTTTTTCCCCCCTGAAATGTTTGATGTGGGGATAGGAAAAAGTTGGGGGGGGGGGGGTTTAATATACCAGCCTTTCATTCCTGGAGACTTGATTTAAAACCTTGGCTTCAATCACCAAAAAAATTTTGTCTATCTTCAGTTTATTCTTCCCATAAGTAGATGGTACTAGGAGCAAGAGTGCTACCATAAAATCTGTGGAGGAGGAAGTCTTACAGTATGTTCCTGGACTGTGCTTTCCTAGAGCTGATATTTAGTTACTTGCTTTCATAAGCACTGTCACTTGTAATGTGTAAACATGTAAACACATGCTTTGTTGTCTGCAAGTAGTTTCTTAAAGATTTAATGAAATGATATATTTATTTTCCCTTCAGGCTAATGGCAGCTGGCAGGATGCTACCACCCCTTCATCAATCACTTCACCTGCTGGAGACCCTGGAAGTGTTAATTCGGATGCGTCTAATTAAGTTTTTAGGACCTATTGATGAGAGGAAAGAGGTCATTAGTGTAATTTGTCAATGTTGCTCTTTTGCCAATACTATTGTTTATACAACTTGACACACAGCTAATTACCTCAGAAAAACCCTGGAACCAATAGAAGATTGTGATTACAATGATACCTCTCTACCTCTCAGCCTCACGCAGTTGAGTTCTTTTTACTTATGCCCATTGGGATGTGAAATTGTTTTAAAAGAACTTGCTTCATTTTCCTAACCAAATTCATTTTTTTTAAATATCAATTTTATGGTAAGAATCTGAAAGTGTCTCTTCTAGAACTTGGCATTTGTCTCAAGTTTTGCAGTTTAAAAAAAGACTTATTTTAATTTCCATAAAATTTTTTACTATGAAACTTCTGTTCTAGTTGATAGATACTAACAATTAACCCCCCTGTATTGTAATTGTATGCGTTCTCTGTATTGTAATTTTGTATAGGAAAATAAGCTTTTCTTAACTAGAGTTCATTCTGAGCTTAATTAATCAGAACATTGCTTTACCAAAACTTTCATTGGGCTTTGCTCTTGGATAGGACCTTCCATCCTGTGTCATTTCATGTGATTCTAATTTAATGTCTAGTGTAAAACTGACTTCCCTATGAATAGATTTTTTTTTTGATGCATTTATGCAACTGTTAATACAAAGTTCACCATTTTCCGTTGAAATTTTATCAAAGATAATAAACTTCCAAAGCCTTTTTTTCCTTCCTGCCTTTCTATGAGCCTCTCTCAGCCCCAGGGCACTTACGCGGTGGTAGCAGACGAGTCGCAGCTTGGCGCCGCGGCCCCTCTAAAGAGGAGCCATGAGGCGGGAAAGGGGTCGTGTGGGGGGGGGGGGGGGAGGGCGGAGAGGTCGTCGCGTCGGCTGCGCATGCGTCTCGCGCCCGCCCCGGGGCAGCGGCGGCCCGAACTACACTTCCCGGCGTGCCCCGCGCTCACTTCCTGGCGCGCACCGATGGAGGCGGGGCCGCCGCGGCTCTGGTGAGCGAGCAGGCGGGCGGGTGTGGGGACGGCGGGCCGCGCTGGCCGCGCCGCCGCGAGCCGAGCGCCGCTGTCTTGCAGGTCCGAGGAGAGGCGGGCGGCGCGGCAGGAGGTGAGAGACGGGGAGGCCACGGGGGCGCGCGGCGCGGCTGCGGGGGCCGCGGCGGGAGCGGCCCGGCCCCGCCGGCGAGGCCGCGGGGCGCGCTGGCTCCTCGGCGCGGGGTCTGGGCCCGGTTTCCTCGCAGAGCGGCCCCGGCGGAAGGCCAGGTAGAGGTGGCCGCGGCCGGGCGGCGCGGGGTCCCGGCATCGGCGGGGTTTTGCTGGCCGGGGCGGTTCCGCTGCGCTTCGCTCCCCTCGGGCCGCCGGGCTCTGCTGCGGTGCTGCCCTCCTCGGGCCCAGAAGAAGGGTCTCTGTGACAGAGGCAAGCGGGAGGATCTAACCTTCACGGCTCTGCACTGCTGCTGCCCCGAGCTAGGCGGCAAAGCAGCAGTAACAGATTCCGTACCTGCATTTTGAATCCCTGGGAAAGCCCCTCTCCTCTGTTTTTCCCTCATGCCAGAGCATTACTAATACGTCCATTATGTGCATTTTTTCTTAGATTCTGAGCTCAGAGAGAAGAAGGCAGAGACTGAGCTATTTCTAAAGCTAACTGACATAACTACTGTCAGCAAGAAAAACGTTAGTCCCTGTGAGAAGACTGCAGGAGCTATGAGGAAAAGATCCTACAGAAGTCCTAGCCCCAAGAAAAGCCCCCTTGGGCCTAGTCCCGAGAGGATATCTCCATGCAAAAGCAGTCCCAGGAAAGACCATACATTAAGTTCTTTTAACTTGTCTCCAAGACCACTTATCATCAGTCCTCAAGCCAGGCGTCGCTCTTGGCGTCGTTCGAGCCTAAAGGGGACAAAACGCCGAAAATCACTGCCTCCTTTTCACCAAGATGTTACTGGTAAGTGCTGTACTTCTTCCTTTAATCAAACTCTCTTGAGAAACTTGCATGATAATCTACGAGTGGAAATTTGATTTCATAGCACAGTCTTTAGTATACAGTGTAACTACATTGTTCCAGACCTCTAGCCATTGATGTCCATCTTGGCAGCTCTCTCAGAGGTTCAGATACTTGAGATTAAAAGGAGGTGCTGGGTTAACATGTTCTGTACACCAGTGGTATGCGGTGTTTGTGTCTTTACTTTCATGTTTGAGGCTTAAGCATGGCTTTCCTTGTTATGAAGTCTCTTTCTTCCTCTTCCCTGCTCCCATCAAATCTTGGAAACAGCTGTCACGTACAAAAACATGAACTCTTAGTGTCTTTCAAGAACATTTCAACTGTTTGTAATTTGGTATAAGTTTACTTGTTTTTAAATAATTTTGTTTTGATTTTTCAGAATTAAGCAAATCAATTAGCCTAGATCTGCAAGAGACAGATAGGCTTTCCATGCTATTGCTGTCCAGTTTCCAGGTAAGCTATTCTGTTATAAAAGTGAACTATTTTTCTCTTATTTTTCTTCTGACATTAAATGTGTGTTACACATGTATTTAAATGAATGAAAAAAGCAATCATATGACATGTAGAAATTAGGAAGTGACATGTTTATCTTTGTCATATAATTCAAAAAGGGGTGATAAGACCTTCTTTTTTACATTCTCTTAGTTTTCTGCCCAAAAGCTTGAATATGTCTTGAAGCAGACTGATGGCTTTAGCCCTGAGGCTTTCAAAGCTAATGGTAAGTTGCATTATATGTATCACAAAATGAAGATAAGGCTATAACTTAAAAGTATTCATCCTTCACTGTCATCCTGTCAACGTGAAATCAGCTGTATTGTAGAAAAAGGGGCTGGTGCATCCAAAAATATTTGAATGCTGGAATGATGTTTTTAAGATCCTGTGCATGATCACAACTTCTGGGAGGAAGAACAAATAGACACACTAAACTAAACCTTGGTCACTTCTTCAGAGACAGTATAAATGATAACTAGAATGCCATCTAATAAGGAATCAAACTAGTGTTCTATTGGCTAGATAACATCTTTCTTTGTCAATATTAGTAATCTTACAGGCAGCTGGCACAAGCATTGTTTTATCCTCTTTTGTCTTCATCTCCAGTGAACTCAGTTTCAGAAGAGCTGAAGCGATACGTGCAGAAATTGAAACTAGATGGAACACTAAAGAACTGTGTAGAAGAGCCTAAAGGGTAAAGATTTGTCTTGCCCATCACTTGTGGAGGGAAAGTTTAATATTTTTCTATTTCTCCTTTATGGCCTGTCTAATCATCTAAATTTGCAAACAGTAAAACGTGTTGCCTGTGGGTCCAATGTTTTCATAGCTAATGACATTATTGGACAAATGGTATAGTGAATACTTGGAGGGACATTCTTTTTATGAATGCTGAGGACATCAGAAATGACTTCTCTTTCATATTCTGCAATTCTAAGTATTTACCCAGCATTGCAGCATAAGGACTGAACAGTCATCAGAGCCCTGTGTGACATATAAATGGTACGAGAATGCTACGTGGAGTCTCATTGATTTTCTGCTTCTGTGTTTTAGGATTTTATTGGACTCTGCTTTAGATGAGTCATTGGCCCAAATTAAGGAGTATATAGCCAGGTGAGATTGTGTGCATGGTCTGAGGCTGTCTAAGACCAATATGGGTTTGGACCCTTATTGTCCTTATAGAGGGTTAGAGTGTATTTGTGGTCGACCTGGGGCAGAGCTTCTGATTTAGTTTCTTCTGGAAGTAGTTTTGTTCACATAAATTCTGTGAGCTAAACTTACGTGGGGTAAGTAGGAATAACAGGGAATTTGCTTCAGAAGTGTACTGCTGCTTTGAACCAAAATGTTAATGTAGACACAGGCACATGTGAATAACTCCATCCAACTCAGATCTTATTTTATAGAGAGATCTGTCCTTTGCACTTGTGTCTATAAATCATAAAGAAGTCTGACCCACAATAAAAGTATATACTCGGCTGTTCTTTCTATGAGCTTTTACTGGGGTTTAGCATTAGAGAGGTGGTAATGCCTCTCACCACATACTAAAACAGACCTGTCTCTGATCTTTCGTAGGTTTACTACTGAATGTCAGTCTTGGGATCAACTTTTACTGGGCTACCAGAAAAGTGCTGAAGAAATGTCCAGGTGTAGACTGTTATTCTATATCTTATGTCTGTTCCCTTTTTGAAGACTTCCCGTCAGAAAAAGAAAAGTAAAAGTCTGCTTCAAATGATGCCTTGAGCCATACATAATAGTTAAATGACTTTTGTTTTCCAGACAACTAGAGGAATGCAAGACTAATCAAGGCTACACGGAGCCTCAGAATTGTCTAGGAACATCTCAGGCCAAAGTTCTCAGCAGCAAGCCCAACTATCAAAACATATTAGATGACCAGGGGGAAGTCTTTGCCTGCATGGAGCTTGTGGTGAGCTAGCCTGAACTGTTTTAGAGAAAAAATGTTCTATACAATGATGTTATAGATTTTTAATTAAATTGAATTTATAAATTAATTATAATAATTTAATTAAAGCAGAATTGTCACCTGCTTTTATGGTGTTGAAGATACTCGTCTTCACAATATGGGAGCTAGCTTGTATCACTTAGGGAAGGCATAAGGAAAAGATGATACTGGATCTGTTGTTTACAAACAAGTTTTTTGAGTGAAAATGAAGAAGCACCTGTAATTTCAGTAATTGTTTTACAGCATTGCATGTCCTAAAGCCTAAGAGAGAGCAGTTAAAAGAAATAATCCCTAGTGCTTTGGCAGCATCATCTCCTTATTC
The DNA here is from genome assembly GCF_036417845.1 of Apteryx mantelli. NCBI lineage: Eukaryota > Metazoa > Chordata > Aves > Apterygiformes > Apterygidae > Apteryx > Apteryx mantelli. The sequence continues at coordinate 162,333 of NC_090013.1, forward strand.
CCTCAGTTTGCTCCCCAGGCATTTGCATTTCTTTCCTTCCACTTTTTCATCGAACTCTTTGCTTTGTAGCTCGATGAACTGCAGCAAGCAGTGAAGTTATTGCAGGCTTTCGCTGCAGACGGCACGCAGCACCTCCGGGGCCTGTCGGAGAAGCTCGGTAAGCGGGCTGCCCAGGCGGAGACCTCCGCCCACACGGGGACGCCGGCTCCGGCCCGCTGCCGGGGCTAACGGGAGGCTTCTGCTGCTTTCTTCCAGCTGCCAGGACCTTCCGCCGCCTGGAGAGCTCCCCGGCCCGCCGGCTCCTGGGGGCGGCGCAGAGGACGACGCCCGCCGACGGCTGAGCGCGGCCGCCGGGCCGGGCCCCGCCCCCGCCGCGGGGCTCCACCGGGGGGGGGAGGGGGCGGTGATCGTGCGCGCGCGGGCAATAAAGGCGCGGCACTGGGCGCCCGGCCGGCAGTGCGCACGCGCAGAGCCGTCTCCCGCTTCCGCATTTGAACGCGATCGCCGGCCTCGGGAACAATAGTCCCTCATTGGCCACTGTGCCCGTCGCTCAGAGCGCAGCAGCGAATGGGGAGGGGCCAGGGCCGGCGGCGGCTAGTGGCCGCCGCGGCGCGGGGTGGTGGTGGCGGTGGCTGAGCTCCGCCTCCCGGAAGCGGCGGCGCAGGGAGCATGGCGGCGGAGGAGACCCAGCCGCTCACCGGCGTGGCCTGGGCCTCCGTCCCCAGCGCGGCCCCCGCCGGCTGGACCGTGGTGAGCGCCGCACGGGGGGGGTGGTGGCCCGGCCCAGCCCGCTCCGCTCCCGGCGCCGCCTCACGCTGCCTGTGTTCGCAGATCACCGCCACCGTGGAGGGCGCCGCGGCCAACCTGGGCAGGGGCCTCGGGCACAAGGGCGGCGGGTTCCTGTGCGTCAGCGCCAGCGCCGAGGTGGGTGAGCGGCGGCGGCGGCTCGGGGCGGCCCCGGCGGGGGCGGCCGCGGGCCGCTGCTGAGTCCTGTCGTGCGCAGGCGGCGCCCGGGGCCGTAGTGGCCGACGTGCAGGTGCTGAGCGACCGGAGCCCGCTGCCCGCCGGCTACGTCCGCGCCCGCGAGTTCCCGGAGCCGCGTAAGTGCCGGGGCCGGCGGGCGAGGCGGCGCCGGGAAGGGCGGCGGCGGGGCCCGGCCCCAGCGCCCCGCTCCCGCCGCCCGCTTCCCTGCAGGCCCCGCCGGCTCCCGCAGGAAGCGGCTCTGCGTGAGGCTGCTGCCGCGCGCCGTCGCGGGCGCCGCCGTGCTGGACATCAAGCTGAGCGGCAAGAGCAAGGCCGTGCCCGGCTACCTGCGGATAGGGTAGGGCTGCCGCCTCCCCGCCCCCCGCCCGCCCTCACCCGCCTCTTGCTGGGCAACGCTGTTCTTCTTCCAGGGAAATCGGTAGCTTCGCTGTTTGGTGTAAAAAAGGGCCAGTTCCGAACTCCCCCCCTCCGCCCGTTCCCACGCCGAGGACGGTTAGCCTAGGGCTGAAGCAGCTTTCATTACAGCCAGCTGACACAGACCAAAAGTATGTATGCCTTAACCTTCTCCGCTCTTACCTGAACCGGTGCTGGTGCCACCTCGTGGTTTCCACTCTGCAGCACCTGGGCTGTGGTTTGTTACCTGTTACACAAGGAGCAGCTGAATCCCAAAAGGAAAGGCGCTATCCCGTCTCCTCATTCCTGAAACTTTATGGAGGGACGGATCGTCTGGTCAATTGTGATGTGTGGTGCTAATGTGTAATGCAGTGTTCACAGACAGGAGTAGTATCCAGGTGAAAGGCATTAGTTAATGCTGATGTCTACAGGTCACCAGAGAAGTCTGTGGCTCCATTTGGCTCAAAAAGTGCTTCTTTCACCCGGCATGCATCTGTATACGATACTTCCAACATCTATGGCCTCTCAGGTAAGCTATTTCTTCATTTGTCATAAAATAAGGAAGCTGTGTAAAGCAACCATATCCATACTTAAATAGTACTTTGATTGGAGTTAAAATGTAAGCTTATAGTTGGTTCACACAAAACTCTTTCTCTGCAGGTGCTCCCTTTAAATAGTGGAATTGACCTAAGTTTTTAGAGGGAGATTTTTCTCTTGAGAGTTATTCCTTGCTTGTTTTAAAAGAAGCCATTCATAACTTGGTCAAACTCTTTCTTCTCTAGGTGCTAAACCGTCCCAATCTGCTCATCTACTATATGTAGGAATTAATTAAGTACTCGTGTTTTCAGAGTGTCTCCTTTTGGCATTATCAAAGCATCTGACAGTCACTTCTCTTTTCAGCTATGGATGGAGTACCTTTTACACTACATCCCAAATTTGAAAGCAACATCAATTCTGGCAGTAGTGTGAGTATTCCTCCAAGCTGCTGCCATGCTGCTGTTCTTACTCCCAGCTCATAACTAGTCTTAATTAGAAACATTTTATGCCTTTTTCAGGCTATCCTTGCAGACCTGAATGTTAAGTCTCTTGCTGAGATTGAGAAAGAGGTAGGCAGTCTGCTCTTGTCATACCTGTTTTGGGGTGGGTAGTAGCAGGATTCTGAATTTCTAGAATATCAGTGTCTTGTCTTGACTGTTTTTTGTTTTCAGTATGACTATGCTTTTGTGGTTGAAAGAACTGCAGCTGCCAGACTCCCACCCGGCATTTGTTAGCATTGGAGCCTTCCATTCCCTTGAGGATGTAAACTACTGCCACACATCCTGATGGTCTTTCACAGATTAAAGTTCAGAGTACCTGAAGAAATCTAATCAATATATGAGTACAGGAGTTGCCTAGGGAGAAAATAAATGTTTCTCTTCTCACCTGCCAAAATATTTTTGTAACGTTTCTGTAATACAGAGCTTCAATTTGGCACGTACAGCAGCATAAGTCAATGTATAGATGTTCTTGGCAGTGTTTGTTCTCCTATGCTTTGTCAAAACTACAGCTCTATTCTGAACATTACCTCCTGCAAGAATGTTTAGTGTTTCAGTCACGTAAGAACTCCTGTCAGCCTAGTCTTTATAAAGTTTGTTGCTTTTCTAATCCTGCACTTTTAAGTCTCATTGCCTATTAAAAACATCATAAAGCTTTTAACCCCACAAAGGAAGTTCCAAACATGTTTTAAAATACATTGATTCTGATTTAGTTACTAAACTCTGTAAACGCTTCCTCAAGTGTAGGGCAGTACAAAACTCCCAACAGGTGGTGGCGTGTCCTGGAAACATTGAAAAAATCAGTGGCCTTGATTGTTACACAGAGGTGGTTTCCATGTGATAAGGAGGAATGCTTCCCCATGCCTGCTCCTGCACAGGATTAGAGTTATTGTCAAAAGAATAAAGATGATTCTTGTGATGCGGAAACATGGCTCTGGGTGCTGTCCTTCTTGGAGCACTGCTGGGGTCAAGGACCTTGAAATTGGTTTCAGGAAGGCACTTTAAGCTTTGCACTCCCCAGCAGAAACTGAAGAATTCGGTCCACTAACAAGGCGAGGAAGAAGTCAGCCAGCAACACTTGAGTGATCACAATCTTAAACTAGAAGACAAATGCAACTGATTAGTCCCCCTCCGCCCCCACTTCAATTATGCTCTCCCAGCAGAACAAAGCCTCTGTCATATTAGGTGCTTATTAGAGTACTAGTGTCATGTACAGTAACTGCTGCACTAGGGACCTAGCCTTCTCGCTTTCACAGCTTGCTACAGTTACCTCAGTGTTTCAGCAGGATTGCTGCTGTACGCTCTCCTTTTAAAGCTACTTAGGTAGTTAGTGCTCCTATATGAGTTTTGATATGCCTTACATTCTGCTGAAAGCCTTGAGATTCCTCCAGATTTCCTCAGACAGACTTATGCTGTGTTTCCATTGGGAAAACAGGAGTGTAATTCAGTGGGCCCACATGGGTAATGTTTCATACGGTGATCCCAGAGAAGTGCTGCCTGCTCACCTCAGTAGGGATTTCTACCAAGCCAAACTGTTCATTGAATTCTGGCGAAGAGCCTGTGAGAAGGCCCACGATGGCAAGTCCTGAAAGGATGATGCTCCACAGCAGAGGCTTGTTCTCCTGGAGACTCTCCATAAAGGGATGGCCCTAAAACACAAAAGGGAGAAACTGTGAGCAGAGGTGCTGCTGCGCACATGCTCAGGAGGCACGTTCAGACCAGAGGGTAGCAATTCATGAAACAGTTGGGGATGCTTGTCTCAGCTCATTCCAACTTGGTACAAAAAGACAAAGCTTTTCTCTATAGAGCCCTGACAAACTGAAGTTTGGGATTAGGGAAGAAGGTCTGTTTAGTACTATTGCATATTAAGTGTAAAATTGCCTTTCTAGTCCCATTGGAGATGTGACTTAAACATGTCTTGCCTTGTAGTTGATAGCAAATGTAGCCATCTGCATTGCCATTGACATGATGTAAACAGTGCTGTTCACAAGGCTGGGCTCAAACTCCTTGTACAGATCCACAAACTCTTCCCGCCTGAAAAGGAACAGAGCTGGAGATTAGTAGACCAGAGACAACATCACCAGGAAAGTTTAGCTTACCTTGCATAACCCCACCAACCCTTACTTAAACTACACACAAGTTCTGTTGGGCAACAGCAGCTGTTCCCAAACTTTGTGTCCACCATTAGCAGCAGCCCTGACTCTGACAAAAGTAGCATGCATATACAGGTAGTAGTGGAGCTGCAGATGCTGCAAGAATAGGTAAATGTATTCACTGGGCTCTTTGTAACGAAATAAAAATTAAGTGAAAAATTAGGTCCTCCTTTTTAAAAAAGGCATCCAGTAGTCTGTCTCCTTGCTGTTACTGTTATTTCCCCTTCGCACACAGTTTGGGGGCCAGCAGACCATTAGACCTGCTACATATCACAGACCAAGTCCAGCATTCCCACTAGTTCTCTCCGTCACATTCTTACCATGCTGGGCTGCCTGCTGATACGTTTAATGTATAGCTCAAATGCTTTCCTTGTGCATGTCTAACATGTTAAACTCCTAATGCTCAGCGTGCTCAAGAGAGCATTCAAAGGAAGAGCACAGTGGTGAGGGAGGACTCCCTCCACCCTCCTGCTTAGCAGCAACTGGAGAAAACATGTTAGTGTGTTGGAGGAACAGACACTTACTTGGAATCGCTGCGCACCTGGGCACCGTGGTACAGATAAACCAGGCTGAGGAAATGGACAAGGAACTGCAGCAGCACTGTCAGGACTGTGTAGAGGTTAAAGATGTTTGGCAGCGGGCGCTCCTTGGAAAGTGTCTTCAAAGGCTGGGAACAAAAAGCAAGCAGGATTGACTAGAATAGAAAAGTGTGGAGATGGTAAAAAACAGCAAAATCTCACACTCATCCATAATTCCCATGAGCTTTTTTGGAGAGGGGCAGTCCTTCAGTAATCCCAATATGATGGGCATTGATCAGCAACTGCCCCAATGCACTTCCCTCTCCTTACCTTTGACCTGGAGATGAAAAGGAAGCAGCCCGCCAACAACAGACCCTGCAGAGTTGCCTGGAAATCACTGAACTTCACCCCTTCCAAATAGAGGACACTCTGGCTGTAGGCAAGGATCAGGGCATTCAGGGCAAGGATCTTGAACATTTGGAGTGTTGTCACTAGTGTGCAACGACCTTGCTTGATCACGTGGCAGACTGAGGAGCAAGAGGAAGCAGCATTTGGAAACAAACCAAGCCAAACAGGTTCTGGGGCTTTGTCCCTCAGTCCTCTCCTTTTCTGAAGTAGGACAGAGGGAGTATAACCCCGCACTGTGCAACTCCTCCCCAGCTGAGAAACCCACACAAATTCCACACAAACATCTGACAAAGCCATGGGTTTGGAGCGTTTCTCAACATCCCAAGCCCTCTGTCTTGGCTTCTCTCAGATCTAGACTGATCCATTTGGGAATCTGTACACGTGCAGATCCACAATAACTTCAACTCCCACCATGCACTTACTGCACTGAATGGAGGAGAGCTTGGAGGTAAAGGGGGCTGCAATGCTGGCATCACCCAGCTTCACAACTGGCACACGCTCCTCTTCCAAATCCTTCAAGACCTGACTGATCCGCTCCTGCAGGCCAGCAAGAGAAAGAAATACATGCACACTTCGTTATCACAACCTGGACTCAGAGAATATCATACTATCCTCTCCCACACCACCAATCCAAGATGGGATTGAGAAGCCTTCATGCTTAGAGCATTAGCTTGACGGCTGTCTGAAAAAGCAGCACCTCCTCTGATCAAATCTATTCCGTCACTTCAGGATAACAAACAGTAAGGCTGGTCTTTTCCCAGTACATCCTGCCATTTCCAGTTCTCATGAATTAACAGTAAACCAGAGGAGGAAAGAAGAACAAGGATAAGTTAAATGGCTTTTAAACCCTCAAAATCCCAAGAATGGGCACAGGCAGATCTAGTTACCAACCCTCTGGATGGCCAGTTGTTCCTCTCTTTGGGACATGACTCTGTGCTTTGCACCACGGGAGGTGGGCTTCACAGTCCCACTTCCCATCGGCAGCAAAGCAGGCCTGCCATCACTGAGTCCATCTCGAGGTCTCTTCTTCCGTTCAGGCAGTCTTTCAGGAGCATTTGCCAGCAGTGCCACTCCTGTAAGACCAAAACATTAGCTGCAGGGAAAAGTGCTGTAATCCCTTTGCTGGCAGAGCATTTTCACTAAGTAGGAATCCCAGTTGCCAGCTACTCCTGAAGCCAGATGGGAGTTCGGACATGTTACACTTCCTAAGACAAAGCTTAGGAGAATTAGGAAGAATCTCTCTCCAAGGAAAATGTGTTTGCAGCCAATTCATGCTGCCTGCTGGTGCACACACCCCGTATTCCACCAGCACAGACATCCTTCTGCTTTATGTTAGTTTCTGCCACCAGATGAAGCTAGCTAGATCAATCCTAACCAACTCTAGCCCCAAAATCACCAGAGAAATGAATACCAACTTTGTGTTTAGGAACACTAACCAAACTTGGGGGCACATGTGAGCATCCTGCATTTGGACTCACCCACATCTGCATGCTTCAGAGCTCCAACATCATTGGTTCCATCCCCACACATCAGCGTGATGTAGCCCAGACTTTTCAAAGTAGTGATCACAAACTCCTGCAACAAGACTTGCCTAGTCAGAATTGACAGTCTTTGCGTTCTGATACACTGCAGTCTGGACATGAGAACCTGCAGGTGGCAAAACTGTACTGGTCTTCAGCCCAGCACATCACCGGAGACCGAGTGCTGGGTCATGTGTCTTGGTCAAGCGCTTCTTTTCTGCAAGAATTCAGTGGCCTGACACCTAGACTCCAGAAGGTTCACCTTCAGGCTCCGTTTTAGGAAAGCTGAGCCAGAGTGGGCCACCAAGCTCAGGATGCTTTAGGATAACAGTGTGGCACACCCTGAGCTCCGGTTCTTGCTGCCTGCTAGCTTGGGTATCAGAAGAGGTTGTGCCGGTTTGTTGAGAACAGCCTTAGCATTAATCATGTGCTAGCGTCTATGCTGCTCCCAGACACCAGATGAGCCCTGATGGGAACCCTGCAAAAGCTGGATTTTACCACTAGCTGAAATCTCTCACCTTTTGCTTTGGGACCACTCTGGCAAACACCTGGATGTGTGGTATAAGCTTCAGCATCTGCTGCCTGTTCACAGACTGAAGGTGAGAGAGACCTTCCCCAGTAACACACAGGTCGTATTGCTGCGTCAGCTCTTGCAAGGTGGTTGGAAAGATGGGGAGCATGACAGCACCATCGATGGACTGCCATTGCCAGCTGGAGTCTGGAAAGAACGGCATGGGTTTGACATGAACATGCCAGCGAGGTGCCTGGCTGCGAGACATGCTCCCAGCCACGCAGCATACACTAACCCTGCTGTTTGCAGCCCCTCACCGTTATGGACATAAGGCTCCCACTTACCATGACAGAGACAGCAGACCAGCATCTGAGACACTGCCACCTCCCATTTAGTTATAGTCTTTATGTGAACTCCTGTCCTTTCAGCTTTGCAGGCCCTGGCAGTCAGTAACATTGCTCTCTCAGCTTCCCTGCATGGCAGGACTGCACCATGGTTTACATCGAATGGATCGATGATCCCACTTGCACTGTGTCAGCTCTGACCTCTGATCCCGCACAGGGAGGAGGCCTTGAAACTGTTGTTATTTTGGTGCTCATACGGCTTGGTTATGAATTGGCAGAGGAATGTACATAGTTCTCACAGTACTCAAAGCCAGAGAAGAGAGGGGCAGAGGACAGAGGGTTAGCCAGGACTCTGGAAAGCAGGTGAGTAACTTCCGTTATCAGCATCAAACAGCCATGCTAATAGCAAGCGGCTGGCTTTGATGCAGAGCCCTAGTTCTCTGGCTGCTCTCTTTCAAGATACAGAACCTGCTTGCTGCATGGGATCAGTTACCTTTGCTTACAGGAGGCTGCAGAATGAGGGTATGCTCCCGCTGGAGGAAGTGGAGCTCCCGGGCCACATGGCAGGCAGTGAGAGGATTGTCTCCTGTGATCATCACTACCTGAGGGGGAAGCAAGAGATGTCAAATCAGTTCTGGGTAGACAGGCATCACAATGAGCCTCCTTTGCACTACAAAGAGAGAATTATTCTTAGCCTGGGTGCTGGTGACATCCCCTATAAGATGCAGCTCTGTGCAGCACCTTGTTCAGAAAGGCTTTCTCTCTGGGCCAAGGCAAATCCCACTGCAAAAATAACATCACATCTGAAAGGCCTCACCACCTTTACCATGGGGAAGCCTTTCACCCTCACTCCACAAAGGCTCCTGGTACTGAAATTCCACATTCCTAATGCAATGGCTGCCAGAGAGGCTAAGATGCTGCTGGCACTTACATGGTGTGATGCATTCTGAATCTCCCTGATGACTGATTTGGAGTCAGCTTTGAGAGGACAGGAAACCACAATGAATCCAACAAACCTAAGATCGCACTCCAAAACGTCACGCTTCATCTCTCGCACCTGCCAAAGCAAAGCAGTATACTGGAGTGTTACCTGCTGCTTCATAGCAAAAATCTTGCCTTCTCGTGGGTGCATCCTTGCAGTCAAAGCATCAGTTGGAAACACAATCGGTGCTTTGAGATGAACTGAACAACTCTGGACTGTCCCTGGCTGCTCTAGAAGAAAGGCTTCTTTGGGACAAAGCTCCACAGGGACAGCCCTTAGAATATTTACACTTCCCCATCCCCACATACAAACACTTTCACAGCTAAATTCAGTGCTAAGCCTGCTGCAAGAGAAGAGTTGACTCTGGTTTACAAACAAAGAAACAGAAGTATCTATCAATGTGGCACAGGAAGACAAAGCTGGGGGCAGAATACAGAAGCTGCAATCTTCCCAGAAGTTTCAGGGTTTAAGAGTAACATAGTTATTGCAGCTTTTGGCAACCACCATCTCAAAAAGATTCCCTCTCTCCTCCAGCCCTGCTCACCCACCCCCATTTCCTTTAACAGCTGCTGAACATCAAGGCATAAACAGACAGGTATACCTGCTGGTGAGTGAGGTGCCCCAGTTCTTTGTAGCCAAGGGCCAGTACTCTTGCCCCCTCGTGTGAAATTTCCGTGTGGACAGTGTGATAGTTGCTCGGGCACTGAGACAACTAGAGAAGCAGTGGGGAGAAGTGTCGTATTAATACAATTCCATACACAATTCAGTAGCACATTCAAGTATTTTCCATTAAATATGCTGATGCGGGAAAGAAGCATCTTTGGGAGGGTCCCTCACCATCAAGGGCAAAAGAGTAGATCCAATCATATCCATTCTTCTGCTGTCAGCAGAAGCAACAGGGGTGGAACTCATATGGTGAAATATTCACTGGGATTAAACTGAAAATCCTCAGTGGAGTCTGTTTTCAGGCATGAGTTGGTGGTGCTCTTTTGCAGAAAAAAAATCCCCTATCATCCAGGCTCCAGACTCAGGAATGACAAGCAGAGATTTGGGGGGAAGAGCACACGCGTTAGAGAATGCCCTTCATCTCCTAGAGAGCCACGCTCACCATTTTGTGCAGCGTCTCTGGGGCCCCTTTCACAGCTGCAATGTAACAGAGATCAGTTGAGCCGATCTTCTCGTACGACGCCAAGACAGACATTCTTTTCAGGGCACTGGCAAAATGAAAGCGCTGGTGAATTTTCAGTCCCTGAGTTTTAATACTTCTGGGGAAAACTTTCTCATCTGGAAACAAACAGATCAGGAAATCCTGAAAGGTTTCTCGGTATCAAAAGCAACATCACTCCCTTTGGGTCACAAGGAACCCACAGGTCACCGAGATTATATGAATTTCCTCTCCTTAGATACAAGCATACAAAGCTGGAAGTTCTCTTACCAAGAACTAAGGGACATAACTGATCAGATTGCCTATGTGCATCAGTATGAATAGCTACACAGCAAGTTGAAGGTACATTTATAGCATGTATTATCTCAAGTAAAAATCCAGAGCCAAAAACACAATAGCATGAGTTTCAGTGGGATATGTATGCAACGCCTTTGGAAGATTTCTACTTTAGTTACCTGCACCTGTTAGAGCCAAGCGAACAGAGCAAAAACCCTCCAGAGAGACTGTGCACGGACCATGCTAAAACCCACATTTGTCATGTTTCCACTACTGCGACCTGCGCTAGCTAGTCACACCCTGATTTTACTGAGCCTGCATAATCAGAACCAAAAGATACCAACCTGATCATGCCAATTGCAGAATGCAGTATTTCTGCAGCCTTGAGAACAGATTTTTACTATTTATTGTCCCACAGACATCCAGTGCAAGGATTTCCACTGCCCCAAACTAGTTCTGGGTCATACCAGATGAAATTCACTCCTTGCAAAAAGCTGGCATGAAGCACAGGAAATCTCCATAGTACAGACAATTTCATACTCAGAAGAACTGACAAAAGCAGTGTTATCATCATCAAAAAAAAAAAATCAAGATGTATAACAGGGTTCAGGTACCAACTTGTGCATAAGGGCAGGGAGGAGCTGGAAACTGCTTTTACCTTTAGTCAGGGTCCAGTCCACAGCCATCAACATCGCCTTCTCTAATGGATCTCCCACCAAGGTCCCATCATCCAACTGTACAAGTGAGTGGCAAGTAGCAATTGCTCGGTGGGTTTCTACAGGAATGTCAGATACTGGTGTCACTTCCTTCCCGTCCCTGCAGCACAAAAAGACTGCCTGTGTTAACAGGCCCAGAGAGGCCATTCACATTATCTCAGACAAATTCTGGATGTTTTCCCAGAAGGAAAAAAAAAAAAAAAAGTCTAATATAGTAAACAGTAGAACTTCTCATAGCAACATCAAAGCTATAGGAAAGCTGGCACTGTCTCAACTGCAAGCAGAGCCAAAGCCAGTAATTTTTGTCAGTCCTCCAGAGCAAACTTGATTCAAGCTGAACACTCAAAGTAGAGGCCTTAAGTAACAGATTTGAGTAACTGTAACATCAAACAGCCATGAGATCTCTCTGCTATGTCGTCTACCATTCAAGACAGTTAGTCTTACAGTAGGGGAACAAGAAGGCAGGATGCTACTGCACAGGGAGGCAACAAAGATCTCATATACATAAAAACTCTATGTAAGAAATCCCCCAAGACAATTAAAGTTACAAGTGCTGTGGCCATAAACTGTTCTTCTAAGTGCCGCTGCTACAGAGACTAACAAACCTTTCCTCTTCCAGTTCAGTCCGCTTCTTTCACTCTCTGAATCTCTGGTTATCTCCCCACACTGGTCTAGCATTTCACTTGCATCTAAAGAGTTCCCACGTGCCCAAAGCCCAGAACATGGCAAATCATTGAATATGATGAAAATACCCCAGGACCTACCCGAGCCCAGCTACTCCTCTCACTACAAGGTGATCACTGGTCAATGTGCCAGTTTTGTCAAAACAGCAAACTTCAACTTTGCCAGCAAAGGGGATTCGGAAGGGTTCTGTACAGTACACATCTAAAAGAGAGGAGAGGAAATCCCATGACAGATCAGCTATGACAAAACAAGGACAGAACGCTCAGTGACTTTTATCCCAACACAGAAGCTGTAAGTGAGGTGCTCAGCTAGAGTAGTTTATTTAATGAACCCTAAACCCTCCAGTCTGAATTTTTGTGGCATTTGAAACCAGAATGGACACCAAAGTGTAGCAATAAACTAATCAAGCATAGAAGCCATTGACCTCCCTAATCCACAGTTAGGAATCTACTCACTGTAGAACTGTATGACTGTTGAGCAAACAGGCTTTCATGCCAAAATCTTGGTTCAGCTATCTTCCCTCATACACTCAATTTAGGACTCATTTCAAAGTACATGCCCTTTACATTCTTGTATTTGGGGTTTACATCCCACTCATAGACCCCATTTCCAACACCCATGTCAGTTGCTGTTACCGTGTAGAAACAAAGAAGATTGCAGTAATTTTGCACGCTTTTCCGCAGCCATGTCTCCACAGTTCCAGATGCAAGAAAACATTACTATTTTTGTTTCTGCGTTTAGACTTGATACTTACAAAGCTTGGCCAAGGCAATGAGAGAGGTGTTGACAGCCAGAGAGAGTTCAATGGGAAGTTCAGGTGGAACAACTGAAGTCAGTATTAAAGTACACTCCAGGAAGAGCTTGTAACGATTCCTGCTTGGATCCTTGGTGCCTACAGGATGAGACAGGAGACCTGTACCTTCTCATCCTTAGATTGCATGCTCCACAGAACTAAGATGAGTAATGCAAAGGAGCACACCTGTCTAAGAACAGCTGTGGGAGGGCAAGAAAAGCATCCAGAATGCAGCATGGGACCCTACACTGCAACACTGGAGCAGCCCAACCCAGCTATTGTAATTCTCACAAATTAGGTCAACTGTCCTTCCCACAAGCTTTGGTACAAGTCCTGTATAGAGAGCTAGAAGAGGCGAGAAGAAAGCTCACCTTCGATCCAGACGTATGCTGCAGCAGCAATGGCAAAGACCAGCAGGAACAGGATAAAAATGAAGGTCTCTAAGTTATTGGCTGTCACTCTCTTCACTCCAAAGAGGATTGTACGTAGCAATTTCCCCTGAGGAGAACATCCTTCAGTGCAAGAAACTATCTCTGTAGCATGCAGTATTTCGTTAAAAATATGTTAGAAAGCCCAATTTTAAAGTTATATTCTGGTGATTTGGTGCCACAGCCTTAAACTTATCCTCATTTCTTTGATCCTCTTAATGGCTAGCAGCCTAGAACCACCCATGATTAGTCTCTATTTAAGTAGTCTTGAATTTTCAACTGGCTTTCAAAAAGCTTATGTTCAAATCTCTAGCACATACACACACACTCTATCACTTTTTCTGACAATTATTATTACACAAAACAGGAATAACTAGGAGCTGAACTATATTCACAGCGGGGTCAGTCACAATGGAAACTCTGAATCCTGACTCCCAGGCTTCTGCATCAAACAGCAGACTACTTATCTGACACAAAGAACAGCATACCAGAAACCAACCTCAAAATTACTTGCTAGTTTGGAAGAGGAAAAAACGATGCCCCAACTTATATTTTCTCACTGCTGTGTTTGATAACGATTTCCTTACAGCAAAGCACTCAACAATGCAACCAACATCATTAACAAGACAGAAGTGAGAAGGCATGTTCATATCTTACCTGAGATGTGTTGAAACCAGTCCTCAGAGCATATGCCACACATCCATTATCGACAGCTGGAACGGGAGCAGGAGTGAGGTCAGTAAGCTTATTGTAAATCTTTTATGAGCTTATCAAAGACAGAATACACTTGAGGCTTCACCCTTACAAGAGGACACAGTCACCTTTGGTAGAAGATCACGCAGTCTAATAATCACAGTAAACTCTTAGCAACAGAGCCAAGGAGACTGACTCAATGACCCCATACAAAAGTTGCATCAAGCAATCTAAAATGAATCTCTGAGTGTAAACTTGAACAAGTACGTACGTTTCAGTCCTGTGCTGGCTTTCTGGGGTGGAATGTGCTGCACCACTTTTGTTCCCCCAAATATGATGTGCAGCCGGGAATCAGTCTGCATGTCCAAGACGTGTTCTGGATTGAGATCCTCCACAGGCTCCTGCATGACAATGTTCAGGTCTCAGATTCACAGCCTGTGTACAGTTAGCTGTCAACAAGTAAACTTCAAGTGTTCCTTTCTGTTCTTATTCCACATGAGATGCTCTCAGCTCCACTTCAGCCAAAGGTGGCCTGAACTGAATCTAGATGTTAACATGTCATTCAGCTCCTGATCAGTCTGAGTTTAGAGCCTGGCACCTGTGAAAATTCCGGTTTCAGGGGACTTGTTCACCCTTGGCACACTGAATTCAGCAAGGGAGGCTCTGTAGGCATATTACTTTATCCTTTTTAAGTCACCCACTGGCACAAAAACAAGTGGGATTCAGGGTTTTGAAGTACTTTACACTTGTTCCTCCCATGTCTGACCAGCCAAAGGAATCCAGACTGGGGAATGCGTAGGAGGGCAATGCCATACCCACACGATGCAGTTCAGGCCCAAAGGCTATAGACACAGCCAGGCAAAACAGACATTCTATTTCTCATTTACCAGAGACCATCAATCACTGGTAGGGAGCCAACAACAGACAGGCCAGTTCCCTGGGCCAGCATTTATACAAAGAGATTAATTTCCACTTGCAAATGCTGCAGTGGCTTGAACGTTTTTACTTTTCCAGGCTGCTATGAAGGGACAATATAGAGGACATTTCACACAGACCTTCATCTGTGGTACAGACTCTCCTGTCAGCATAGCTTCATCTACAATACACCTCCCACGTAAGAGCAGCACATCACATGGCACTAGGTTTTCATGAGGAGATCGGCCTGCAATTAATAGATTAAAACTCAGAAGACGCTCAGAGGCAGGAGTGACTATTGCTTGGCCAGTTGTCTGGCAGGGCACAGTTCTCCTTCAGTTTAGCTGAATACAGAAGATTCCTGAAGGGCAAATCTCTCATGGGCTGTTGAGTCTATCACATGACTCCACAGCATATATCCACTAAAACAAAAGCATTGCTGAGGACTAAAGGGGCTTGAAGGTTATCAAGACTCTACTAAGACCGGGAAAGTTCCAAAATCAAGTCACTTAGTTCTCATTGCCATTCAAACTTTGAAGACTAGGACATCCTGGGACAATACAAACTAAAAAATGAGAACAGTTAAGACAGAGACCTGCCTTTCCCCCTTTCATTCTAAGAAGATATTGTCAGGAGAAAGGGAACTCTTCATCTTCAAAATCCTGAGCTGAAGTAGGAATCTGAGGCTGATTTATCTAGGCATTTACATTTCTTCAAGACAGCTAGAAGATCCAAGAGATTTGTCTCAAGGATCGGTTTCTTGGATCCTTAAATTGTGACATCTATAAATCAAATGAAGTCCTCAGAAGCATCCAATCAAGACCATTGGAATTTAATACCTAGCTCAACTCACTGTGCAAGTTAACACACTAGAAGGAATCTCATTTTAAAAGAGCATTTGTTTATGAACCTCATGCAAGCCATTACCAATGGAAACGATATCCCCCGGAATAATCTCATCACTTGAAATGGGGCGCCACTTCCGGTTTCTGTAAACCTGTAGACAAAAGCACTTTGAGAAGCCTTGCATGCATCAGTGTAGTAGAAAAGGATCAGAGGAAAAAGGATGGGAAAAAAATGACAGCACGCCAGCCAAAAAGACTGCCATACCAAAAACTTTAGGCTAATGCCAAAAAAACACCATAAAAAGATAATAGAAAATACAGTTAGAGCTGTAAGAATTACTGGAAGGAAGAGATCAAAAACTTAGAATTAAACAAGCAAGAATTTATTAAGTACATACTGGACAGAATGGCTGAATTTGAAAGAAAGGGACAGGGAAAAGCCCAAAGTCTTTTCAAGTTCTGCCTCTTTTAGAAAGAAGATTCTGCCTCATTTGACAGCCAGTGTAAAAGCATCTTTCTCATTTCTAGGCTCTCTTGTCAAGCATTGCTAACTATTCAGTTTCTCAGACAGCATTATGTTTATGACTCTTTCCTCTCTGATTCTGTTTACCTGGATCATGTACGGCTTGTTGCCCATTTTTCGAATCTCTGACATGTTCCTCATTTGCTGCTGGACCAGAGAAGCTTCAAATGCCACTAACATGGAGAGGGTGAAGACACTGTAATACCAGTATTCATCCAGGCACCACAAACCCACGCAGAACACCTGGTAAGGAGAACATGATGTGGAAGTCATTCTAACATCCATCTCACTCAGAAAACAAAAGCCCTCAATTTTCAGGGATGTTTTCAGCTGGATTGGTATGTATTCAATTGTATCAAGCTGCAAAAACAGAAAATCACAATAACCTATTAGGGAGAAAACAAGGTTGCTCCTGCAACAGTCAACTAAAACACCAATAATACACTGAAAGAGCAGCAACTACTCTTGGTATTAGAAAGCCATCAGCTGATTTTTGACTCTCAAACCGGGACTGTAAGGAATTCTTATTGGGGAAAAGTATTTACAGCTCTTTTTGTTTGTTTGTTTTACCTGAAAGACGAAGAATGGGGCTGTGGCTCTTTCTTTAAAGAGTTCCAAGAACTCTGGCACCACCATCTCAGCCCTGGGAAAGAATTGAATCCTTATTAACCTGAGAGTTCAGTCTTCTCAGCAACAGCCCAACCCAAAAAACACCTACAGCTTCTGGTGCAAGACCAGGTTTTATTCCAGAACATCTACATACAATCTCTCTCTTCTTTCCAAATACTGTAACAAGCAATTGCTTTCCATCTAAGCCCACTCTGGAGAAACTGCCCTGCCCTGGTACTGTTCTCTGTCCTTAGAAGACTCTGACATCTGGGAAGCAAGTGCTGGGAGTGAGCATTTAAAAAAAACAGAGCACTGATTGCCATTCCACTTCTAGGACCTTTGTTACTGACACATTGGGACACTTTGGACCTCTCCCACTCTGGCAAACAGAGATCTGTGCCCGGAAAACTTACTTGTTTGTACCGTATTTCTTCTCAGCTGCTCGGATATCTTTGTCCTCCTGATAGCCTCGGGCATTCTGGTAATAAGAAAGGGGATGCTCCACAGGGAAAGCTACAGGAAGAAACTGTTTCTTGCCATCTACTTCATATGAGTATTTGATTTTCTGAAATTCAAATGAAAGAGCCTCCTGCCCATCCTCACCCTGCAGAGAGAGGAGGGGGAAAAAAAAAGGCAACTGAACACATTCCAAAAACCTCACTTCACACGTAATCTGACCTGAAGGAAAAAAAATAGAGAAACCAACCAGTCACTTGCATCTCTAGCTCTTTTATCACTCTGCCCATGATAACATGCAATAGGAAACATTGCGCAATCTCTAACATCCCCACCTGTGACTGACTGCAGCTGACTTTCCCTAAATACTTAAGTTAAAAACTAAGAAACTACAGCCTAAAGATCTGTATGTCTGACACGAAACAGCAGTTCCCAGACATGTGACAGATGCCAATTCTGTTTGCAGTGGCCATGTCCTTACCTGATCTCTGTGGAGTGGCACTAGTTCTACAGATCCGTTATTTGGGGTTGGCACAACTTTAGCCAATGTGGCTTTCTTAGGACTAGGTTCCTGAAACACAAACAGCATATGCCACGTGAAACAGATTACAGACCCTGAAATTCAGTAACAGTCAAGAAGAATCCTTACAGGATCACATTAAGACACGCAGAGAAAAGAGATTTTTTCAGCTGGGGCTTCTGCAGAGCCACTGCGAGAGGTAAGGATGCTCTGACTAACACATCCCATCCGCGAACGAGGATCGCCATGGAAATCATACCCCCCCCCCAACAAAGGAACTGTAGTCAATACGTGACTTGCAGTTAGGACGCGCATAACTACCGGAAAGACAAGCTACAATGGTTACTTCAGAAAGGAAGAGCTGGCACGGCGCTGCCGCGTCGCGCGGAGCAGCCTCCACACCCCCGGACACCGAGCGCCCCCCGCACCGCCAGCGGCCCCCGGGGGCGGCCCGGCCAGCCGCTACCCGCCGCCGCCGCACTCACCCGCACGCAAGTGAGCGCGCAGTGCGCGTGCACCGACCACAGCCCCGAGAGCGCCGTCAGCAGGTGCGCGACGCCGATGGCGGCGAGCGCCAGCAGCGCGGCCTCGGGGGGCGCGCGGCCCGCGCTCGCTTCCCCCCAGGCGGCCCACACGCGCGGCCCCCACAGCCACAGCCAGGCCGGGTAGAGCCCGGCCACGAAAGGCAGCACGGTGCCGTGGAGAAGCCGCGGCCGCCGGCGGTACAGCGTCACCGTCGAGACCAGCTCGTCCACGGCGCCCGGAGCCCCGCCGGCCGCCGCCATCTTCCGGGAGACCGCCTGGCAACAGCGCGCTTCCGCTTCCGAGTGGCGCCGGGCCCGAGGCGGCCGCGCGCCTGCGCCGTGGCCGGCGAGAGCATGGCGCAGGGGTCGCGGCGCCGCTGTGTCGAGGCGTCGGCGGCCGCGCATGCGCACAGCGGAGGCGGCGCGCGGCCGGCGCGGCGGCCGCGGGCGCCATGTGAGTAAGGGGCCGCGGGGGGGGAGGGGGCGCGGACCGGGCTGGCTTGAGCCGGACCGAACCGGCTCGCGCCGCCGCGCTACCTTGCTGTCGTCCCGCAGGCAGGCGGCCCTGGAGATCACGGCGCGCTACTGCCGCAGCGAGATGGAGCAGTACGGGCGGTGCGTGGCCGCCAGCCCGGCCTCCTGGCAGCGCGACTGCCACCGCCTGCGCCTCAGCATGTCCCGCTGCGCCGCCGCCCAGTGAGTGCGGGCGGGCGGGAGCGGGGCCGGCGCCGGCCGCCGCCGCGGGGGGGCCCCGGGGCTGGGGCCCGCGCGGTGCGCTGCAGTCTGGGCCTGGGCGGAGACGGGGCTGGGTCGGTTGGTCTGCCGGGTCCCGGCTGCGGGGCGGTGGGGAGCTGAAAGCCCTGTGCTGTCTCGCAGCCCGATCGTGCAGCAGATCCGGCAGGACTGTGCCGAGCCCTTCGCCGCTTTCGAGCAGTGCCTGAAGGAGAACCAAGCCTCCGTCACCAACTGCACTGACCACGTCAACCAGTTCCTGCTCTGCGCTGATCAGGTGAAGCTCTCCACATGAGGTGAGCATCTGGCTGCAGAGAGGGCTCGTTTGCGCTTGGGAACTGCAGTCTGCAGCCTTTGTGTTCACAGACACCCTCCACGCACCACATCTGCTTGGGAGCTGCTAATTTAAACAGCTGGAGTGGGGACGTTACAGCCTGGAATACAAACATGCCAGTGTTTCTTGCCCCTCTCCTTCCCTTCCCTTCCTGTCTTCATAAATTCTGCCCTAACTTTCTCACAAAAAGATATAAAGCACAGCCAGTGAGTACATATGCTGAAAGTGTGGTAATCCATGGACATGGATTGTCAAGGGAAGTATTTCACATGCGTGTAGCCATTATGGAAGTGAATGCAACAGCTTTTTTCTCCAAGGCCTCTAAATGGGTGCCTGAGGGTAACTGCTTGGTCATTTTTAGTACTGGCTTGAGCTGATAACCATGTGGTAAATTGCTCTGGATGAAAGCAGTTGTGCTGACTTAAAGTCATAATTTTCATCCAACTCTGTTAACCAATCTGTTTTGTATAGTAATGTATACAGAACAGGTTTGTTAAGGTAGGTCAGCTTGTAACACTCAACACTGCTGAATGTCTTATAAACTTCTATGGAGCAACATTAACATAAATAACATGTTACTAAGCATATGGAAATGGCCTGAATGTGACAGATGCCCATGTACCTCATAATTAGGGTGCTGCATACACACAAAGCCTATCTGATTCTTTTATTTGTGCTGTTTTTTCATAGGGGATCCTTGGAATTAAAATTCATCTTCAGGAATGAATGAAAACTATTTCTGTGTTCTGGAGTATCATTCCTATGCTCGCTTTGTTTCTTTTTCCTCTGAAAAATGGAGAACAGCCCATGCCCTGTGATGTGGTTCTCTTGTTTCTGTTCACACTTGTCTTCAACAAACAGCTGGATTCTGATCAGGATGTCAGAACATTCCTAATCCGTCAGCACTTCTGCAGAGTGCTGTTAACGCTGGGTTTTGCCTGCTGATGCCCCATGCTCTTAGCAACATCGTGAGTGAATAAATTACAGAACTGTATTGAAGTGGTACTAAAGGATCAGCAGCAACCTGCAGATATGCTTGAATAGGAACAGAAGGCTGAAATCAGACCTTATCTCTGTTTCTGCAGCCTGTATTCTTCAACAGTTTCTTCAATAATTAATCACAATGGTTTTTTTCACCCCCCTCCCAAAAAAAAAAAAAAAAGAAACAACAGTTTTTGAAGCTCAAAAGCCAGATCTGGCTTTGCCCGCTGATGATGGGAGGTGCCTTCTGACCTGGGCCAACTACAGTGAAAGTTCTTGATGGGACCCATGAAGGTCCCAGCCTGACCCACCTGAAAACTTGCTGTGTTGGGAGGTGCTGTGAGGGGCTGTAGTCTGGTGCCTTGTGCTGTTTTAGAACCAGCAGAGGGAGTCTTCCTGCCAGCAGAGATGCAGAGTAACTATGAACTTAGCACTGCACAAAACCTGACTGCTCTATCAACAGCCCAACAAACAGGGATCTTTAAATGCAAGGTGGGGGGTGACCACCAGTGTTCTTACATGGGGAAACAAAGAGCCCAGGTAGAAGGAGAGATTGTTTCTGGGCTATAACTAATGGAAGGAAAATTAAAACAATACAAGAAACAATAGATTGTCTTAAGAGGAATGAATTAAGAACAAGGACTCGAGACCTATGAGCATCTCCAACTGCATGCACTGATGGCAGAGGGAGAGCTGCAAGGCACTGCAAACTAGCTCTGTTCCTGTCTGCCAGTGTCTGAAAATCTCTATAGTTCTGTTTAATGTGCCGTATATTAAGTGGGACTGAGAACCTCTCCCAGGGGAAGCTGGGCCTTCATAAACTCTGAAGAATCCTTTAGGATACTTGCAGGCCAGGTATAAAGGAGGAGAGATGAGCCTTCTCTAACCTAGTTATACAAACACAGCATGTGCTAAGCTTGAGAGCAAAGGCTTTGCTGCTGCTGAGAGCAGGAACTTTGACTTTCAGAACAGTGATGGGGAACCATAAACCAAACCTTTTCCAAAAAGTGCAGCACCAAACCACATGCAGAAACTGTATTATGTACAGCACCAGCAGAGTCTTTGCCTGAAAGTCTAGCATAGTTTTGCTGTGTTTTCAGTATGAGGCTTTTGTGCCTCTAAGAGAGGGTGAGGCCTGAACCAGGAAACTTGGCTTTGACCTGCATCCCAGGGGGTTCATACCCCCTGCCCAGGACACATTGATCCTTATTTGTGTTTCAGCCAGGCACAAGTCCAAGCTTTTGCTTTTGAGCATGTGGTGTTTGGCAAACATTACTCGACATTCTGCAGTTGGGCAGAGTTTAACTCCTTTGGGGAGAGGGGCAGCAGATTGAAGTTTATCTGTTCCAGCTTCTAGCAGAGCCTGAAGCATGACACTGGCTGTCAGTGCTGCTGTCATCTATCTCACAGAGGTGGCTGCATTTCAGCAGTGATGGGATTTGCTGCATACCTAGATGCCAGGGTCATGTCTAACAACATGTATGCACCCTTGCAGAAAACGCTTTGTTTCTCACCTTCTGTAAAATGCTGTGCATTGAAACATGTGAAGAGCTGTTTGATCTACTGGCAGGAAAGTTGGGGGGAAAAGACGATGGTAGCTTTGCTTCAAAGTGAATTTAGAGAGGAGGCACCTGCTACCAGAAAAAGAGGGGAAATCTATTTTTAGTCTGTCTCTTGAGATTATTTATACCAGGCAGCACCTGATTAGTCATAAATGTCTGTGGTGTGAATAGCTTTATTAAGGATGCCATTATACAGGAGTGAAGGTGCTTTACATGTTGTTGACATTGTATTGAAATGTCAGCCTGTCAGCAGAAAAGCCATTTTTCATTATGTTTAAGGTGCATTGGGCCCCCTCTTAAGCCCAGTTATGTCTCCTCCTTCTCAGGAGCCTGAACCACTCTGTTATTACTTGCTCAGTCTAACACATTAACCACTGAGCTGCCAGGCACTTGCTGTTGCCATTGATGAGCCGAACTCTCACAGGGTTCAGTTAACTTGTTACTAGGGAGAGGTGGGAGAGGTAGATGTTGCTCTATCCTGTTCCCATGTGCAATCAAGGACAGAAATTACTTCTGCAGGTTTAATTCCGAATAAAGAATGTTCTCACATCTTTCACTAGACAAATGTAACATAACTTCACGTGGCATAGAATCAGGACAGAACCTTCCCTTATAGGGAATTATTGTGGTGATGGCCACTACTTGAAATTGTTGCCTTCCTCAGTGGTGTAAATCAGCTTGTAGCCTTATCAAGTTTGGCAAGTACCTTTGTGAAAAGTGAAAGGAAATACTCTTATAATGTGAAGGAAACACCAGCAATCTTCTTTCCTTAAACTGGATCTGCCAGATAATGGCTGGCAGGAGCCAAGGAATGTTCTCTTGCTCTCTTCTTAGCCTCGAAGGAATCTGTAGCTGTATGTGTAGTACTACCTGATTAATCAGTTTCACTCTCACAGCTGAGGGGCTAAGACCTCCTCCAAGTGAGAAGCATGTTAACAGCAGCAATTTTGCATCTATTTTTCCTTTTCTTTCTAGCTTCCTGGGCTACCTGCTCTTGCTTGTTCCTGGGATAAAGTTGGAGTGGCAATTACAGCAATTGCTGGCATTGACAAATATGAGGGAAGGGCTGCTGTATCTGACTTGCTTGGATGCATGTTAGCAGCTGGAAATAAGGCAAAGCCAGATACACAGGGCTAACAAGTACGCTGAAGCATAAGCTATTGGCTCCTGTGGGTGTCAGAGATCTAGATTAGACAGCCTAGTGCTCTGATCTGGCAATGCAAAGCTTTTATTTCCAAATCCAGCTGTTGTTTTTTGGTCCTGTCATTGGAAACATATTCAGTGATAAAAACATTTCCTGAAAGGAGCACTGATTGCTCCAATATCTTTCACAAGTTGTAAATTGGCAAGAGAGACCTCTGAAAACCTGAGAATGAAACAAGAATTAAAAACCCAAGAAGTGTTCTCTTCATTCCTGTACCACAGAATTATGATACTGTTGCATGCATATTCAGAGCCAACGCACAGGATAACTCTAAGTTCAATTAGGACAGGCTCATAGAAACAAATGCAGGAAGCTGTTAGAAGTAGGATGGTTACTGGCATCAGGCTGAACAAGGGAAAAAAGTCCTCAGGCAGTCAGTCGAACTGGTAGGTTCAGCTTTATCTCCAAAGGCTGCAGAGAGATTCAGCTAAATTAATGCCAAGTGACTGAAATCAATAAGTGAATAAGCTTATGTTTCCCAGAGTGGGAGACTCAGGAGAAAAAAAAAAAAAAAAAAAGACCAGGATTCAGGTAGATTGGTTCTCTCACATTCTCACAAACACAGAACAGACCAGAAATAAGCGCTCAAGCCCTGCAGTATCAAGAACTCAAAGGACCGAATTCTAAGATGCCTGAGAACTGTTAAGAAAGCAGTGTCATAAACCTTTATAGGTCTTCTCACTCGGGTGTTAATTGGTCTAAAATATCCTTCATCCACACAAAAATCTTTTTGTATCACTATAGTAGTTTTGTTTCAAATCACTTGGCTTCTAGCATGGGCTTTCCCATGCCCATGGGCTCTGCTTGGTAAAAATCTCCTGTGTTCTATGTTTTCTCCTCTTTTAATTGTTCTGGACTCTGTTTTCAGTCATATGTGCATTTTGGCTGGTAGTTAAGCGAACCTGATGCCAATTTTTCTGTTTGGACTTCTCCATTGCCTGTCTGTGTGGCCTTGGAAAGCTAGTCATTCTATGTTCTATGTCTCTGCTTACTCATCTCTGAAACAAATAACACCTAATTGTATGCGGAGTAATGAGGGATAATTAATTAATGTATGCAAGGGGTTCTGAGATCCTGAACTAAGAGAAAGCCAAGGATCATTAGTTTAGGTAATTCTCTGCTTTGTTTTTCCTCCTTTTTTTTTTTTGGTTTAGGTCTCTCAGAATATGAAGTTAAGTGTGTCAGGATTTTTTTCAGCCTGTTGCTTTAACTTCTGTTGATGTCACTTTTCCTTTCAAGTGGAACTTTAAAACCAATAAGGTAAATTACACATGATCTTAGAATGAGGAACTAACAAAAACATCTCTTTAATTTTTCACCCAGAAAATGCTCTCATTTTACACTCTGCTTCTCTTACTTAAAGGAACCATAAATCAGCATGTTCCTTTGGTGTTTGCAGTCACAGGGAGAGATTTAGTGCTGCTGGCAGGCCTAGGTCTGAAATGGGCAACTGTAGAGGGCAGAGAGCTGTGCAGAACCACATTCCATTCACACACACATTTGCTTTACTTGGCTGTTGTCCAGATGATTCTGAGTCACTTGTAAGCATAAGGGAAGTTGGATGGACAAAGGGGAGTGCTTTTCATCTTGTCATCACTCTAGCACCTTTATTCACTTTTATTCACCTTTATTCTCCTTTCTGGAGAGACAGGGGAGAAACACATCTGGGCATTTCAGTGTGCAATGGGGATTCCTAAACCCTCTTTCTCAGCAAATATTGATATGTTCCAGCCAAGAACCTGCATCTTCCTGCTTGATGGCAACAATTCTCCTGTCTCTCAACAATGCAGAGCAAAATGTGAAAGCTAAAAAGCGTGGGTGTTGCCCACAGTGCATGTGATTCTGCGTTCCTACCTCTGCTGCTGAGTGGGCTTCGCCTCTTTGTGGTATTATTTCCTAACAGATAAACATTCTCCAAGTCCTGTGATAGCCATGAGATTTAACTCACTGATGTCCATTGGTACTTTGGAGTGTATCCCTTCTGCACCATGACATGCAAGGGATTATGTAGCACACACTCACAAAGCTACTTCTGCTTTCCCATTTATCAGAGCTGCTGCTCAGTGCAAGAACAGAAGACTTGCTGATGCAAAACAGAGTGGGGAATAGATTCACCTGCAGTCACTGAACTGATACATGGTTATACTGTTGATGCTAAAAGCCTCTCTGTCCCTCTGAATGATGCTTCTCTTCTAAGAGTTGTCTATGCCTGTTTCAGGCAGAATCTGGGCTCATAACTGGAGAGCAGCTGTAACCTAACAGGTGCTCATTTCCTTCCTTAGTTACAAGAAACAAATCTCATAAGTGGCTTCTGTACTTGAACTGTACTTGAATATCAGACTCCTTTGCATCAGTAGCTCCATGTCTAACATAGCTCTTCACAACAGTTACCATATTTAATTATTCATGCTGGGATTCCTGTTCCTCTTCCAACTAACTGTAACTCCTCCTCTTGAGTTTACTGACTCTCTATTAAAGGATGAACAGCTGCCAACACTAGTTCCTCAATTGCTCCAGGATACCTAGTTCCTGGGAAAGGTAATGGTCTGATGGGCTGTCCGCCTGAGAAGCCCAGGCCAGGTTTCACTGCAACTGCACATAGTTAGATGGACCTGCTTGCATGGGTGTGGTCTGCACTGGCCACTCGTGCGTGCAGTTTGTCTGACTGTGCTGAGGCAAGCTTCAGATTTCCACTTCAAGTTTGCTTTTTATTTTCAAATGTACATGCAAAAAACATTGGCACATCACAGCACTAGATCACAATGAAGAGAGGGTAGGGTTTCAGTGGGTGAAGCTGGCTCCAGTATTTGGAAGAAACATAAATTTGCACATAGTTCACTGTAACATTCTCTTAAAACTTAATCTAAACTGAGACCATCTCTAGTGCAAGAGCCACCAAAAGAAACGTACAGCTTTAGGAGTTTTCAGTCTCTTTTCTTATGGGCGGATGACCACACAACAAAGGTGGAAAGCAACCAACTGCAGCAGCTTGGTCTGGAATGAATGGGTAAAGCCTACCCTAGAACTTATCTATCTGGGTAAATATATGTTATAAATTGCTGTTTCTGCAGGAGGCTCCCCCTTCCCTCTGGAAAAGTAATGTCAAAGTGTCTGTAAGCTACACAACTGCCACCTGGGGAAAAACATCTGATACTGACAGCAAAGGAAAGTCCAGCTACAGAACTCGGCTCTGTAAACACAAGGGCAAGTGACTGCACATCAGCAAGTGTCACATTCACACAGCTTTATTAAAGGTGAAGCAGTGGTGGAGTGAGCTTTATAAGGATTGCAGTTCTGTTACACATCATTCTTTATGTCAGTTCTCTATGAGTTGTCTTGAGAAGGTGAAGAATTCCTGATAAAAAGCAAAATGTATCAGGATTATGTCTCCTTTCATCCAAAATCCAGGATTATATAGTTCCTGTGTATCTTCCTCCATAACCACAGTAACAACAATAATTAGCCATTTCTTCCTTTTAATTTGAGAGGCTGCACATCTTTAAAATCAGACTGGCAAGCCTGTGGAGGCTTAGAAGTAACATACGCCACATACAGAAACATCAGTCAGCCAGCTTCTCTGGTAGCACTGCTGGACTCAACTCTTGAGATCAAGATTTAAAAATAGGTCATTATTTCCTTTTGGAGTTGTCTGCAAGTCAGTCAGTCTGTTCAAACAGACAAGGGAAAGTTAGTTCTGGAGGACCTTATTCCTTCAGCTGGCATGCTGCAAGTAGGCTCATGGGAACACCTGTCCTTTCTAGGAATACCAGCTTTCCTTCACATATATGAAGAACCAAATCCCAGACTTGGGTCCTGGGCAGGAGAATAAAGAATTTCCTTTCGGTAATAACTCGGACTTCCATTCTCTGCTCTCTCTTGCCTGTTTTACCTTTTATGGGTACTCACACTGGTGTCCATCTGCTTCTTGTAACTCTCAGCTGTACCATGCAGAAGGACGTCATGATGGGTGGAGAAAATGTATTGTTCCTTTCCACCCACAGAGGAGGCATGCCTTTCTCTTGGATGAATTCTGATGTCACCACTGAGTTGCCCTCAAAGCAAAAACCAAGTGTCCAGCCTGTTGGAGTGAAATGACTTGACATGGACACATCATGAGATAATGCAATTCCATTTCTTTCATCACCTGTTGGAGGGAAGCAAACTGCTAGGATGCCTTCAATGAACTGAAAGCATAGTCAGGGTAGGAAGTCCTGCTGTAGACAGAAGTTATAGAGGAAGGCTTTTCTAGCAGCAATATTTTTAGACTAAAATTGTTTCATTCTACTATTTTGAAAAAGAAACAAACAGAAACTAGTGTGGCTGGCAATTGTGGTTTTGTGAGGATAAGTCTTTGTTCCATCCTTAAAGGGAATAAAATTGCCCCTTTAGAGAAAGAAGGACATAAAGGCAATAGAGAGCACACTCTGGATGTGTTACACTTGTTTTGACATCCTTGGATAAGACAGAGGATATATATTTTTTTGTTCCTTTAAGTGGATCCCCGAGCACCACCATTTCACTCAGGGGCCAAGCTATCATGCATTTCTGAGATGTCAAACTATTCATCCTGTGCCAATTAATTGACAACCATGAAGAAGGTCTCTGAGGCAGCAGTGTCATCCATTAGAGATGCCTCAGGACTTTGGCTTTTACTGTTGAAAATTAACCTTGTCCCATGAAGCCTGCGTCTGGATCGGGAAGAGGGGCAAAACAGCACAGCAAACAGCTCGGCTGCAGCCAAGACTTAAATAAACATAGTTGGCAGGGGAAGGAGACCTGCTACTTCTAGGGGCAACTCTGGTTGGCTTGACCAGTCTTTGTTTGAAGGCCATACGCTCAAAAGCTTAAACACTGGACAAACTGCTAAAGTTACAGCTAAACAACATCATACCATCCATCTACTTGTGGCTAGAAAAAAAAGGAGAGAAGCAATCCAAAGTCCTCCAGGCAGCGTGGACGGTCTCCATGAATTAGTGCTTATATGCTTGACAAACTCAGTTGCTTCCTCCGTTGTGCAGTGTTCAGTGAGTGTCTCTGAAGGTCTCAGTCTTGTTTCTTCTCCCTCACCCTTATTCAGAATTTGGAGCAGCATTTATTCAAGACACTCGTGAAGAGCTGGGAGCTTTTCTATGGTCAGGATGTGAAGTAGGAGCTCTGCATGGAGTAGAGTCGGTCGATGGGATTACCTACTCGGGCCTGGAGGAGGTTGGCTTCAGCTGTTGACAGCAGGCAGTCTCCCAGGTGGCTGATACTGTCACTGTCCATGTCATGAAAAACTCCTTCTGAGTCTAGAAGAGGAAGAAAAGGGAAATAAGTGCGAATGTAACATGAGCTCCTCTTGTGAGGAGCGGTTGTGTCACTGTTGCACAGAGAAAGAATAACCACAGGGCCATGTTTCACCTGGAGTGACAGTCATTCTGAGTAGGGCCCAGCATGAGGCGAGCCCCACACACATGGCCAGCAGTAGGCTTAACTGTTTCCTCCCTCAGCAAGACATTTCACCTTGGACAAAAGTAAGATCCCAGCCTCACTCCCCAGCCCTTAGCAGAGCTCAGTCTGAGGCCTAGGCCTCACCCAGCTTCCTCTGACAAAGGCTTTGCACAAAATCCAAGTTCACGAACTGTTCACTACTGTTGGCTTCAGCAGCAGCAGGAACAGTAGAGTTGGATTTTCATGACTTGGACTGTTTAAATGCAGCCTTGACGCAAAGACATGACAATCTCCACACCGCTCTCCTACCGTAGGGGTGCAGATGGTCTCCTGGCAGCTGGGGTGGTGTAAGCCCTTGTCTGTACAAGTCTGTGCTGTAGCCATTCTGGTCCAGGGGCAGCAGCTGCTGCTGGGGGATCCTGGGGTAGGGGACCATGAGCCCATCCAGGCCATGAACACTTGCACCATCTAAAGACACAATCAGTGGGATGCGTTGAAGCAGAGGATGCACAGCATGTAGTGGGCCACAGGAGTGTTGCAATAACATACTATTCACATTGCTGCAGCAGTGTCTTGGCAGTCTAAATCTGGATCAGCACTGCACTGTGCTAGGCTCTGCGCAAACATGCAACAGAAGAAAACCCATCATCTTCCCAAGAAGAGGAGATCTGTGCTGCATCATGAGTACCCATGAGTCTTGCTGAACACAGCCTAGTTATTCCAGCTTGCTGTTACCCCAGCGTATAGACAGTCTGCACATCAAGTCAGGTACAGCCTGCATCCTTTTCGCTAATCTGTTCATGTGCACATTTTCTCTCAAATACATACAACTCCCACCAATCCCCTCCAACCCAGCCTGCAGCCCCCAGAGCTGCCACAGTGCACAGCTGCTCCTCACCTTCGCTATCATCATTACTCTGCCTGCTGCTGCGACCAGTCCCTCTCCCGGTCCCTAAGCGAGGGTTGCCCAGCTGGTCTTGCTCCTGCTGTTGCTGCTGCTGCTGTTGCTGTCTGCGAGCAATCTTCTTCATCTGCAGGGAGAATGAGACCCCAGATTTGCTCTTAGGCTCTGACTTTGAGAGGAGGAGAATGGGCTGCATTTAACACAGCCGCGGACACCTGCCACCTGCCTTTCACAGCGACCCAGCACTTTCATGATATAATGCTGCTTAGATTCCTCTGGGCAACTCTTCATGCAGCACCTGCAATCACTGTTCCCTGAAGTTGGCCAATACAATCCATGGGAGAAATGGGAGTGACAGAAAAGGCTGTATTTTCTTTGTGGGGGATGCCATTTGCAATTTGAAAATGAAGAACTTTGTTTACTACAAAGTGAAGTTTTTCAAAGCCACACATTTTCTGTTTTCACTCTTTGAATTCTGCAAAATTAGAAATGGTTTTCCCTGAAACTTCTAAAAGAAAGAAGTGGCAAATGCTTCTAATCTTTCTGATCTCACACAGTGGGGGGAGAGGAAAAAAAGCAAGTGGGAAAAATAATTAAAAATCAACACATGAAAAAATTTAAACTCTGCAAACTTCTATGCATAATTGGTTTCTTATATTCCTCCCTAAGCTTGTGCTACTGTTAGACACAGATTATAGGACTAAATGGACCTGTGGTTTGATCCTGCATAGCTGTTCTATTCCTTTAACCATTTTCTCATTTTCTAAGTTTGCGTGATATCCCACATGAATCCAGAGCTCAGTTGCGGAGTGGGAACTGTCACTCACCTTGGCTCTTTGATTCTGGAACCAGACCTGTACCACCCGCACAGTCAGGCCTGTCTCAGCCGCAAGGGTCTCTCTCACCTGCCCACAAAATGAAGATGGGATGGAGAATTGAATTAGAACTTAGTTACACTCAAAAGGATTCAGGCCAGTGGTTGTGCTGAGTTGCTTCCTTATACCTTTCTGCAAGGTTTTGAGGAAACCTCAAATGAGGCCTTGAATGCTCGCCGCTGCTGTGTGGTAAGGATGGTGCGTGGACGCTTGGAGCGCTTGTGGTCTTTGTTCTCCTCGCTGCCTTTGCTGTGTGAATGGCTACCATCTTCATCCTCACTTTTTACTGCAATGGAAGATCAGTAGCAGTGATTCAGCAAATAGTGCCCTTTCTGGGCCAGCTCTCAGGGCAGGGATTCAGAGAAACTGTCGGAATTTTGTTCCTTCCCAGGTACAACTTAGATCAGAAGCACAGAACGAAGCCAGGAGAGTCCCTGTACAGAGCTGTGGCACTCGGGAGCACTCTGTCAGTTCGGAGACAGTACTGATGGGCCCACCTGGCCCTGTATCTTCCTTTTGATAATGTCTCAAGTCAGCCCATCCAAACCTCCCCGTATCAGGCTAGTGGATCTATGCAGCCTGGTACCCTATTCCCTGCCAACCGAAGATCCACCCCTTGGCTACCTATCTGCCATCACCAAAGGGAAAGGATGCTACAACCCCACCCCTGACCACATCTCCTGTCTCTGAAACCTCCCCCTTGGTCCTTGTGGACCAGGCAGTACCTGTCCTCTGCAAGGCCCACCCTGCCTGCCTGGTTGTCCACCCTCAGCACCGTTCCAGCCCCAGCCCCTCACCAGACTCAGTGGGTGCAGGACTGATAGCACTCAGCATCTCCTTCTCCTTCTCATAGTCGCTGCGGCACAGCAGCTGCCCCTCCTTGAGTACAAACTCATCCCCCCGCTGCAGGCGGCGCTCACACTCGCAGCAGTAGAAGCAGTGAACGTGGTAGACGTTCTCCAGCACCCGCATGATGAGCTCAGAGGGGGCGATGGCCTTCAAGCAGCTGCTGCACTTGGTCTGGAACAGCCTGCAAAGAAGCTCCCTGCAGTTAGGCAGTTGGACAGGGCTCACGAGGCAGTGAAGATCAGCCTTGGGTTGGGGCTCAGGGAGCCAAAGGAAGAGGGGGGCGGCTATGTGGAGCTGGGCTAGCACATCCCAGCAAGAGGTGTACAACTGTGCTTTGGTGCTTGCAGACCTTCTGTAGCCCCAGGGAGGAATAAAAACTTGTCTGGCCCAACAGTACAGAGCTCTATGTCTCCCCTTTCTGGCTAGGGCTGTTCACTTCTTGGCCTTATGTTAGGCTGGTCTTAGTGACAGGGCTTTCTTTATGACTCCTCCAGGTCAGTCCCCAGGGCCTGAATGGGCCTTGAACAGGGAATCCCATGAGGGAGGCTGTTTGTGCCCCACGCCATGTCCAGAGAGAGAAATAAACAACTGCTGAGCACCCAGCGTACAGAGCAGATGGTTCTGATGAAGTAATTTGGGATCTAAACAAATGTGAGCGGTGGTGGCTGCCGGCTGACAGCTTCTATTTAGCCACTTGACAAGAGAAAGTAATAAAATGGGGATTAATTAGGCTGTTGTTTAAACACACAGGATCTTCCCCACCAGCAGGGAACTCATAAACTGGGATTGAGAACAAGACTGGGTTAATCCTCCTGGCAAACTCTGTGGAGCAGGATGAAGAGGCTTACAGGGGTGGGCTCATCCCTTCCAAATACCACCATGGATTTGTGCTGTGCAGTGGCTTTCGGCTGAAGTGTCTGGGACATTCCAACTGGAATGGTGTGGGATTTCTCTCTCCTTTGTGTGAGTGTGTGTTTGCATGCGTGTTCCTCTCTCTCCCCGCCCCCCCCCCCTTCTTTGTCTTTCTGTAATTCACACTTGGAAAATAATAATTGAATTTGAGATGAAAAAGCTGAGAGTAAAAAGCAACCTTTTAGCCACAACCTCTCACTATCTCATCAAGGAGCAAACTGGAAGCATGTTCCAGGTACAGTCCCAGTCCAAATCTGGGGTGAGTCCAAATCTAATCTTTTCCTAACACCAACATCCTTCTGCTACAGCAGAAGTAGGGGGCGGGGGGAAATGTTCCATGATCATGGCTATCTGGGATCAGTCAGGAATATGTGACTTATTACTAAGCATTAGGTTATTAATGTTCCTAAACTTTAAGCCCAGATGGAACATAATGATCATTTTGTCTGACCTCCTGTTCATTGCAACCCAGAGAATCTCACCCAGGGATTCCTATCTCAAGCCTGTTTGCTGGTAGTGGAGATACAGCACCCTGCTTAGGCAGAGACAGCTGGTTGCAGTTTGAAGGCTCCAAGTGAAGGAGAATCCGTCACATCCGTTTAGAAGAGGTTCCAGAGGCTAACTACCAGCTAATTTCTTATTTCCAATTTGAATATTACTAAACTCAGTGCCCAGCAACTGGACTTTGTCATGCCTTTATTTTTTTTAAGAACTTATTATTATTAGTTATGCCAATTGTGGGAAGTCAGACCATTCTTCTTTCAAAGTTTCTGTCCTTTATCCTCTGAACAATCCATTTGAAAGTGAGTACTGAATTTTCTTTTCATCTTGGCTGGGAGAATTACTGTCCCCAAAAGAAAGTCTGTCTTGCTTCTTTGTATGTTGCTGTGTAGCTGAATCTACTGACATGAATATCATTTGACTTAGAGACAAGCCAGCCCCAGATTCCCATCTGGTCTTTTTTTTTTTTTCTGAGACATGTTTACTCCTGTAACACACCCAGGCCAAGCTGGTTCAGCACCAGAGCCACAGTTCCAGAGACAGAAACATTAAGAACATAGGCCTGACAAACAGAAGCTTTACTTAATTCAGTGTCCTGACCCAACTGTTTCCAAGTAAGGAACAGAATACTTTAGGAGGACACTGACAGGAAAACTCCCTGTCTTATTTCACACTTCCTTTAGAAGTGTTTAGATCTATTATCAAACTTTGCCATTTTATTAATTCTTTTTATCCATATAAATGCCTGAAGCTTCCTTGGGCCTTTTTATATTTCTAGCCTCAATTATATTGTTGGCTGCTTGGGCAAAATGTCCAGAGTGCTGCTTAGGCAGGGCAGATGATAAAAGAAAGCTTTGAGTGTGGTATCTGGCAGAGACTAGTACAGAGGCAGGTGACATCTGAGTGTATGTATTGTTTCTAACTGTGGGGGCTGCAGTGGACATGCTGACAGTGAGAGGTATGGAGCAGAACAAGGAAACGTGGAAACAGATTGCGGAGCTGGGAAAAGAGACCTGTTCACCTGCAAGGCAACAAGCCTATTCATCCCACTGCTGTTAGGATGAGGCAGTTAGCAAGCCTTGCTTAAAGATCCTGTCATATGCCAGATTTCCACGAAAAGGGCTTCTTTGCAGCTATCAGGTGAGGGAAGCACAGTTACTGCAGCATAACTTAATAATGCTTTTGGCATTGCAAGGCCCACACCCTCCATCTCCCAGCTAAGCCCCGAAAACAAATCCACTCTGCTTTGTACTAATTGAAGAAAACATTCAGCAAGCAGCTCATAAACACGGTGTCAGCTCGCATTACACAAAATTAAAATTCTCAGCCCCTCCAACACCAGGAATTCCTAAAGAGGCTGGTTTTAATATTGCCTGAATCCGTTTAAGTCAAGGTAATATTGTTTGGGTTGCCATAGGAACAAAATACATCTCAGTGCTGGTAGTGGGTTACAAGGAGGCTTGGGAGACCGTGCTGTGAACACAGTTACACGATGTCTAGAAGCAGTTGCCTAAAGAAACTACATTGAGAGACAATCTAAAAACTAACTGTGTTCCCAGGTTCATAATGACAAATGCATTTCGTGCCAGCAGAGACACAAGTAAGATCTCTGCATGCCCATGGAGAAGAGAACAGCCTATGCAGCACTGGGAGCACTTCTAAATGCCTGTTACTCACTACAAATATATCTGACTTCCTTTGGAAGGACCCATCTGCAGCTTAAGCTCCACAGTTCATGTGCCTCCATTTCTCCTAGAATCCCACAGTTGACCCAACTTTTTGACCAAGTCCCCACACTCCCACATCCTTACATAACATCCTTCTTTCCTCTAGATCCCAGCTGAATTTGATTTTTGTTACAGACTTCCTTACAGGAATTGTGATAAGGTTGTCAACTTTTATTCCTGCAAAAGTTCAGAAACCATGCAGCAAGCAGAGGGAGGTGCATATACGGAGAATTCGTAATATGGATACAGATATATCTCCCACATCCTTCATACCAGCTTGCCTCAAATTAATTACTTTTGCAAATGATAGAATTCAATTTTCCTGCTGGAGAAGGGCTCAGCTTGGTGGAACAAGTGTCAGTAGAAGGAAGGCAGATGGGCTTGTAAGCGGGAACATCTTTGGGAATTGCAAAGAACACAGCTCTGGAGCAAGCTGAACAACTGATCAGAAGTCAGCATCATGAGAGAGGCTTGGGACCACAGGCACAGCTTTCATTAGCCTTTTCCTCATGCTGTTGGACACTGCAACACAAGAGGACCAGCGGTGCAGGCAGAATAGCAGCTTGGCAACTGCCCAATAGAGGGCAAGCACATCTGTACCACTTGCCGACTCTGAGGCAACATATGTCACCCAAGCAAGGATGAAGATATACCCTGTCTTGAGAGTAACTCTGATGCTGGGCTGGAGGCTAAATTCACCGACTGCCTACACTGTTTCTGACGGGAGATATTTGAGGCCAGCTCTGGGGCCAAATGGCTGGTAATCTGCAGAAAATGCTGAATGCTGCCTACCTACGGGAACATATGCAACAGTGCGCTTATTTTCAGCGTGGCAAGTCCCAATACCGTTTCTCTATGGCTACTTTTATGTCTGGACACTACTACAGACTATAGAAAGGCCCAGTACCTTTTTGAAGCTGGCTAAGTCTTTGTCCCAACAGTATCTTGTAGCGAGGAGTTACACACTTTGTGAAAAATTTGCTTCTTTCCATTATTCTATTCCCTCACTCTACCTACAGCTTCACTCAAGTGTCCTTACTCTCTTTTTTACCATTAACAATTTTCTTCTATTTTAATAACAACATTCACCAGTGAAACAGTGGGGAAGGGCCCAGAATGTAATTCATTTTTCTCCTAGAAATTCAGTAAAGTTTCTAACTGTGGAGCAATGGGAAGAGGAATCACAGCTAAGTGTACATCTGTGTCTGGCTTTTGCACACAGAGAGCTGAGGAGCTAGGGCCTTGGTCTGAGTTCCTTGTACTTCTTTTCAGACATTTCATGGACTTACATCTATCAGATTCAAGTCCTGGTAAAACACCCCAACTCCTAATTCTCTATTAGTCCTTGCAGAGCAGTCCTGTCACAGCTCAGGGCACCACTCTCCATGCAGATGGCTTTGCAGGAGGAATCGCAGCCCAGCTAGGGGCTCTGCCCCTCCCAGCTCTCCAGATGGGGATGAGCTGAGCAGCAAGTTATTTGGAAACTTCTCTGACCTGTAGTGGCAGCACAGCAGACCCTGACCCAAGCCTGGGAAGGGTAATTTGGAGTGCATACAGTTGTACCGATGGGATTAAAAGGTGTTAATGAAGCAAGGAATAAGCTGGGAGGCCTGTGCTTCATGAAACTGGCTTATTTAGTTAGGATTTAGTCAAAATGAAGCAGTCCAGGCTTAAGCAAGGTCTGTTTACTTAACATTGAGCTGCAAAATCCATTGTAGCTGTCTGAAATATTGAAGTGGAACTTGCAAAGCCTCTTTCTACATTTCAGGCCAGGGCTGGAGACTAGGGGTGTGATGGGGATGGGGATACACAAGGGAAATGAGGAGGTAGTCACAACACAATATGCTCTTTTATTCCCTACCACCGTAGCCAGTTCCCCCAATTCAGTGATACAGAATGGCACTAGGAGGTTAAGGGGAAATTTTTCCTTCTGCTTAATTTCTGACTTCTTCCAGCAACATTTAGATCAGAGTGAGGGAGTGATTTGGGGGCAACAGTTATCTTTGCCTTCAGTTCCCTCCAAAGCTCTTTGTAGGTGTTACATGAATAGATTCACCTCCAGAAAGTAACTTCCACATGCTCTTTACAGCTGGGGACATTGGGGTGTGCAAGCTGCAGACCTTCTCACAGAACAGTCAGTGCTATTAGGACGCTCAGCTACCCGGGCCCAGGGTGGCCACGAGTCAACAACTCCAGAAGGAAGTTCAGAGTCAACACATTTTCCTCCCACCTCCATGTAATCTTCCACAGAATTCTACCTCTTGTCAGAGATGGCCAAGGCTCAGACGTACTCAAACCATCCAAATGCCTTGTCTCCTCTAATGTGAACAGACGGGAGCATGTACATTGGAAAAAAAATCTTCAAGACCAAAAGCTTACCAAAGCCAAACTCTCTGCTGCATGCAGAGTTCTCCCCTGGGGAGAGGAGAAACAAATTTGAAATAACAGGTGTTGGCCACCTCACTTAAATGTTTCACTAAAAGGCACAAGGGCAGGATAAGAATCAGCAAAGAGCCACCACTGGACTATTTCTGTTGAATCATCGTGGTCACATTGAATTTATGCTGCTAGAGGAACGACCTTCTACATCCATTGCTAGAAATAATTACTTATGAAAATGAGGGCAACACCACATTCTTGTAGAACAAAAGAACTTCGGGACAGGGACAGGGCACACAGCAGAGAGGTCTCCCCAGGGCTTTACATCTAGTACCACCAGCAGCATTAAATGTGACTGACCTTGCTTATAAAAAGTAACCAAAAACTGCACCTTGCAAGTGTGGTCCTGCTTGGCTATACTCTCTAAATGCCCTTGGCATCCATCCAGAACGTAAGAGGTGTTACCAGCTCTGCTACCGGACTTGATTCTGTTAATGTCAGAGATGAAAACTGATGCTGAAAAAAAACACTGCCAAAAACCCAAATCACAAGCAAAACAAAAAAACAAAACAACACCAAAGAGGTTCCCAAAGCCACAGAGATTCATAAATATTAAAGTGACACGAGTGAAATGCTACTGAAAGATTTAATACTGTGCTGCCGCTCTGTCCCTCAAGGGGTTAAACCCCCCACTGTGAGGATATTACTGCCAGCGAGGTGGCACTGAGCCATCACCATATAATCTGATGAACTCTTTTATTAAATTTCACAGGCCTGTCTTCTTTATTAAAATCTCCCAGAATTCATAGGGCGCCTGTCATATCACTGCTGAATGCTAACAAAAAATGTGTTTTTTTTTTCTCTGAGTACTGCCAGCGAGGGATTGTGTTGCAGTGAGTATCTCTGTCAGGTGAAGGAGAGGTGGGAGGGAAGGTGCTACTGTCTAAAGAGCAGTGGGAAAAGTGGGATATATATGCCTTTGCAAGCAAGGATTCTCTCCCAGACCTTTTCCTTCCACACTCCACAGCAACATCCTGCAGGTATAGCATAGGGGCAGGGAAAACTGGTCCCAAAAATGAGTTTTATCTGCAAGAGGTTTCCATGGGTCTCTGTACAGACAGCCCTCAGGCTGCTGGTGTACCTGCACATGCCTCCTTTCCTCTCTGGGAGCCTGGAGGGACAGCCCCCAGCTTCACGCCGAGGTGCAGCCCTTCCTGAGCCGTGCTGTGACACAAGCATGCTGCCTGGCATGCCTGCAGCACAGCTGCAGCATGGAAGGGGGACTGCAGAGCCACACCTTGCCAGGTATCTGGGTTCTGACAGGAGCCAGCATTAACTGCTGCTTCTGAGGAAGAAAGTGAGCAGACTCCTTCCAAACAGATACAGTACAGAGGGATGACAGTAGTATCTGCACCTCAAACAGTTCCCTCCTGCCCTTCATTTTGAGCTGCTAACACCCCATTTAACATCCAAGCTGCCTTGCACTCACGGCTGTGCAAGAGCTATCCTGAGCTGAAAACACTCTTTGTCACCAAGGGAGTGCGGTGAAGGAGTATTCAGCTGGTCTTGAGTTTCCACAATCACTCTCACCTCTGCAAAGTAGAGGCAAAAAAGTTCCTGCTCTGCTTTAATCCCACATTATGCTGTCTCTGAGTTGTAGGAAGGTGGAATTCAGCTGTCGAATCTCTACAGACCTGGGCTGGACTGGAATTAGCTTGCAGCTTTGCTTTTATGTTCTTTAGAGTATGTTGTAAATGTTTTTTAATATTTCCAATAGGAAATTGTAGGAGCTCTGCCCTGAGATGACTAGGGACAGGCACAGCAAACTATTGGGCACACAGAGGTACCATGAGCAAGTACAGCATTTATTTTTCTTTAGCCCATTTGAAGTTATCTCTGTAATTCAAATGCTCTTGTGGGGTCCTGTGCTTGGTGCTTTTTAAAAGACCCTCTGCAAGCTGTCAGAAACAAAAGAGCAAAGCCTGTTGCTATTGCAGCATAGTGGAGAAAAGGTGTGCCCAGTCCCAGGCCAGCCACCTTTGCACACCTGCCCAGGAAAGGGAATTGTCCTCACCCTTTTGAAATTACTTTCTATTCCAAATGCAAACAGCTGGCATAGGACCTAGGCAGTCTGCCCCACTTTTGGGCTCAAGCTGGCTCTCGCTCAGCACTAATCTCTTAGGACGCTCTGATCGCTGGTTCAAAAAAAATTGGAATTGCACCCCTTTTTATGGGAACTCTCCTTCTGAGAAAAGATAACGGGTCCCATACCTGCATGGCCAAGAAAATATTTCTCTGTTCTTTCTCCTGTCCCTAAAGAAGAGAACCTTCAGCTGGTTACTCCCTCCTCCTGTTTTTCCCTCTCCACTCTCTTGCCAGTCAACAAGGCACAATCCTAAAGCTTGCTCCAGGTATGCGAATTTAAAGTTGGAGTTATCAATTCATATTGATTTTGTGCTGCCTTATTGCATGGCTCTGTGAAGCCTCCGCAGCTCCATTAGTATGCCTAGCAGGAGAAGGGTTCCTTCTCTAGTAGCTAGGGGTGATATTACCGATCCAGATAGTATCCAAACTCAATATCCTGTTTCTCCTTTTCTCATTTCCTGTTTGCAGGTCTGAATGCCAGCGTTGTCACAGTAAGAGGGGAGAAGACAGGGAAAGAGAGAGACAGCAGGACAGTGTGTGTACGAGAGAGGGAGGGGTGACAGTAGGGGTATTAATGGGGGAAGTGAGGGGGAGGGAGGTAGAGGGGCTGCAGACACTTTTTTATTACAGATTTAATAATGACAAAAGAACATCATTAAACATTCATTAGAATTATTTAATTAAATTTTACTTTGGAGAAAAAAAAGAGATTAGATATGATGTAAAAAGCAATATTGATTGAGAAAGGAACAAGCTTGGGAGATGTGATTTAAATTAAACTCCATGCACTCTCCCTCTTCTCTCTGTTTTAAACAAGGAAAGGGGCATGTGGTGGCACAGAGGAAGATTCAGTAGCATGCAGCAATAATGTGGCACTGTGTCTGTTGGCTGTGTCGTTGGGTAAGGCTACTGCCTGCCACCAGGAGTGACATTTGGTTTCGCACCCCAACTGTAGCCAACTTTCCTGGCAAAATGCCTCCATTACCTCTGAATGGTTTAAGAGCTCTGCACCCTGTGGCTGAGCTAGCTGTCACTAGGTGACAAGCAGGAGACAGACAAGTGGCAATTAGAAACTGTAGTTGACATCCATGCCTTGCTAGACTTTTTGTGTAGCTCTGGGCACATCCCTTAACCACTCTTTGCCATGGCTCCCTTTTTGGAATAGGGATAGCAGAACTGCCCCACTGCAAGGGCTGAGAATAAGGACTTTAAAGCAGGACTAATTTTGGAAGGAATGAAACACTTACACAAAGCAGCCATGGCCTGAGAGATGGTCAGGGCAGTATTTCAGCAGAAAACTAAGTCTGTCTTAAGGACTGAGAGGAGAAAAGGTACATGTTTACTAATGGCTGCATTAGATAGGAAAACTTTAATGTAAAACTGCTGTAATGAGTGATCTACTACAGAGATCATGCCAAGCTAATGCAGTCAATTTCTGAATCCCTTTCTGTGGATGCACTTAAGTGGCAGATGCTAGTTAAACATAATACAGCTTGTATTAGACATCTAAAAGGGATTTTTTTAAACCATGAAAGCTGTTAAGCTGTCACATAATAGGAACCCACCTGTTTAACTCACAAAACTGACTTATTTACAGTGAGGGAGAGCGCCATATACAGACCAGCCTGACTTATTATGCAGGGGATAGAAAGAAAGAAAAGGGAATATAAAAGTTGTGAGAAGAAAGAAAATAAAAGGCAGGCCAAAGCCCCAGGGAACAGGTCACAAACTGCAGCATAGGCTCTCCTGATCCACAAGGGCACTAGCAAGCTCTACACAAGCAGACTATGATCCAAAAGTAGTGTAGTAGTTTTATTGCATTTCCAAGACTAACCGTTTCTCCTCTGGGATTATTGGTTTGAACCCAAGTCTAAATTAACTGTGCAGCTTCCATTTTGACAGTAGCCTAGCAAAGGCTACACAGCTATGCACAAGCTCATTAAACTGGTGCAAGGCTGTATGGCTGCTCTTAAGTCTGCTTACACTAGTTATTAATAGCTTAATTAGGGCTGTGGCCCTAAATTTACCAAGGTGTTAACAGTGAATTACACTGTTTTTAGAGTGGATTAACGCAACCAGTTTAAAAGCATATTGTTAGTTAAACTTGTGGATCTTTTGTACAGGCCAGGCTTCCTTCTAGCTTCACCTTTCCCCTTGCACCAGCAAAAACCACACCCAGGAATCAGGAAAGGGATTTTGGATGGTGCTTCTCAGTGTAAGGCTGAGTGACCCTGATATTACCATGGCTGTATCAGCAAGACCCCAATACTGGAAAAACTGCACGAGCAGTCGAAGATGTGTGAAGCTGCCACCAAGCTAGTTAGAATAAACTTTAATTAACCAAATTTAAGCTTAATCGCATTAAGGGGGGGGGGAGAGTGAAAGCTGGAAGCGGTTTATGGATCTGGCTTATAATTCAATTTGTGTATCAACTAGGAAAGAAGGGGCCATGTTCTCCAGCAGCATGTTAGCAACGCATGAGGCTTAGAGTTGCCAGGCCTCTGGAGAAGACGAGTGAGCAGAAACAGCAGAGTAAAAGAGAGTGGGGACTGGAAAAGAGAAGGCAGGAGAATACTGACCTTGGAAGAAGCAAGGGAGAAGGAGCAACATAACCCCTCTGCCCATGCATGCATGCGTTATATGGCCTCCTCTGTGCCCAACCTACAAAGCATGAGACTCTGCTATGATGCTCACTAAGGACTTTGTGATAGCTCGTGGATTTAGCTCCATGTATCCCTGGTGCAGTCCCTGTGTTTTAGAAAAGATGACAAGCATTGGCCATCAGGGATGAAGAGCTGAGCAGAGACCTGTCAAGTGGAAGAGAACTGGAAGCCCCAGGAGGACAGGTCAGTGGATCTCGTTTTCAGGGTACTATGTGACAATAGCAGCACTCATTCAACATTGCCAGCTGTCACCCATGTTTCTTTAGCATCTTGTTTCATACGGACTTTCCAAAGAAGGAAATACAGCATGAAGAGACTGCATGATAGATTGTAAGTGCTACATTTCCAGCATTTTCCTTATTGCAGCCAAGTTTAGAAATGAAAGGAATGTGGTAATGCAAGGACAGAAGCACCTCTACATTTCATAGATCACCTTCCCTTAAATCCTTGCAATCAGTGTCACCAGCCCTGGGCCCTCCAGGTTAATGCAAAATCTTTGCTGAGCCTGAGTGTCCTGTAACTACCTTCTAGTAAATCCTCTCTAAATCACTGCTGATTGTAAGAGAGAAGGACTAGGACCAAGCTCCCCTTGCCAGGCTCTGCTGCAGCTGTTGGAGTTCTGGATCGTGGAGGAATCTGGTTTCTCAAAGCACAAACAGACATTTCATTCAGGACTCCCCTTTGTCCATGAGGAGGTTCATGCGGCGTTGGAACAGCTCCTGCCCACCTGTCTGCCTGCTATTTCCACTGCTGCAGCCCCTGGCACTGCTAGAAGCTGGCTCTCACTTCTGGCTACTCAGGAGTTTGTTTCTGGCACACCTTTGCCTTCGCGGCTGCCCTCTGGTGGTCCCTGGATAAGGACCGAGGGAGATGCAGCGTCCAGAGACTGGAACATGGTACAGCCTCAAACCCACGTGAGGTTTTCAGTGCCCTCAAAATCATATGTCAAAGACTGTTCCAGAGCCCTTCCTGTGACAAAAGCCCAGAGAAGCAGACTAGCGCACTGTTTTAGGAGCTGACACTGGGAAACTCAATGGAGCAGTGCAGTGCCTTTCCTGCAAATGAGCTGCAGCAGTACTCACTGTGTACGTGTAACATCCTGACTCCTCCACCTTGTGCTACGCACACCTGCTGCAAGGGGCAAGTGGTACTCTGGGGGTGCAGGACAGGGAATCGGGGCACTTATAGGGAAACCGATGTGCCAAGATGAAAATACCACCAGCATCCAGAGCTCCAGTCCAGCTCCTTGCCTACTAGCCCAGCCTTGTAGACCTACAGCCATCACACCAGTCTGCACCCAGACTACAGTTGTCTCAGGGTGAGAACCTGCAGGCCCAGCTGGAATTGTACTGCGTCTAAACCCAGTTCGTCTCGGGAAATATTGCCAGCCATGCTGTCAGAATACAACCAGGTAAAGCTGTGTCCTGTACACGTCCTCTCCCTTAGAGCCAGCATTGACCTGAGTGAAATTTTTCTGACACAACCCTCCTCCTTCCCCAGCCAAGTGAACTGCAGCCAACCTTAGAGGTAGCCTTGGGAGGCCTGCAAGCAAGACTATATATAAGGATATAAGCATGGAAAGACAGAGCTGTGGCTCATCTATCAGCACCACCTTAATAAGCTTAGCCCTGAAGAGCAGCCTCTGTGCTGCTCTGAGATTGCCTGCCTGCTGGACCATGTCCACCTCCCAAAACCCAGGTGCCAGAGGGTAGCATCCTTGAAGGGAAGAAATGTCTGTCTCATGCCTGCAGCCTGAAAGGGATAAGAAGTGTGTCTCTCACCGGAAGTGCCAAGGAGTCAAAGCATTTACAACCGCACACGTTAAGGTACATCTGGGCTCTGTCCTGGGGGGGCTGCTACCTTGAATTATTGTTATTTACATTCTGATTTCTAAGTCCTTATGGGTTCATGTTTTCCTTTTCCTCATTAGGCAGAAAGGGAAAGAAAATTATTTTTACAAGCAGGAGTAGCTGACTATGATCACAGAGCTCCAAGAGCTGGGTTTTTAAGTAAACTGTGCCCATTAACTGTATGAAAGCTAGTGATATGGGTCCAAGAGAGACTCAAAGCCAGGGGACACAAAGAAAGGAAGGAAAAAACAGCCCAAAAGAGAAAGAGATCTATCAAAGTAAATTACATTTAATTAAACTAGGAAAATAATGTGCCATGCAAAAAAAAAAAAAAGTTCTTCCTCCCCCATGTATTCCCCCATTAGAAAAGCAATCCAACAGCGATTGGGAACAGACAACACGTGGTGGCTGGTTTCTTAATCATGCTCAAGGCACATCTGCATATTTCTTTCATTTTGCAGTGATTATAGAGTTAGTGTTTAATTTCCTGGGCCCTGTGAACAAACCAATGCAAGGAACAGTGAGAACTGGGGTAGGAATAGCTTTGTGTAATTAACATCATTAATCATGACACAGGCTTCTCTCTCAGTGGGAGACAGGGCCCAGCTACCCACCTGACTAGGAAGAATGAAATGTTTGGGACAAGGAAAAGACACAAGTTGGAGTCCAGCTCTTGCAATTGTGG
Organism: Apteryx mantelli; assembly: GCF_036417845.1. Classification (NCBI taxonomy): domain Eukaryota; kingdom Metazoa; phylum Chordata; class Aves; order Apterygiformes; family Apterygidae; genus Apteryx; species Apteryx mantelli. Next base: position 206,060 of record NC_090013.1, read on the forward strand.
ACAAGAGTCCTGCCTGTTACTTGGGCCATTTACCTAAGCTTTGGGGAATCAATTCTGCTTAACACCAAATTCACAATTGCAAAACAGAGACATAAAGCTGCAAACACACCATGAGCTCTGGTGTTCTAAAAACAGGCCCGGGAGCAGGTTCCCTTCCAGGTTTGTGCTGCTGAGTCTCTACAGAGCCAACTGAGTTCCCACTAGCGCTGCAGTACCCTCACTGGCAGAATGGGGATAGCTGCAATGACCTCCCCAGCATGGGCCTGTTTGGAGGAGAAAGGTGTCTCAAGACAACAGCTGTGGCTGCATCTCTGAGGCCCAGTGAAGGTGGTTAATAAGTGCAAGTCACCCTCAACGCTATGAACACTAATTGAGGGTGTCCAGACTTGCTCCCCTGACCCAGCCTAGGAAAGCTGGAAGGTGTAGAGAGATGTTTCCTTTCCACCTCCTTCATCAACTCATCTCCCTTTGTGCTTACTGGTGGAGGTACCCGCAGGGTCTCTCAGCTGGTGATGTGGGCTCCATTCATCACTGCCTTGTCAAGGGTGCTCATTATCTCATTTGTTTGCTCACTTTTCAGAGCACTGTCACTTTTCATTACCTCCCTCCAGCCTGATGGGCAGGGAGGAGGTAAGGGACAGGAGAAGACATGAATGGGGGGGGGGGGGGGGGGAATGCCGTTGCTCAGCAGACAGAGAAGCAGGACTTGGCTGAATAGGGTGGGAGTGCTGGAGTCCCTGCCTCCTGCAGCACCGGGGATGCTGTGTGCATTCACAGCAACAGGATTGGGAAGCACAGCACAGTCAGAATCAGCAGCACTTGGTGAAGCAAGGTTGGACAGACAACCAGAAGCCCATTTTCAAGAGCAGCCACAATCATCAGCTCTTGCAGTTTGTCACATTTTGGCACTGTTTTGTCCTTGAGTCCCTGTTGGTTGGGTTGTGTCATTATATCTCAAATATCATTTCTTAACTTCCTTGTACCTAGGAAGGGCAATAATAATTTCAAACAGCACAAATCCAGCAAAGGGGAAGGAGGAGTTTTTATATTTAAAACCCCAAGAAGCCCACCACAACAAAAAATCCCAAATCCTTTTGGTTTTAGCACCAATTTCATCATTTTTAGGACCTGACTCCTGAGTCTGGAATGTGTGTGGTTTGCACAGAGTGTCTGGGCTCATTCTGCTGTCAAACTCCTGTCCTGGCTTCTCCTACCCAGGAGATCTTTGCTTAGAGGAGAGTCCTCCCACATGGTTTTAAACATTAACCAGCCTGCTCAGAAGAGTTGCCAAGGCGCTCAGCCTGGGTCAGTCGCCTATAGTCAGGCAGGGAGGGTCACCGTATCGCTCCGAGCCTGTTGTGCAGGGAGGAGCAGGGCTGCTGGCATGGTGCGTGTACTGCTGGCTAACTCCTTGCCTCCACTGTACTGCTTCTCTGGCACACAACACACAACTTTCAGTCCACTCTGCCCTCCCTCCACATGCCAGCCACCTCCTGATCCCAGGAAGTTGCACACATTTTTAACCTGGTTATTCTACCTGATGAAAAAAAATCAGCTCACTGTCACTCAAAGCAGATTTGCCCTCCCTGAGAGTGTACTGCACATCCTCTTTTCCATTTCTCAGGCAACTCTGTTCTTACCTGTCACCATGGCTGCCAGACTTTTCCTAACCTGCACTATCCAGAAAATTGCCCCAAGTGGCAACAGGTCACAACAGGACAATGGCAATGCTGGATGTTACTGCAGAGTACCAAAATAGCTATTTAGCAGACGTGCACCAAACACTCTGGCCTCAGACCATTACTGCAAAGCACAAGTTTCCTATCTCTGCTCTCACCGTGTCCCTACCTGACACTCATGGGTATTTGCAGTTTTCTGCAGTGGATTTTGAAAGGACAAATGAGCAGTTGTTGCTCTCAGTTCAAAAGGATCTCCCTCAACAAGGCTGGATGTACACAGCTCCACACAGCCTTCTGAGGGGCAGCCTGCTTCCAAGCAGCCCTTTTGGAAGCTTTAAAACCCTTGTGGCTATGAATGTTATCTAGACTTATCGGAAGTGCAATAGAAGGTGGGGAAGAGACTGGTAAAGCAGCAGAGATGGGATCATCTGTCAAAACAAAAGTTGATGTGAAGAAGATTGAGAAGAGGAAATTTTGGAATGCAGAGAAAGATAAACATGTTCAACCGCTGGAAGATACCAGGGTCTTGGGAGGGCCAAAGAGCTCATCCATAAGGTGAGATGGGGTTGTGCTGGCAGCCTCTGGCTGCCCTGCCCCAGCACCAGGCCAGCTGCATGATGCCCTGCAAAGATGAGAATAGCTCAGAGAAGAATCCAAGAGGGGATCCAGGCAGAACCGATGGCTGGAATGTGCTATCAGCCCCTCCTCAACCCTCTCACCTTTACAGCCAGCCAGAGAAACCAGAGAGATTTGTGCAAAGACTAGGGACTGCCAGGGCACTCGGAGTACTTGGTCTGTGCTCAGCTGCACCGATCACGTGGTAGCAGCCACTCAGCAATGGAGAGCCTGCAAGTCAGGTTCGAGCCGAGTTCACCCCGTATCTCTGCAGAGGACGAGCAAATCATCTCCACATGGGCAAAAGGAGAGTGTGGAGGAGAGGGGGAAGGCTGCCAGCGCAAGGCTGCGGTTCAGATCCCTCTTGACAGCTCCCCAGCAGCCCCCGCATTGCCTGTCATTCCACAAAACAAACTTCAAAGTAAACAAGGCGCCCAGGACTGGGCCATTGCAGCCACTCTATCATCGTTCAGGAGTATTTTCCTTCCTCCCCCCTCCTGAGCCATTGCTGTTTGATAGCATTTACACGAGCTGCCCAGAGCAGGATTTACAGGGCAGGTGCCTGAGCAAAGCACAGGAGAGCTGGCTGGGCCCCAGGCAAAAGGGGAAGAGGAGAGTTTCACAAAAGCCTTCAGATTGTGGTTTTATATGATAGGGACCGCAGAGCAACATCCATCTTCAGGCTTAACATTTCATCTCTAGATCAACAGTCCGTTCCTTCCCCCACGTTCAGCTGCAGCTGCTGGCTTATCTCTCCATTAAAGCATTTTCCTCTTATTGCGCAGTTCACATGAGGAGGAATAAATGCCAGATGGGTCTCCCCTCCAGGTCACCATGCTGCAGCCGCGGTCTAAGCTGCGGCCCAGGGCGACACTGGATTCTGCAGTCTTGGATTAATCACTGGCCAAAAACAGGAACTTTGGGAGAGTCAAGGCCAAGAATGTATACTCTGGGGGACAAGATTTCCAAACAGGAGGACTGAGAGTTTGCCTCCCTGGAAATTCCCATCCTGGAAGCACAAAGGTGCTGAGAGCAGAAGCCTCCAGAAGTGCCTGCAGGACCAACTTTCAAAAGCACTTAGGAAACCAGACACCCTAAGGCGTGTTTTCAAAATTGGCTAGGGTACTTAGGAGCACAGCACTAAAGTGAAACAGAGCAGACTGTGCCAGGGTCCTACAGACCAGCTCTGAACAGCGTCCGCACGGCTGAATTCAGCACTTCACCAGAGAAAGCAGTGTATCCATGTTATCCTGTTGCTGTGCTGAGAAGGCTGCACAGCCTCCATTTCTGGAGAAATCTGGGGACTGTTCATCCTGTAGATACGGCCTCGGGAGCCTAAAGGTCTAGGGCAGTTCTGAATATGGCCCTGTATTTCAAGACATCCTTAGAGGCTTGTTGCATTGGCTAAAAACAATGTCTAAGGCTGAGGTCTCCCCAGCACTTATTCAGAAGTCCCATCATTAGCTTTTGTTCAAGCAGCCAACTCCAGCTGTTTAGAGGAGCAGAAGGTGCTCTTTATAGATCAGTTTTGAAAACATGTTTGTATCTGAGTACACATAACTACACTGGTCAAATCCACTCCAACAACTGACTTCGGTCTGTCTGCACAGCAACCAAACTCAAGACCTTGCTGAGGTCCATCTCGTTTGGTTTGGTACCTGCTACAAAGCATCCCGTGATGCCCACCCTCACAAAAGGGTGGTGTGCACCCTATGCTATGGTCACATTGCCTGTCCTTCCTTCCCCCGTCAAGCTGTGGTTGTGCCTTCCTGGCTCTTTGTTTGTGCCCTGGGGAAGTGGGCAAGCCCTGGTATTTTTATTACCATTCCCAATGCTGCCAAGTGCTTGCGTCACTGGCAGGGAGGAGGCTGTGCTCTCTCTTATGAAACACAGAGAAGATAAGATTGGACAGTGAAGAAAAGTCTTTAGAGGATTCTGCCAAACTTCAGGAAACTGGTGGAGTGCCTTCCCAGCAGCTTCCTTGGATGCCTGTGTACTCTGTCACCACTTGCTTTTCCCAGCGGCAGCAGCCACAAGAGGTCACAACCAGACACAAGGACCCTGGCTTTCCAGACAGCAGTACAGTGCCCCCACCCCCAGGCCATAAACCAGACACCCCAAATGTTATGCCATGTGTTCATATCGCAATGGAGGTCTCAGCATGTGAGCGCTGAGCCAGGAGAGTGTGTAGGAAGTAGTTTGTATTGTGCCAACAGGAGGTCCCTATTAGACAGAGGAAGAGAACCAAGGAATCATCAACGTCAGCATCAGCCCTTCCTGCAAACACCAGCTGACCCTGGTCAGGTCTCCGTAGTTCCTCATGCCGTGTTGTGACTGCCCGGCAGTAATGGCATTGCTAGTTGCTGTGGCGACAAGCAGGGAAGTCAGGGAGGCTGGGGGAGCTGGCTAGCTCCAAAGAGCTCCCCATCCCAGACAGGGCAGGGAGAAACTTACAGCATCTTCTGGTGTGTCTGAAGTTTGCCAGAGTGCCACTGTGGTTATTTAACTCTCTTGTCAGAGGCAAAAAGAAATTCTGCAGCCTTTGAGCCATCCCTTGCCACACTGCAAGGCAGGGGGAGCCAGCAGTCAGCATGGAGCAATTTCAGTTGTTACAGACACGATCAAAGTGCTTCATGCTGGGAGAAAACCTCCTGCAGGATCTACCCCGACCCACTCTGTGGAGCTGTGCCACTTGGCTGGTGCAAAAAGACACGAGGTTGTGGTGCTGGCTAATCATTCAAAGCCCTGCTACGATGAGCAAACCCTGCACTCCCTTCAGGCTCTTCCAGCTTATCTCTGTTTCTGATATATTGAAGGAAATGCATGAAGGGGACGGCCAGTGGAGGGATCCCTCACCACTCCAGCTCAGAGCTGTCAGGGCCAGGGATCAGCCTTGGGGAAACCAGTGGCCAGTTGTGCCACATTATACAAAAAAAAATCTGGTCATCTGCAACCTGGGTGCCTGGTGGCTGCCAGGGGAAGACAGAACTGGGGAGATAAGGCTGCGCTTACGGGGCAGCCCCTCTTCCTGTCCTCCATGCCTCATTTCCAGCTGCAACGCTCTTCCGGGCTAAAAGAAATGTGAATTCACAAAAAGCAGCCCATTGGCAAGGCTGGCAGCCAAGAGCTGAGAGATGGGGTCACAGGCTGCCTAGACTTCCTGATGCCCATTCTGAAAGGAAATCACCATCGTTTGGACAGAAACAACGGGCAAAGGCTTCATTTTTCCATCAGAGGGAGTTACAGTGGAAGGGAAAGGATTTGCCTAAGGTCACAGAGCCAGTCAGTGGCAGAGGAATGAGATTTTCAATCCTGTGTTTACCTTCCAACGCTATCCTGATAGTGTGAGAAAAGCTAACAGAAGTATGTGTGACTGTTAATGAAAGTACGTTTATGACCAGATAGTGTTTCTAAAAGGCAAGAAAAGCTTCACTACTTCAGTGCTGGGGCAGGGTGCTACCACATTGCCATCTAAGGCATTGCTGAAATTCAGGGATGTCTCCCCAACACTGCGGGAGACACTGTACTTTGAGTCTTGCAAGCAGTGCTGAGTTTGGGGTAATTACAATGCTCTTGAAAATATGGCCGAGATAGATGTCTTTACTTGCTAATTGCAGAGCCTACACCCTTTCTTTGGCTTCATTTTTCTCTTTTTCTGTTTCTATGCTCTTTTAATATTGTGGGTGCAATATTTCTAATGAGTTGGAGTAACCATTTTGGCTGTGATGTTATTACGCTGGATGGCAAAACCAGAAATGGGTGTAAGCAGGCTACCCAGGGACTGTCAGGCATGTAGACATTTACAGGTGACAAAGCATGACTTATGACCTTTATCATCCCACTTTAGCATCTGCCCTAGCTGATCAAGTCAATCCAAAAAACTGTTTTCAATCCAGATTTTTCTGAGAATTTAGCAATGACTATATCTTATCAAATCACATAGCACAGAGCATTGCCCAGCGATACACAGGAAGGCTGTTTCACCAGCTATCCTACAGCCCCCCCAGGGACCTTCCATACTTTAATTTTAGGGATGTCTTCTTCCATATTGCACAACTACACCTGAGCTTTACACATACAAAATGCCTTTAGTGCTACCAGCTACACAGGCCACTTCCCTGTGTTCAGGTCTGTCCGGATTCACTGACACTTGGACACCTAATTTGATCTACACAACTAAAATCATACAAGAACCAGAGGAGCAGAGCAGCCCTGTCTTCTTCTCCTGGCAGCTCTAGCGAGTTGCTCAAAAGCCACAATTCGGGGGCTTACACCCCTGTTGAGAGGATATGATCACAACCACAAACAAAGCAGAGCAGAACCCAGCACCCTGGACACAGCAAGAAGCCTGTGCAAAGACAGGCACAGCCACCCAGCAGATCCGCAAACTTGTGCTCCCTTGCATCAAAGAGTGGGAGCTGGCTCCTGAGCTCTGAAACATCCAGATGCAAAAGCACACATTGCTTTTCAGCAGCTCCCACTGTAATCTTTATGGGAGAGCATGCCTTCTGCCCCCACACGTTCTGTTCTTCTTGAGCCACCCTATGTTCAGGGACTTTGCTGCAAAGTGTCTGAGTTCCCTGCTGACAGCCGCTCCTCCTCAGTTTAAATCTTGCTATCTGATGGACCGCATGTCCCATGCTGAGACAAGGCAATGAGCTGGGTGCTGTCACCGCCTGGCTGCACAGGCAGTCTCTAAGACTCAGTCTCTGACTTCCCTCATTTCTTGAAAAAGTGTCCCAATAGCCCAGGAAAGCTGTGAACTACTTTCTGTCTCTTTGCCCCTTCCATGTCACCGAGTTAAGGATAATACTTCTGTCCCTGTGTTTGGGCAGCATCTCCTTCTAGGACGCCTCTGTTGTACATCTGGTGCTTTCCAGCCTATGTGACACTTATACCATGGTGCCCTTTCTCAGTCCACCCTTCCAGGAATCCACCTTGCAAGTGCTCTCTCCCTACCTCGAACATGAAAAGCTGCAGCTGAGCCAGGAGGGAAGCAAAAATCAGAGAAAGCTGGAGGGCACTTACTTTTCATAGTCGTGTTTGCAGTACAGCTGCCGGTTGCGACAGTAGCAGGTGCCAGAAAGCGGCTGCAGGCAGACAGCACATTTCACACAGCCTTCGTGCCAGGAGCGCTCATTGACTCGCAGGAGGAACCGGTCAGAGATGGGGGTGTCACAGCCAGCACACACCTCCCGCATTTTGGAGTCTGAACCTGGGCAGCAGTGAAAAGATGGCTTGAGAAGGTTTCCTTTGCCCAGGGGCATGTTCTGAAGGAATGGTGTCTGCCTTTGGGGAGGGGGCTACGCTCAGCCTCACAGAACTGTGTGCTTGCAATTATCTACTGGTTTTTTTTAAAGCCACGTGGTGTTAGTGTCAGTCACCAAACATGCACAGGAGAGTAAAAAGGGAGGCTCTGCATGGAGTTCATTGTAACAACCTTGAAAATAAATGCAAAAGTTTGCTCTATAAAACATGAGAAAGCAGCATGTTCTGGGCTTCTCTGCAGTTTCCAGATGGTAAATTACAGGTGAACCAAAAGTCCACAGCTATCACATTATTTATGTTGCAGAGGATGTGAATAGGAAGATTTTAGAGAACACACATGCTTGGGAACTGGAGAAAAATGTGAAGCAGATCCATTTATGTGTGTCTCGGCAGGACACAGTGAGTGCTGAACTCCTTGGAAACCTTGGCCCAGGTCAGAGGATAGATCTGGATCTGAATTCTACCCAATTTCACTCTGGACTTGGTGCTAAGCTGCTTAAAATAGAAAAAGCTCCAGAGATTTGGGATTTTTCCCCCACTCAATGTTATCAACGTGCAAATCTATGGCTGCCCTTCAAAGGCTTCTTAATGATAACTTCAAGGTAAGGAGTGAGTAATAAACACACTATCTGGTGCACTGGATCTAGGTCGTGGGCTGAGCCAGGTAGAGACACCATCGTTGATGTGCACAATCTCTACGACCATTGTGCCAAGCTCCTCAGGTTTTATGAGCGCTTACCTCTGTCCTCTCCCTCTCCAACCTCTCGATTCTTTTATACTTGTGTAAGCTTGTGGATCCTGGGGTAACACCTGCCCAGGCCCTCTTGCAGGGCTAGGAGGGATGATGGTTGGTTACGTGGGTGAAGCTTATATCTATTTTAAAAGGCAGGGTGAGGTGTAGGGCACCAGCAGCTCCATGCCTGGCAGTGAACTGTCAAGGGAAGCCAGTTGTGCTGGGTCTTTGAGGAATGGGGAATTGATGGGCCCAGGCCCTTAGGGAACACTAAGCCTAGCCCTAATATTGGTCAGTGTCCCAGTGCAAAGAGTCAGGAAGGCTTGTGCTGGCCTCTGCGCAAACAGGAATTCATCTGCATCAAAGACAACAAGCGACAGTGGCAGATGTACATGGCAGAAGGCGTGTTCCAGATGGAGAGCCTTGTACTCCCACACAAGGCTGGAAAACACACAGGAGCCCTGCCCCAGCAGGGTCTCTGTAGAGACCACAGTAGCAAGGAGAATTTCCTGCTTCTACAACAGTGTATGCAACCTGCAGAGGTTTCCCAGGCCTGCAGAACTCTCGTCCAAGGCTTGGCGAGGCAGCCCTTACACCTGACCACAGCCCTCCAGTGATTAAGATGCCATCCAGACCCCAAATCAGCCCATCAGCAACTTGCCTTCAGGCTTCTTGGACTCAGCAGATTCAAATTGTCTGCCACAGGTGACAGGAGGACTGCAGACTGGAGCATCAAACAGGCAGGGCGAAATGCAAGATGCGGGAAGTCAGAAGGGATCCACTAATAAGAAGCTTTCTAAACACCTGCCTTGTCCAAGTTTCGCTGCAGCCAAAGACAGACAACTTCTCAATGCCCTGAATTCATTTGAAGACATAGCAAATATAAGTGAAAGTAGCTCTAAGAAGTTTGGACAAAGGCAGGTGCTCCTCTCTACCTTTAAGGGCACTGCTGTTACATCAAAGCAGGAGGAACTGTTTGCAGTAAGTAAATTTGGCTAATCTGGGCTTGCTACTCTAGTGAGTGCCTCGGGAAACCAGGGTGTCTTGCGTGAAGGCAGCTCTTGCCACATTTTACTGCTGCACTTGGGTTTGGACTCTGCCTCACCAGGATCCCAGCCAGCTCCCCCAGCTGAACCTGCAGACATGCTGCCTGGGTAGCACAGCGAGGGGCAAGGTTGCCCGCTTGGCTGCTCAGCATCTTTGCCAACGGCAGCTTGTGCTTAGTGGCAACCCAAGCCCTTTGCAGCTTCCAGATTCAGCACCGGTTATTAACTAAATGCTGGGGCCTGGAAATCAGAGGAGCAGACCCTGGGAACCCTCCTGCACTCTTCACAGCATCAGGCCGATCCCCTTGGAAACCCAAGGGGAATGGCTGAGGCTGTATGGCCAGAGCCAGGGCTCCGGGCGTGGCCTTGCAGTGCACAGCAGCCGTGGGGAGAATGTGGTGAGACTCGCACTTGAGTAAGTGCAGAGACACCCCACTGAGACATGCTCCAGCCACGACTGCTGTGTGACCCTGTGCAAGTCACCTCTAGACTAGGTCTTTTCCATTTTATCTAGACAGTCTGGGGCATTTTTGACAAAATCAGTTCTATTTGCAGTGTTTTTTGGCCAGTGTAACCATCAGTGAACAAAGCAGGGTTCTATCCCTGTAGTTATAAAAGCCTTGCACTACCTCAGAAAGGAAGGACAATAAATGTCCCTGTTGTTTTAAGGGAACTTGGTGGGGGTCCCCCACCAGCATCATTCTCATCAGAATCCCTCGCCTTCAGGCACCAAGTCACTTCAGTCCTAACAACTCCAATCCAGATCGAAAGTGCCAAGCCATAGCAGCTGGGAGAAGATTCACTGGAAGGGCAGTTTTCAAATGAGGGGGCTTATAAAGAAAGTAATGTTTTAAGAGGTTTATTTGTTTTGCATTCCTCTAATGCAAAGGTGCTGATTTTTCCTTATTAAGGAGCAGCAACTGCAAGCTTTTCATGAGAGGAAATGGGGATTTTAGCACAGTGACAAAAAAAAAAGAATGTGACCCAGCCCTGGACCTGCCTATTCAGCTAACTTTCTCCAAGCTGCAGGAGGCTGTCCCTGCCATTCATGGATGTTTGTTTGTGCTAGAGCAGCAGCACACTGGTACCAGAGCTATTACAGGAGAGCTGTAATTGTATAGCATGTAACGGGACAGCATAAATGTCCAAGGTAATAAGCAGTCAAGTCCCGGATTAGCAGTGGGCATGTGCAGAAGTTCTCTGCAGAAGGCAGATGCTTTCCCACCTTAGTCAAACCTCCACTTTTAACTTTTCTTTTTTTAAACTCTGCTACTAATTTTTTCAATCAATCATTTTCACCCTGCTTGACTTTTACCCCATGGGCTGCATAACATCACAGGACCAATCAAACCTCCACTGGGTGAGTTTAGGGGCATCTGTAGCTCTAACAATCCAAAACTCCTCTTTAATTTGGGGGGGGGGGGGAGTAGGGAATAATTTAATACAGAATTAGTCTGACAGCAGAAAGCAGATATTGAAATAGCCAAGGAAGGGGGAGAGCTGTAAATCTGGGATAATTCTAAAAGCTTTAGGGAGAGTCACAAAACTTCAGACCCAGGGAGGGTTGCCCCCCCGGTCAAAACACACTTTACGTTATATTCAGTAACCAGGCGAGGTGGTTGCCAGGGATTATGGCTTGTGGAATGCAACAGAATCCTGCCCACTGCCAGCGCATACTGTGACTTGCCAGCACGGGATGCACCGGCAGCGCCTGGGTCTAGGGCCCAGGTTTATTGCTGGGCAGTAATGCACACCTGGAGTCTTGCTCAGCACAAGACCAAGAACCCAGCGATACCTTAACAAAACGCAAGACGAGCGAATGATGCTGTCAGTCCAGGGAGGATAAGGGATGCAAAAAGTCTTGGGAAAATTGCTGGTTTGCATGACATCCTACCACAACTAGCGCAGCAGAAAGACTTGAAACTGAAAGTAAAGGAGGTTCTGCCTAACACTGGCCGAAAGACGTCAGGCTTTGGAATCAATATAATAAAAATACAACAGCTTGATCTAACAAATACACTAAAAACGAGCAATTTCAACCAACCATGTTGCAGCTCTCCAAGAAAGGGAAAAGGCATGAAGAGGGGGCTAAGAATCAGGGAGTCGCACAGCATCGATATGAAAGGGAGTTTGCTTTCAGAGGCTTCATTTCAGTATTGTTCTAAATCAAACCGTCACTGAATTGCACTACCTCACAACCAGACCCTCCCAGTGCTCACACACACCAGAGCAGCCTGCCCCAGCACAGCCTTGGTGTGGCAACTTCACAACTGGTCTGCAGACAGATATCCCCGCTCTAGTTTACAACGTGGGTCAGCAATCCCAGCTATCGTCCATATTTGGGTTGGTCGAAGGCCTACAGACAACAGCCTCACTGTGCATGGTGGAACTGCGTAAAAAGAGCAAAAGGGAACAGGATGAACTGAGGCACAGAGGATCAAAAGGGACTTGTCCAGGAGGTCCAGGCAGACTAGGGATTGCAGTGTCGGCCTTCCCTGTCCCTTCACTCAGGGCTCCTGCTAAATCCAGACGCTGCGCACTGTAAGGACAGCACCAGCCCACATAGCCCCAGCTGCTTTGAGGTTGCAAAGATGGCACTTTGCAACATGCCAGTATCTTGCCAGGGCTTTATCTCCCTCAAAACTGGCAGCACAGAGCCAATCTGAGCAAGGTGGTGCTCCCTGTCCCTTTGTCACATGGATAAGGCCAGGGGAAGGAATTGCCTTCCCAAGCCGGGAAGAAATAAGGTAGAGGAGCAGGGAGTGCAGCCGGGGGCACCCGGGCAGTGCAGGGAGCACTCAGGCAGGGCCACGTGGTCCCTGAGCAACTTATGGGCACAGAGAAACCCCCGGAGCAGACCGGGCGTAGCAACGACGAGGGCTGACAAGCAGCCCTGAGCACAGCCTGGCTACCCCGGGCTGGAACCGAGCCCGAGGGTTTGGTCCCCGCACACCGGGGGGCTCCGGAGGCCGGGCCCGGCGTGAGCGTCCCGCTGCCGGGTCCCGCTCCCCTTCTCTCCAGCACTCACCAAAGCCCAGGACCGGCGTAGCCTGCTGCAGGCAGGACGGAGCCTCTTCCGTCTTCATGCCGGCGGCCAGCGCGGGGGCTGCGGGGCGGAGAGGCGCGTTAGAGCTAGCGGAGCCCGGTGGGGCCAGAGCCGAGCCGCAGGGTCCGGCCCCGGCGGGTCGGAGCTGCCCGCGGTCCTCCGGCGCCGCGGGCGTTTTCCGCGACCCGGAGCCCCGGCGAGCCCCGGCTAACGAACGGCAACGAAATCGTCGCGGTGGTGGCGTGCATCCGCCCCACTCCGCCCGCTCCCGTTGGGGTAAATACCGACCTCGCCCCCGGCACCCGCCCCGGGCGCCGTGCCCACGCGGAGCCGCGACGACGGCGCCCCGGCCGCGCTGCCCCCGTCCCGTCGGGACACGGCGGCCCGACGGGGCCCCCCGGTGCCGCGCTCCCGCCGCGCCGCTGCCAGCTCGGGGCAGGTTCGGCGCGGACGGACGGGGCGCACGGGGCAGCCCTCGCCAGCCGGGCACCGGCGCCGCGTCCCCGCTCGCCCCGTCCGCGCGCGGCACCTACCGGGGGCGCGGCTGCCCCGCGCCGGCAGCGGCGGCAGCGGCGGCGGCAGCGGCGGCAGTGGCGCGGCGGGGAGCGGAGCGGGGCGCGACTGTGCGCGGGGCAGAGCGCGCAGCCCCCGCCCGTGTCCGCGCCCGCGCCCGTGAGCGCCGCCGCCCCCCGCCTCCCCCGGGAGCGCGCCTGAGCCGGCAGCGCGTCGGGGGCCCCATCAAGGCGGGACCCCCGCGGGCCCCGTCCCCCCCCCGCCCCCGCGCTGGAGCCGGCGGAGCCCGGTGCGCAAAGAGCCCCTGGAGAGGCGATACCGACGGCGCCCCGGCAGCGGCAGCGCTCCCAAGACAGGGGCTGTCTCCGGCGGCGAGGACGGGGGCCGGCCCGCGGGGCTCCACGGGGACCGGGCCGTCGTGGGGCTTCGCGTCGCCGGTGCCGTTAACCCGCCGCCGGTTCAGGGTGCACCGCGGGGCTCCCGGGATCCGCAACAGCAGCCGAGGGTTTGCCGCCTCGCCGACAGGGCGGGCGGCGGCGGCGCGTCCTCCCGCCGTCGGGGCGGCCGTGGCCCCGCTCGGCCCCGGGGGCCCGTTCCGCGGCAGCGGTGGCGGCCCCGGCACGGCGCGGCCGGCCCCGTCGGCGGGTGGCTGGAGCCCCGCGGCCCCTGGCCCGGGCTCGGCCCGGTTCGATGCCTTTGTCTCTCCCCGGGTTTCGCAAACGAATCCGCCCGCGGCATCGTCCGGGGAGCGGGGAGAAAACGGGGGGGCGCGGGCTGGAGCGGCGGCCGGGTCTGGCCGGCCGGGCTCGCCTCTGCGAGCCGAAGCGGGCCGGGCCGGGCTGGACGGGGCGCCACGCTCCCCCGCTTCCAACGCCGCTTCCCGGGACGGGGCCGGGGGCACCCGCGCCTGGGCCGGCGGCAGGTCCGGAGCTCCGGCCGGGCCCGGGGCCCCGGGCTGGGCCGGGCCCCCGGACCGGGCCGGGCCCCCGGACCGCGCCTGCCCCCGCGGGCCCCATGCGGGCCGGAGGCCGAGGCTCGCGTTGCGGGAGCGCCCGGTTTAGGCGGCCCCGGTGGGTGCCCGTGGGGTGCGCGGCCGGGGGGTGCCCGCGGCGTTTGCAGGTGCGGGGCCGGGGTGGGCTGGTGCTTCTGCCCCGCCGGGCCCCAGCGCGGCCCGGCTGGGCAAGTCTGTCTGCCCCGAGTGAAAGGGGGGGAAAGGCAGGGGCTGCCCCGAGCTGCCCGCAGGCAGGTCTGAAACCGGCTGACATCCGCTCCCTGCAGTGCGCACACCCGTGCACACACCTCGCACACCTTGCAGTGTGCATGCACACGTACACACATCCACTCTCTGCGGTGTGCATGCACACATATGCATACATACACACACACACACACACTCTGTCTCTGGCTTCTTTAGACCAGGGGCCCATCAGAGCTCTCCACCTCCCAGCATGGTTCAAGCAGAGCCACAGAAGAGCCTGTGCCTGAAACCTGTTTGGCATCACTTTATGCAGCAGCTTGTCTGAGCCGGAACGCTCCAGGCACCCTTGTGCAAGCGGAGACGGGCAGTGGTGGGCATGCTGCAGGACAGTCAGTGGGGAACTGTGATGGGAGCGCCCTTCGCCAGGGGCTTGCTCACACCTGTGTTGGGGAAAGGGGAGTCCAGCCCAGGATCTGGGTGCCGGGGATATGGGAGTCTGACTTAGGCATCTCCATACATCAAAGATGAGCTCAACATCTCTGAAGAGAGACCGCTGAGGGATTTCAGTACCAAGGTTCAGCATAAGCCTGTCTCATCTTACTAGGTGAATAGACTTGCTTTTATTGCAGATGTAATAACTCTCGTTTGGATGCTGGGAATGCTGTGATACAATAGGGAAAAAAATGTTCCTTGCAAAAGGCTTTGAGATGGATGGAAGCACAGCTCAAGAATTGGGTGTCGTTAACTGCTATTAGTCCTTCCCCAGCATTTGCTGTACCTTTGCCAGTCACCAGTGAAGTGACAGGGAGTTGAACGATGATCAAGTTTTGTCTGGTGACAAACAAGTACTGGGCAATTTTGTAATGTGAAATCCAAACTGGAAAAAAAAAAAAAAGGAAAAACTATGAAAATGATTTTTTTTTCCTCTGCAGGAAAACCAAATCTCATTTCCTGTCCAGCTGCTGCTGTCGCCAGCTCCCGAGACAAACCCTCAGTGTCCTGTGGCTGCCTGGCCTGGATGCTTTGCTTGGCGGCAGGGACCTGATCCAGGAGGGAGCAGAATCTTTGGGTAAGAGCAGCCCCAACTCCAAGGGAGGCAACAGCAGGCTGCGGAGCTAGTGCGGCAGAGTTGCAGTTCGAGATGCAGCTCTGTCGCTAACACCAAACCCCTTTCGGAGCAGGAGGGGTTCACGGTGGAGGCACCTCTGCTGTCCCCCCCCCTCAGATGCGGTTCGGCAATGTCATAGCCTGTTCCAAGCTGCCAGCCCCTGATGCTCCCGAGGGAGAGCTGCCCCAGGCCTGTCCCAAGGACTCTGCATTGGGTGACACCCCCCCCAACACACTCTGCCCCACTTGCGCCCAGCCTGCTGCGTGCTCCTGCCAAGGGTGCTGTCCTTCAGCTTGGCTGCTGACGCACGTGACATCTGTGTCTGCTGCAGTCCCAGCTCCCCCCCACCCCACTCGCACATGCAAGCACACCTAGAAACAAAGAGGCCATTTTAACCAGTGCTCCAGAGCAATAATTGTCCTTTATTAAGCTGAGCTCCTTGTGGAGAACCAGGACTCCTCCGATGTTGCTTAGGACCATTAAAGTCCATCTTTGTCCTTCCTCATGACAGAGTGGTTCCCACTGGCTGAGAGGAGCCAGCAGAAAATGGACACTTGGATAGCATAAATTAAGAAGAGAAAGGAACATCCATGGTGTTGGAGCAGAGGATGTTGCCTTCAGGCGCAGCTCGGGTTGGGTGCAGCATGCTGGCTTTGCTCAACACCCTTCAGGTGGGCACAGGCTTTTCGCAGATGTAGTAGCACTCATAGGTGCAGTAGACATCGTTCCACTGCCCGAAGTTCCAGAGGTGGGCACAGTTCTCGTTGCTGCCGCTGTTGTTGGGCTCTCCTTCCTTCCAGAATCTGAGAAGAGAGGGAACCACAGGGAGCAGGGGCAGACATCCCAGAGCTTGGCCTAAGTGGTGCTGCTTTCCCTGCCACTGGGAGGGGGGGTGGGCACTAGCTAAAATAATCCAATTTTAGACGGCTTTAGATGCCAGTTCATGTCTCTGATACCACATGAGACCTGGTGTAAGTGCCTGTCCCACACTGCTTCCCAAGGCTTCCCTTGGTGGGCACAGAGCAAAGCAGGGAAACCCAGGCTGCAAGTGCCTTTGAGCTGATATGGAGGTGTGCACAGGTGGGGACGGTGCCTGCTGTTCTAGGGTGCGGGCATGGCAGAGTGGGTCAGGCTGGCACTCACGTGAATGTGGTTTTGTAGTCAGTCCCGTCAATCCATTCCCATTCCCCTTCCAAGTTCTCATCTGTGAGCCCAATCCAGAAGCGTTCGTTCCTTGTCCTGAACATGACAAAATTCTGCAGCAGGGAGACGGATCAGGAGGGAAAGCTCCAGGAAACAGTTCCTCATGTGAACAGGCTCAGGGCAGTGGGAGCTCTGCATTTGGCTATTCATTTGCAATGTGGAGGAGTGGGAAGGTACCGGCGGGACAGGATCTTTGCTGTGTCTAAGCATCCCGCACGTGAGAGAAACCTGGGACGCCCAAGCTGGGCATGCAGCAGGCAGGCGGAGCGAGTTGTGCCTGCTCTCTGCTGGCTGCTGCAGAGGATAACAGCAGGCACCTGCTGTGGGCTGCTCCAGCCGCCCGGCGAGAGGCTGAAGCCAGTGTGCACAGGGTGAGAGCACCAAACAAGGATGGTACTGGGGGGTTCTGCAGGAGGCCAGGGCTGCAGACAGGACTCGGGCGAGCCTGGGCCTTCTTGGCTAGTGCTGGGGTGTTTACCTGCTTGGCGTGGCTGTCAATGATAGCCAGCTGTGAATGCATCTCTTCACACTGAGCCTTTGCCTTGTGCCAGCTCATTCTACGCAGGGAGAAGTAGTAACATTTTCTGTCAAAGTATTCCCACTCTCTGGATCCAGGACCACAGGGAAACACTGGAAAAAGGAAGGAGTGAGGGAAATCAGAGAGCCTGCTGCAGGCAGTTGTTTCGATCCTCACCAGACTCACCCCAACATGAGGGTTTTCCTAGCTGTGTTGCATTGCCGAACACTGACTGGTATAGACACAATGGCATGACCCTGAAGCCTGATATATATTGGATTCCCGTGAATGTGGCAACTGGCACCAAAAAAGGCTCCTACTGCAGGGAAGATTTGCTTTTTTCTAAAACATAATAGTGTAAGATGTCTGGAAACCAGACTCCAAAGCAAACAAACATAGCTGAAGCCAGAAGCCCTTGTGCTGGTCTGTGAGGCCATGCAAATCAGAAGAGATGATCACAGAGCCCTCTTAGCAGCTGCTAGAAGACCCCTCAGCAAGGGAGCCAGAGGACGTCTGCAAGACAGCGCAGGTGCTGCTTGGCACCAGCGAATCCAGAAGGGACAAGCACTGTGCACAGCCTTAGCAAAGGAAATGCAGAGCAGGAACACTACATTGGCAATTTAGGGGGATTGCAGAAGGGAGAAAGCTTGGAAGAAGCAGATTGTAAGCAGGATCCCTTTGTGGTCTTAGGTAGCACTCAGGACTTACACAGGAAATCCGTGCCAGAATAGTTCCGTTTCCGTTCCAGGTGCACCTCATGGAGTTTAGAAGAAAGGGCTGAAACTGTTATGAGAAAGAGAGAGAGAGAGAGATGCTGGGTTATTGGTTGCATTGTTTGCATTACCCGTGCATTGACTACCTGCAAGCACATCACCCATCAAGACTAGAGACCTATTCTGTTCTGGCTTGTTTAACCTGCTGGGGATGCTTCCTTCCGGCAGGCTGCAGGGCAAAGGAATCTCAGGACACAACGCACTGGCTTGTAGCCTGGAGTAGCTGGAGACTGCAGCATGGACTTCAGCAGTCCCTGCATGGGACAGTCTGGGTGTCCCTCTCCTTACACAACCCTCTCCTATGCGAGCTAAGGCATGCTCTGCCTCGCTGCAGATCTGCAAACACCCTTGTGGGGCTGTGCTCGAATGACCACGTGTCTGAGCTGGCAGCTGTCCTTCCTGTGCACCTTCTTGCTCAGGTCTCAGCAAAGCCTGTGAGCCCCTGTCAGGTGGTGATAGCACCATGCACGTGCACAAGGCTGTCTCCCATCCTTCAAGGGAGGCTCTGTCCCATCACGGGTCCATACAGAGTCTGTGCACAGTGACTCCTGGTTTGGGCTGTTGCAATATGGGTTACAAGGACCTACAGGGATCTATAGTGCGTAAGTGTGCACTTAGACCTCATATATCTTTTGGTCCTACCTGTCTAATTAATTAGCATGAGATTAAACACCCCTTCAAAGACGTCACAGTACCTCTGGAGAGTGACACAGCAAACAGGGTGATGATCAGCAAGAAAGAGAGTGCCAGTAGCAAGTATACTGTGAAAAAGGATCTCAGCTTCTGCTGGAAAAAGTTTCTGTCTTTAAAACAAACACAGAAACAGATGTGAAAATATTCCTTCCGATAACTGGATTAGTTTGAGTTTCATAGCTTCTGTGGTTCCATTTATAAGAGGGTTAATAAATAACCTGCAATGGTTTACTGTTTGCTATAGAAACCAAGAATTTGATTATAATGCTCAAAACCATCTATAGCACAGCGGACTAATAGCTATCATAGACTTGCACTGTATGTGCAAGGGATGTGGCCTTGTTAAAGGGAAGGGCAGATGATCTGCCAATTGCCACACAAACAAAACAAAAAGCCAAAGCTTCCTCCAAAGAAATTATAACCTTACACCACATATTTCAAAACATAACATGTTTCTAAACCCTACTGGCTATCTATTAACCCTTTTCAAAAGGGAGGACTCTTCCCTATCCCTAGCTGATGTCAGGTGCCCTTCTCTCCCCTTGGGGGGGCGTTAAACCTTGGACCCATCCTTGGAAGATTTGCAAGGGTGCTAGGTCACTCAATTTAGGGAGCTCAACTTGGGAAGCCTCTAGGAGTCCAGTTTTACTCTGGTCCAGGGCACTTCTGGGCTGAATGCTCACACTCTCAGCCATCGCTTGTTGGGCACCCAAGTCACCAACAGCTTCACAACAGCTGCAGACCTTCACATCAGCACCACCCCACACCTGCAGCAAAGCCCTCTTTACCCATCTTCTGTCTGAGTCTTTACCCCAGGGACAATCCTGCACTACAGCTCTTACTGGATGGGGTTCTTCATCCCAACCAATCAACCCCATTAGAGTTAATTAGCCAAGCTGCCTAAGGAGACAAGGACTTGGTTAGGTAGGAATAGCGAGGCTTTCCTCTCATCTAGAAGTTAAGCACATGGGCAGATCAAGAAAGAAAGAAAGACTGTGCTACAGGATCCAGCTTTGCTGCCCTCATTGCTCCTGCCTCTCTCCTGGAGGCAGTGGCTTGAAGGGAGAGCCTGGCAGAAATTTACCTTTAAAAATATGCAGCTCATCGTGAAGACGCTCCTCATCCATCCTGGTAAACTGGCTGGGAGAGACAGAGACAGTTTTGTTTAGCCTTGGGATGTGGACCAAGTAAATGGAACCTTGTTCACTAGAACATCTAGACTAGAAAATCTGCAATACCTCTAGAGGTGCTCACTCCAAACGTTAAAATTTAACTAGCGGTTTTTAGACTGTATCCCATTGGCTTGTCTTCTCAAATCACTGTTTTGGATTGTGTCGACTTCCAATAATTCACCTGCCTGAAAGTTCTCGTCTGGCGAAACTGAATGTCCTTTTTGTTTGTAATGCTTCTGGTCACTTTGGAGTACAAAGTGCAAATTCACAGTTTCTGAACCCGTTCCCTCTAGTATAAAAGAGTAAAAATACTACTTTAGAAAATAGGAAGTGTTCTTCTGTTTGGAAAAACTGCTACTTGGCAACTGCTGAAGGCAAAACAAGCCTCCCAATAGATGCACTCGCACAAGAATATAAAATGGATTCAGGGCTGATAAAGCATCTGTGCCTTATAAATCGATGCATGATGGATGTGCAGTATCTACTTTCTAATTAAGTGGAGCTCCCTGCACTAATTGATAATCCACAAGTTCCACAAACCTCCCACAGTTTTCTGTATAATGGAAACTTAGCTTTTTCACTTTGACAGTTGTGAATTTTCACTCCTCTCAACTCCAATATGACTTTGAGACCTACTTTATGCACTGGTTTCACTGTAAGACACACAGGTTTTAGCCATTTTTTTCTAAGTATTTTGTTCTGTATTAAAAAAAAACCCCAAAACTCTGGGCTTTGATTTCATGATATGTTTATAGACAGCAGTAAGACAGGGTTGGGAGAAGAACCATTTATGTTAAAGGATAATGCTGGCAAAAGGTGAAATGGAGATAAACAGTCCAGGAAACTGCTTAGGCTAGAAATTGGAAGCAATAAGGCTCTAGGACAGTCCTCCAAAAGCTTGCCAAAATAAAATACTTCAGAAAATGTATGAAAGTAGGGACAGAAACAGAACTGATGTTTTAAGAGGACCCTTTCAGTTCTTTATTTCTATCATCTGCCCAAGGTCATCTGATATTGAAGTTTGTAACTTGCAGTACCCAGATTCCAAAACTTAGTGCAATGAAAAGCCCACTTTATGGCATATAGAACTTGTAATTGCTGTTTCCTGCTACTCCATGTTTAGTAATTACAAGCTCTGCAGAGACAATGGAAAACTGGCAAGTTGGGATCGACAGATATTAAATTACGTTGTTCAGTACACTGTGCTATCGGGCTTGCAAACATCCCACTGCAAACATTGAAAGAGAACATTTAGATTCTTGCCGCATCAAACTGCATTTTGATTGACTGAATGATTTTGCTGTGTTTTTAATTTTTACTTCTGCTGATTTGCCTTCACTTTCCGAGTCCAGAGAGTGCTGGGACAGATGATGCTGAAGTTTTAATAATGATAATTACTCCAGCATAAACCTCTGTACCTGTGGTAAACGTGTAGCAGTAGTTATTAAGCCAGCAGCCTTGGGATGCTTTCCAAAGCAGAGCTGGGGCATTTACTGTTGTTTATTTGCCCCAGAGCAACACTGAGATTGTTTGTATATAGGAAGAGCAAGCCAGAATGAGGCCAGGGCACAAAGACCAGCTGTTAGCAAGATGCACAGCATTTCATCACAGAGGGTCACTGCCATCCAGGTCTGTCTGAAACCGAAGATCTTATTGCATAACCTGCAGTTGAATGGAAGGTGGGGGGTGAGGCCTGGTGAAAACAGCCATATCTAGAAACAGAGCCTGGGAGAGGACAGGAGACTGGGCGAGGCAGCAATCCTGCTGCTGCATTTCCTAGGAGAATGCTCTACGCAGTCTCCACTAGCTCCTGAAGGGAAAAAGCTGAGCAGCTATGGTGCTGCAGGAATCGTCGGTTCACCTCCCTGTCAATCTGGATTAGGGAGGAAGCAAATGGCACAAAAGAGTCTCTTGGGTAGGGGACCAGGATGTTAGAGGATTCAGGACTTGTGTATTTGTTTTAGCTCTTTGTAATTCCACATGTGTGCCTTCAATAAGGGAAAAGCTTTGCTAAGACAGAAGGGTCAACTAAGCTGGAAGAAAAAATCCATGGGTCTCCCTGAGGGAGTCTTGCAGTCCTGTGCCAAGCTTTCCATCGGGTCTGTATCACTGCATTTTGATTAGTGTGCTAATTGTGTGCAACTCTCCACTTGTACTTTTATCCCAGGACAGCAGGTCTTGAGCTGTTAGTGCCTGCGCACACTGACTGTGCAGAGTCAAAGGCTGCCTGACTTGCATATTTTAACAAAGAAAGACATTTATGACAGTTCAGTCAAAATCTTGCAGCACAAGGAAGGCTAACAGTCAAAAACATTTTTATTTAACAAATACAGTATTTGATTAAAAATAACATCCTTGGGTAACTCAACAGTCCAGAACAGCAATGTCACAAAACTTCAGTTGCAATGTCAGGTAAGGTTTTTCTGTCATGTACTGGTGTTACAAAGTTTGAGTAAGAGGAGTATGTGAACAATAAAAGACAATAAGGCAAGGTGGCTGCTCGTGGTAGCACAGCCCAGCAAAACAAGGAGAGGTAACGGCAGCCCCCTCTAATGCCCAGGAGCACATATGGGTGCCCTTTCTCTACACAAATAGAAGGTGATGCTTTTAGGAACAAGCAATTAGGAAGATCTGTGACCAAACTTTTCTGCATTTTGAAAAATAACTTTCAGAACTGAACTTGGCAGGAAGATAAAAGCAAGAAGACAGCCCAGACTACAAAAACTCAGTGTCTGGGCAGCAGGTCACCCGAACTCTTCCAAGAACAAACCAGCTTTGGCAGCACATGTCTGAAGCACAGCCTTTTAAGTGTTTCTTCCTAGGCAAAGTTGGGAATGTACACACAGGGTGGTTGAGTAATCAGAGTTAGATATTAACTGGAGTTCTAGGTTTGGGGCAGCCCAACCTCCTCCTGTGGCAGGAGAGCATCTCACTTAGTCTCCTGAATTCTGTGCTGGCTGAACTGCTGCCTGATGTTTAGCACAGGGGGTGAAACAGGGGCAGAGAAAGAGGTTAAACTTGTAATATGGACATGCGCACATGCTTGCTCACTTGCTGTAATCTTGGTCAGCCCTTAGTCAGTTCACCACTAGGGTTCCCAAATGTCAACAGCTGTGTATTCACTGACTTTCTGATTTGCCTGATTCATGGAAGGATCCCACCAGAAGCAGGTTCCCACCAAGCCATTTTACATTACACATTTGTGTAATGTGAAAATTGGCTCTTTTTGCATGACTATTTCAGCCCCAATGAAAATTCTGTTCCCAAACATGCATACAACTGCTACCAGAAAAAAAAAAAAAAAAAAAAGCGTTGCCCAAAAAGGAGCATTTGAAACTTAGTGATGAAGGCTGATTGTCCTGTCACCTTAGACTGTTAACATCTTACTTCAGAATCTGTATCAAGGAGTATGTGAAAAGCTACAGTTAGGCAAACTTGCCTGAATTTTACGTATTGCCTCGTCTTCAAAATGAGCCCCATCTAAATTGAGATTCCTCAGCTGGGGGAGTGCTTGGCACAAAGCAACAATGGCATCAGGGGAGAACTTATCACAGAGGTCAAGACACAGCGTTTCTAGGCACTTCAGGGTCACTAGGCAAGCCAAACCTGCGTTTGTCAAGGAATAAGCATTGCTGATCTCCAGAAGTTGGAGACATTTCATATGGTGCCCAATAAAGTGAACAGCGGAGTCAGTAATAACACAGTGGCGCAGCACTAGGCGCTCCAACCCCCCCAAGTACACAGCCGCTCTCTGAATTCCTGCATCTGTTACCCGGTAGGTCCCAGAGAGGGTCAGTGTCTTCAGAGGAGCCTGGGAGGAGACGTTCAGCAGATGTTGATCGCAAAAGGCAGAGACATTACGCACGATGAGATGCTGCAGCTGCGGCAGGGCATTTGCGGCAGTCCCCTGGAACCACGCAGTGGGGATTTCGCAGTGACTCAGCTCCAACATCCTCAGGGAAGCGGGCATGCTCTGGTAAGGGAGCAGGCGGAGGTCAGCCTCAGCCAGGCACAGCCGGCCCAGGTGGGGACACTGCTTCCCGAGGGCGGCCAGCAGCGCGGGGGAGAGAATCTCATGCTTCCTGGTGGAGCGCAGCGCACCCTTCACCTTCAGCGTCCGCAGGCCGTCGCGCAGGTGCCGCCGCAGCAAGTGCCACAGGGTCCGGGAGCTGAGCTGGGCGAGAAGGAAGCAGCCGATCCCTCGCGCGCGCCCGGACGGACCAGCGGGCCCCGCCCCGGCCCCGGGCCACCACCGGGCGACCCGGTTCCCCCCCGCCCCGACCCGGCTCCGTACCCGGTGCGGGCTCAGGTCCACGTGTCTCCAGAGCGCCCGGTCCTGCCCCAGCCGCCGCCACCGCCGGCAGACCCTGCGGGGAGAGAGAAGACCGGTCACCGCCGGGCCAGGCCCGCTGCCCCCGGCCCGGCCCCGGTCCAGTCCGGCCCCACCTGCCCGCGCGCAGCCGGTCCCGCAGTGGCAGCAGCGCCAGGACCTCCAGGAGCACCGAGTCGGGCAGCGCCGCCAGCCCCGCGCCCGGCGCCGCCTCCGCCGCCTCCGCCATCTCCGCCGCGGCAACAGGCCGCTTCCGCCGGCCGCCGCCAATGAGGGGCCGCGCTTCCGCCCCGTCCCCCCGCTTCCGCATCCGGGCCGCGCCGGTGGCCGTTGTCCGGGCGGCTTCCGCTTCCGGTGGGGTAGTCGTCGGCGGAGCTGCGCAGGGCTGGGAGAGCGGCGCGGCCGGGCTCGGTGGGTGGCAGCGCGGCGCCGGGGCCTCCCCGGTGCCCCCGGGGTCTCTTCTTCTCCCCGGTCCCCCCCCCCCGGCATTCCTCGCCTCCCGGCCCGTTCCCCCGGGTGTCTTTGGTTCCCCGGTGCCCCCCTCGCCCCCTGCGACCCCCGCTCCCGATAACGGCTCTCTTCCCTCAGGAACGATGATCGAAGTCGTCTGCAACGACCGTCTGGGAAAGAAGGTGCGGGTAAAATGCAAGTATCCCCGCGCGGGGGCTGGGGCGGAGGTGGTGGTGGTGGTGGTGGGGCGGGGGGAGGCTCCTCCCGGTTCCGCTTTCCTTAACGGCGCCGCCAGCACCGAGGACTCCATCCGCGACCTGAAGAAGCTGATCGCGGCGCAGACGGGGACCCGCTGGGACAAGATCGTGCTCAAGAAGTGGTGAGCGGCCCGGCCATGGCAGGAGGGAGCAGGCGAACGGGCTGAGGGCTCCCGGGATGCGGTATCTGGCTCTGGCAGCCCCCGGTCCTCAGGGAATGGCTCTGCTGCTGCCGTGCCCTCGCCAGCGTACCGTGAAGTGGCCAGGATCGAACTCCTGGGGGTGGCCCCGAATGAAAGCACCCCACTGCATCCTGGCACTAGTTGATTCGGGAGAAAAATCCTGGCCTGTTTTCAGGCTCCCTCAGCTCCAGAGTGTGTAGCGCTACTGTTTCTCATATCGCAGTCTGCGGTGTTGCTTTGTGAATGCTGCTGTTGAGAGTGTGCTGTCAGGGGTAGCTTAAAAACCATGTTAAGTTTCAGCTGCTGTTCTTCCATGGGGCGGCTGATAGAAGAAGAAGAGCTATTGATGGTACTGTCGTTGCACCACCCTAAGGGCATTTTCTTTTGCTTTAATTTCTGTTGGATCACATGTGCTGGACTGATCTCTGTTTTACGATAACTGCAGGTACACGATCTTCAAGGACCACGTCACGCTGGGAGACTGTATCCTTCTTGCTGTGATAGTCTCGGTAAAATTTCTGTGGGGAAACTGCCCAGTTAAATAAGTGCTGAGATCTTGTATGTTTACAAGATGCACAGCCTAAATGCTGGACCAACACTCATCAAAACCCAAGCAGACAGCATGAGGAGAGGTGAACTTGTTGAGCTCAGGCAGAGCTTATACTCTTTCCACGGTACTGGCAGCCTTGGTTATAGAACACGCCTCTGATAAACGTTTTTTGTTTCGTGACATTGGGAGAAAGCTGAAATATTGTACAAGGAACCAAAGAACAGTGTGTGATGCAGCTAAGCGCTGGGGGAGGCTTGTCTGGGGCCCTCTCCCTGTGCGAGAACCGCCTTAACTCACTGCTTCAGATGAGATCCATGATGGCATGAACCTGGAGCTCTACTACCAGTAGCCGCAGCTGCAGCGCCATCCCCCTTCCCTTCCCTTCCCTTCCCTTCCCTTCCCTTCCCTTCCCTTCCCTTCCCTTCCCTTCCCTTCCCTTCCCTTCCCTTCCCTTCCCTTCCCTTCCCTTCCCTTCCCTTCCCTTCCCTTCCCTTCCCTTCCCACGTCGTGTAGCTGATGCCTTCCCTCTCGTGTGGCCAGAAAGCCTGGAGCCCCGGCTGTACCAGCACCCCCAGATTCACGCATGGAGGCAATAAACGCGCTGCAGCCTCTTGGGGCTGTTTTCACTAGTTTGTAATAAACATGTCCCTCGACTCCTGTTGTGCTGTGGCTCGAGGGGCCGGTAGGGGTTGTGAGCGGTTCCCGGGGCCGGTGTCGCCCCGGGGAGGCCGGGGAGCGGGAAGATGAGGGCGGGTGGGCGCTCTCTCGCCTCTTTTGTGTCTCGGCGGCCGCCGTCCAACCTCCTGTCACGTGCCCCGCGATCGCTTCCGGATCAATGCGGCCTCCCGCCCGTAGCCAATCTGCCGGAATGGCGTGTGCTTCCGCCAATGGTGCCGAGAGCTCGCGCACGAAGGCGGGACGTGGCCTCCCCCTGGGCCAATGGGGGCAGAGCGGGGGCGGGGAAGCCCCGCCCCTCGCGCCAATGGGGGCCGGGTCGGGAGAGGTCGGTGCGGGAGGTGCAGCTGCCGCGGCTGAGGGAAGATGGCGGAGGAGGAGAAGCTGCCCGCGGGCTGGGAGAAGCGCATGAGCCGCAGCTCCGGTACGGGCGGCGGTGGCGCCGAGCCCCCGCGGGGTGGGGAGGGGTCTTGGGGGTGGTGAGGGCTGGGCCGGGGGGAGGCCTGGCCGGGGGGAGCTCTTGGGCGCGTTGAGGGCCCGGCCGGGGGGTGTGATGGGGCCTGGCCGGGGGGGACGTTGGATTTTGGGGTCTTTTGGGGGTGTTAAGGCCTGGTCTGGGTGTCTGAGGGTAGCCTGGCAAAGGGGGGTTAGATTTTGGGGGGCTTTTGGGGGTATTGAGGGCCTGGCTGGGTTTTGTGGGCGTTAGGGGCCTGGTCTGGGTGTCTGAGGGGAGGTGTTGGGTTTGGGGGGCGTTGGGGGCCTGGCCTGGAGGGAGGGTGTTGTGTTTTGGGCCGTTGGGGGCCTGGCCTGGATGCGTGTGTTGGGAGGGTGGGTTGAGGGACAGAGCGCTCTGGGGCAGGTGGTGTGAGCTGGGCTTTGGGGTGGGTCTTGGGGGGTTCTCACGGTGCTGAAGTTCAGGCTTTTGAGGGGGTCCTGAGGGGTGCTAGACTCTGGGGCTGCTTTGGCTGAGGGGGTGTCTGACCCATGGGGAGAGTTCGGGCTTTTGGGGGTGGGGGGCATCTCCTGTGTCCGGTGGGGTGGTGGTCTGCAAAGGGGGATGGAGTCTGATTTCTGGGTACTGGGTTATGGGGGGGGAGCTGCGCTGTCCCTGCACCCCTGGGGGAGAGGGTGGTGCTGGCGGCTGCTCTGTCCCTACGTAGCAGGCGGGGAGGCCTGGGGATGGGGAGATTGAGCCTAGAGAGACCCTTGTCTAAAAGACCCTGTCAGAGCATGGCAGGCTCTTGCTTTCAGTGTGGCTGCTGTGACTGTAGCTCGGGAAGAGAAGTCCTTGATCAGGATGGTGTTTTCATCAGGGCTTCGTCCTTTCTAATTAGAGCTTCCCATGTTACGGAACTTAATGCCTCAAGGCAGTTTCTAGGATGTCGTGTTCTTGTGTTTGACTGTGGAGGGAGATGAGCCCAGGGAGGCAAAGTGTGCAGAAAGAAGAGTTGTCTGTGTGAACCCTTCTTTGCTAAAACTACCGTGGTTGACGTGTCTTGGAGACAGAGAGCTTTGTGATTGTGTGGCGTTGTCAGATCCGGGTTGTTAGTGGCCTCCTGGATGAAGAAACAGGAATGATTGTAGGGCGCTGGTTGGGACTGCAATGGGGGAATTGGGTCCTTTGTCGTTACAGCATAACTTTTTGCTGCATAGTAAGTTACCTGCTGCTGCTGCTGCATTCCCCCTGCCTTGATTTACTGGCAGAATGGGCTTTTTTTTGTGAGTCTAGTGTGGCTCTGGTTTCAGTGGAATACTTTGAGATGAATGATGCAATAGAAGAAGTCAGAAATCATCTTGATTAATGTTGTGAGTTAATGCAGGTAAATGAACATGTAGCTCTGAGCCAGCACTGGAAGGCCTTTAAGCAGGTGGTGTGTCCCTGTCACTGGGTGACAGTATTACCTGGCTTTATTTTAGTGCTGAATGTGTGGTTTTCATAGCTGACTTAATCAGAACTTTGCTTTCTACTATGAGGGGGAAGGCATGAGTGTTTTGTGCAGGGAGGTCCTATTTTATGGTAGAAATAAAAAGTGATTTTGGAATCAGGCTTTTCTGTGCGGTACAAAGACATGATCTTTGTTAACAGTGATTTATTGCATTTGCTGCAGCCTATATTAAGTGATGTACTTAGAGGGGCTTTATACTGTTTCACCCTTGCAAATAGCGCTCGAGTGAAATGCAACCTTATATCCACACATGAGAAATCTAGCACCGTTCCCCACCCCAGCAGGGGCAGAAGGGGCAGTGTTCCACTGTGTCACCGCGCGCTTCCTTAGAGGATGTGTTGCCACCACGTGACTGGGAGCTCACTGCGCTCCTTGCTTTCTCAGGAATAATCAAACGCTTCACGTATGTGAACGTGTAGTTTAACCCTGGCCGCGATGGCAGGGTGTTATGCGGGAATGTTAATTTCTCTGACGGGATCAGTGGGTGGTTTTGAGCCTGATCCATGGGAGCTTTGTGACTTGCCCTGAATGGGAAGGGCTGCTGGAGTCTGCTTGTGTGAGGAACTGTTTCTTTGACTAAACTCTTGTTTTCTGACAAAACCATTTGTGTAGAAAATGGTGTGTATGTAGAGCTATAAACTACTGTTTTCTGTACTGTGTCTTTACTGTGCTTGCACTGATAATCTGGACGTGGCCAACTGCAGTCTCACCCACTTGCAGAAATCCAGTCTTATCTGTCTACTGGGCCATGAAAGGAGCTAATTCTAGGGGTCTGACAGGAGCTTTTTGTAACCCTAACCCTCTCTTTCTGTCTGCAGGCCGTGTGTATTACTTCAACCACATCACAAATGCCAGCCAGTGGGAGCGCCCCAGCGGCACTGGAAAGAATGGCCAAGGGGAGCCCACCAAAGTGCGATGTTCACATCTCTTGGTGAAACACAACCAGTCCAGAAGACCCTCATCGTGGAGGCAGGAAAAGATCACGCGGACCAAAGATGAGGCACTGGAGCTTATAAATGGCAAGTAAATGCAGGAGAGAGAAAGAGTGATACTATTGTAGGGGAAAAGTCATTTTAAGGCCTAGAACTGAACCCTGAGATGAATGGTTCAGTGTGTCCTGAACTCTCTAAAGCAAAGTTTTTGAGCCAAGTGGTTTGAACATGGACTTTCGTGTAGCATAGCCACTTGGAGAAACAATTTTGCTGTATGATTTGCTGGTTATGATTAAATGACATAAAGACAGGTCCCACCCCATGTGCCTTCTTCCCCTTGTGTTTTTTGTAATGTTATTTCAGAGGTTTGTTTGTATTTTATTTGTAAATGTGTATTTTTATATTAAAAATAAAGTAATCATTTAAAGCTAAAACAAATGTTCTTTAAACATCTCTTTTTGTTTAATATGTCATTTGACTCTTTGCCCTAATGGCAGTTGCTGTAAGTTCTGATTAACCTCTGCTTGAAATCAAGTTGCTTGTATAGACATCTTGCACAAGGCCGTACAGACGACCTGATCTGCTCAGGCTTTTCCCCAGGCGTTGTGGCTAGGAATCAGGTCTGTGTGCATGCCTTCCACAATATGCATTGTGACTTCTCGCAGCATAGATCCTTCCTTGCAATCCTGGCAGTAGAATTGAACTGATGTCATGTTTCTTGAACACTGAGGTTTTGATCTTGCAGAAATAAGCTCAAAGTCCAGCTGTTACTGTTGACTTTTTCCTCTTAGAATAAGGAATTCAGGGCTTGAGATCAATTTTAAACCAGTCCCACTGATTAGTTAATGAAATCAAGACCATGTCCTTTAAGAGGCAGTTCTGTCCTTCCTGGCAGTGCTGTTGCAAAGGCTAGCTGCTGTGCTGTCCAGGATCTGTGAGCACACACAGATACATACTACTGATCTGGAACTGTTTTGTTGTCTCTATGGCCTCAGCCATGAAGGGGAGAGGATAGGAAGGCAATTGCCTTGAGCCTGACAAACAAACTTAAGGCCTCTCTTTTTTGAAAAAACTGGGAGGGGAAATCGCTGAATAATTGGAAGCACTTAGGTAGTGACCAGCAGGTGGTGTGCAGGCCTTTTGAAAGGGAAGTTGAATTAATTAGTACAAATGGGCCTTTTCTCAGGGAATTGTCTCGTTTGGATTAGATAAGTGCAACTGGGGGCAGTAAAGCAGGAGGCATGCGTCGTGTGGAGCTCTTGTGCCAAGACAGTTGAGCATGACATAAATAGATTGAAATGTTTCAATCAAGTCGCAAATTGTCTTTGGAGAAATCCTTCAAGGCTGTGTTAGAACCATCTCTTGGAGTGATGTTCGTCCTCCAAAGGCCAGCACAGAACTTCCTACAGACCAGAGCTTAAACAATTCGTGAAGCTTGTCCTAGTCTCTTGAGTAATGGTGAGATGCTGAGGAAAACACCCAGCCGCTTTCATCTGGAAGTGGAGCCCGGGTGGGTTGAAGAATTGCGCCAGTGCTATTGGAGGAATGGCCGGCTGGAGCCGCAGTAGAGTTCCCACTGCTAAAACAGGAATGCAATGCTGCAGGCATGCTTTAGGCAGACATTGATAAGCTTGGACCTACAGAAGAGGGAATCATTTAAATTTTGGAAGGGAAGGTTCTCTTGGGCAGACTTGCCGATGCAGAAGTGTTTCAGGAGTTTGTGACCTGGCAGGCTGTTTGCTGTTTACAAGTCCTGTAAACTGGTTATCTTTAGCAGCCTGAATAACATTATTTGGCCTAAGCAAATGTCATCTTTTTTTATTTTGTTTGGGTGCTTTTCTTTATCTTAGGTGCCAGAGGTCTTTGCTACCTGTAAGGCTATGGAGGGAAACATTTTAATCTGTTCTTTCTCAAATATAGGTGCAAGTTAAACAATTTTTTTTTCTTTAGCTCGGAAATATGAAATTTAGATTGACAGCTTCAGAGCCCTCTCATTATCGGATAAATTTTATGTCAGTCATTTCTCTGTGGTGTCTGAGGAGGAGAAAGTTGTGACTGGAGCTTACATCATGTAAATGCCATGCTTGTGTTCTCGATAAAGGCCATTAGGGATTTATTCTTTTGTCACTTTCATTTCCATTGCTTTTTTTTGGTCTTCCTGAGAATGAAATACTATTACCAAAAAAAAAAAAAAAATCTTTCTGTGAACATCCCCACTTGTCCTTGATAAACACTAATCCTGGGAAGATCATAGGGACCACTAACTTATGATTAATTATTTTGTGGTGGCTCTCTTGCCACTGATGCTGCTGATCTGGGATTATCTTCTTGAAAATTATTATTATTATTATTATTATTTTTAACAGCTAGAGTTTATTGCATGGATGCACAGCTTAGCTCTGCTACCATTTTTGACAGTCAGGCATCACTGAACTTCTCTGAACAGACATACTGTACCTGATGAATGTAATTGTAGCGTAGAATTGTCTAAGTAGATCTCTGGGGAGGAATCTGTTTGACAGCCATAGTACACACATTTTCATGTTTCGTTTAGAGATCAGTTATGTTTGGCTTATTTCCTTCAGAATCAAGCTCTGGTGTTTGTTCTTAGAATTTTTTTTTTTGTTTGTTTGTTTGTTTGTTTGTTTGTTGTGTAAAGCATTGCATTTGTTTAGGGAGTTCTTAGTTATGTTCCCATGGAAGGGAGGGCTATCCTAAAGATGAACAGTTCAGTAAATTTTGGTTAATTGTTAATATTTGGCTAGTTGTAGATATTCCATTTGATGGCTTTTCTCCAATAATAAGGGAGGAGATTCAAGACAGCTGGAAGGGTGTGTTGCCCATGAATAATTTTTAATTTACTAAGAAAGTTGCAGTGGAGGATTAGAAGTAGGTTAGCTCTCGCTTTGTGTTACAGCATGGTTTGGGTGACCTGGCTTGCTGTGTGCTGTTCTCATAGGTGATGACGTTGTAGGGAGCGCAGGGCTAGAAAGAAACTCCTGATCTGAGTCTAACCCTGGCTATTAAAGGGAGCGATACCTCTTAATCCCATTTGTGAGAGTGATTGATCTTCATCTAAAAGGAGGTTTTATTTCTCCTCGCTGTGCCTGCTGCGAAGGCTGTTCCAGAACATCTCTGGTCTGATGTGTAGAAACCCAGTTTCCAGCTAAATGCTGCTCATGGCTAATTTTTATGTGTTGTTTTGTGCATTAGTGTTGTTGAAGTGACTTTTCTTTCTGATGTTGACCTCCCAGTGGATTTATAAAGAGTCCTGCTCTTTCCCAGCCTTTTTTGTTGATTAAACCAACCAGGCTTTTAGTTTCTAGTAATGTAGGTCATGCGTTCTGCTGCTTCTACTCTTAGCCCTTCTTTGCACTTACTTCAGTTTCTATTAATCTTTCTTGAGCATTGCTTCTTTGTGGTACACAGTATTACAGATTAGCTCTTGGCTGTGCCTTACACCGTGGCATTTACTATTACTCTTCTTTCTACTGAAGATAGCATGACTTCTCAGTGCTGCATTTCTCACTTGAAAAGTCTGTTTTGTAGCTATTTCTAATTCCGCACTGGTTTCCTTCACCTTCTGATTGAGCTCTCGGCATATAGAAGAAATTCTCGTTGGTTTTGTAAATGCATGTAAGTGACTTCGCTTGATGTTGTTTAACTCTTTTCTTCAGTTCTTGGTCATCTAGTTCACGTTTAATATTCTGGTCCTCCCTTCTGCTGACAGTGCTTCCAAGCCTTCCAGCCTCTTGTTGCACTTTTCATTAGTATACCCCAGTTTCCTGCTGCAGAGTCATCTCATCAAAGACTAAGAGTCATCTCAAAGTTTCTCTTCCCTGATATTCCCCATTTTAGCACAACCCACTGCCATTTTTCATCTTACTATTTTTGTATTAATCTCCCATTATTCAATTTCACTTATGTCTGGAGATTTTTACAGGTGGTTTATTAAAATCTAGACAGTATCTGCACTGAATAATTTGTTCTAAATAGTTGAGATCATTGGGGAAAAGGCTTATTAATCCCACTTCTCGGAGCCAAAGTTCAGACACTCGGAGCAAATGTCTTGTTCTGGGGTAGGTGACTTGAAACTATTATCTCAGTCCTGGGTTTTATCCATAAAAGCATTCATCTAGCTGACAAGCAGATTTTGCTCTCAGGCTGGTCACTGTCATAAAATTAGAAAGTTTTAATAACTGAATTGTAATTCAGTGTGTTGTTGATTGGTTCATTTAGCAAGCTTGAGAGACCTTTTTTTTTTTACCCCTAGGAGCCTGTTGATGTGACTAGTGCAGGCAATCTAGGACATAAAGGTAAACAGTTTGATCCTTAATTTGGATGCTTTGTTACTTTAACATCAGCGTGTATCTTCAGGCTGTAATTCCTGACGCTTCTGGATGTGATGTGTACCAATGTGCCAGGTACTTGCTAGGGGCTGGCAGCTATGTGTAATTAGATATGCACTTATTGTGATGCAAATATGTATTTTAGGATAAACTCTGTTTTGTCAGCAAATAGACTGTTTATGCTCAAGCAGCTTAGTTTAATCGGATGAACAGTATCTGTTCCTGTTCTAAAACATGCATATGTGAATGCTATGAACAGCCTCCTACCCAGATACACAATTTTTTTCCAGATTAATGCAAGATAAGTAGCTGTTCTCTTAAGTTTTATAGAACTTCAGAATTTTATGTAGTCTTCTGACTTTCTCCACCTGTACACAATAAGCAGAAGGTAGGATAAGTGTGTATAATCTCACTTATGCAACAATATTGCTGATGGTGTTTTCTATTAAAGCAGGTTAACTACTTCAGGAGTTAAGATAACTTTCTCTGGCTTTTGAGTTATATTCAGAACTACTTTTTAAAAAAGCAAGTCTGAGCCAGATGTAATCTCCTATACCCCTTTTTAATAGTCTTTTTCCTGGCCTGGTTCATACAGTAGTCACATTCAGCTGAAAATGCAAACCAAACTATTGTGAACTCTGTGCTGAATTGCAAAGATCTAGGTTAGTGGCAGGCAGTTTAAAAAGATATGATTGACTGGGGGAGGAAAAGTGGGCTGTAGGGCAGAAGACCAATTTGAAGACTTAAAATCACTTAGTTTTGGTCTTGCTAGAATTAAACTGCAATAAAAGTATTCATCTAAAAATTGGTAGCCTCCTGCTTCAGTTGCTGCTGCTTCCTGTCTCGAAAACATGGGTCTGTGAACTACTGAGAAGCAAGCCAGGCTGTGGCTTAGTAAGGTGGCAGCTCCATTTGACCTCTTTCAGGCAGAGAGAAGGTAAAGGTTGCTTCTGTCACCTGGCACTAAATATGTGTGTCTACAGGCAGGTTCCTCCTTCCTGCTATCCAGTGGCACCTGCTTAGTGTGTCTGTGCTCTCAGAAGGATATGACGTTCTTTCTAGTGATGAGCAAAATTGATCATAAGTATTTTTTGACATTTCAGCTTGACTGCAACTAGGAAAAATTTTCAGAAAAGTCATTGCAATTATTTGGTCTTCAGTAGTGATTTGGAAAACACCGTGCACTTTGCAATTATGCCATAAAGTCACAGATTTAATTTGCAGATGAGCTTCACCTAAGTTCCCTCTTTAAGAAGTATTTTCTCATCTCTTGGGGCTGGTATTTCCTCAGGTATGTAGAGGTATATAGCGTTAAAACTAACTGGGAACTGCTTATTTCCTCATACTTTGCATCAGACACTGCCTCCTTCCATTTCTGAGAGCATCCCTCGAATTTATGAGATTAATTCTTTACTTATGCATGTGACGCTTTCAGCTAGGGCTCTTCCCCTGCTTGTGGCTGGAATCAACCATGCCCAGCCCAACTTGGTTTTTTAGAGGCTTATCTAGCAAAATCCAAGCTCTCATACATTCAGGCTACAGTGCTTAAATGGCAGTGACCTTCACTAGGAAGTTCAGTTATTGAAACCAGGAGACTTAATAGTTTCAGTGTGAAAAACATCCCCATTCACTTGATTTCTCTGAGCATATAAAGAAAGTCAGCTGCTATTGCTGTCTTGTTCAAGGGCAAGTGCCAGACTCCGACGCAACCAGAATTTTAGCAAGCGGCACAAACGGCACGGGTACCGGGCATGTGCGTGATCAAGCCGTCCTTGTGCTTGCGATTCTTGCTGTGGCAGGGGTTCTCGCTGGTGGGGTAAGACCGCTTTGCTTTGGGATGGGAGACACTCAGGCTTTGATGCTTCCCCAAGCTGAAAGGAGGTTTCTGGAAAGAGTGATTTTGCGAGTGAATAAACGAAGCTCCAATGAGAGCTCTGATGAGTTCATGTGACCTTGTTGTTGGCCTGTTAAGTGTTATGGTCCCCGGTTCCTCAGCCATGGAGAGTAGCTTCGGTTTGGGGCGCTGCTGCCGGAAGTGGCCGCGTGTGGCGCTTTTGAGGCCGTTCCTCGGATCCGGGTGAAGCCTGGGTGCGTTCCCTTTGGTGCATTCCCCTCCCTCGCTTGAAATGGGTGGGTGAATGTGATTCTCTCCACATCATTTAGACTTAATTTGTCTGCTGTGGCCCAAGGGTTAGGCCGGGGGTGCCTCCAGTGCGCCTTGGTGACCACAGGCGGACTTTCCCCATCGAGCGAGCTGCCTGGGGTGGGTGCTCCTGCAGGGAACACACCGCTTCTCGCCTCGGGCCAAGGGCGGAGGTGGTCCTCCCGCGCTGCACCCTCTCCCTCCTCTGCTCCGGGGTGGCTTCTCAGCTCCGCGTGCTCTTTCACGGCAGGAAGCAAGCTCCCTCTGGCGGGAGCAGGCAGCTTTCCAGGCGTCGGGGCGCCGGGTGGCTTTGCTGGCGGCCCGACTGGCAGCAGGAGCGTCGCCGCGTCCGGAGGTGCCCCGTTGTTCGCAGGCTTTGAGCTGAGCTTTTGTAACCATCTCTCCGCAGAAGCGTTTCCTGCTGCTGGCATTAAGTTACGGTTTGGTGGGAGGTGGTTGCTGGTTGGGGCCAGCGGCTGCTGGGGCTTTTGATCAGTACTTCTTTTAGTGAATGAGCTGAAGAAAACCGGGATAAGATCCTTGCATTAAACTGTCCGTGTGGAATTTCCTAGTTGTCTCCGGGATCTGTGCAAAGCTGCCTCATGGTCTCGAGGCACGTTGGTGATGTTTGCGATTTTGCTTGTCTCTGAGAGCCATCGCTAGCCATCGTTAGTGGCTTCCCTTTTTCCCCCATCCCCAATCATGGTGTCAAGTTGTTGACTGGAAAATGTGATCTAAAAGGTGAGCTATCTTCTGGATTATCTTGTTACACGGCTTCAGGAGTTGGCCGGAGCTGCTCCGCTGGTGCAAAAGAAAGTCCAGAACAGTGAGGCAGAACTCTTGGTTAAGACTGTGACTACTTCTTTACTGACCTTTTAAGAAGCTGTCTTTATAAATAATTCACTTGTCTGGGATTCTTCATGCTTGGTCGTTTATCAAGGTGAACCCTTCTACAGTCAAAAACTCCTACATTTTGAAGCCCAACAATAAATTTCCCTACTTTAGGGGTACTAATAGGTGAAATAGACTTTTTTTTTTTTTTTTTTTTTTAAGAAGCTTAAATAGAAATGGCCTATGGCACAAAGATTGGAATTACACGATGCGCTGCATGGCGAGGCCGGTGTGCTGTGGGGCAGTAAGCCCCGCGTGAGCCGTCGGTGGGTTCAGGGTGGAGCTGGGCCATGGCTTTGGTGGGAGAGCTGGTAAAGAGTAAAATCTTGCACTGCTGTGCTAATGTTCCAGATCTGTGCGATGGTGTTTGTGCCCTTTTTGTCGTGGGATGCAATGCTTAAGGCATCTCTTGAAATGTGATGACCTGCTCCCCTTTATTCATCTTCCTCTTTTGCTGGGAACATTCCCCTTGCTACCATGCTTCATCTGTGGCTTTTTTTTTCTTCTCTCCTGACTGTGAATTATTCCCTGTATCTACAGGCTACATCCAGAAGATAAAATCGGGAGAAGAGGATTTTGAATCTCTTGCTTCCCAGTTTAGTGACTGCAGCTCAGCAAAAGCGGGAGGTGATCTGGGTGCATTTGGAAGAGGTAAGTCAAGCTCAGCATGGCAACGTGAGCACGAGATCAAGATTACAGAGCTGACGCTGATATTCTTGGCAGGAGGTGGGGTTTAATAATGCACCCTGCTGTTGGGGGAATGAATATGAAAATGGGTTTGTGTGCTAGGCAGCCTGCTGTGCAGGAAACGTAGTTTGCTGCCTAGAAGTTAAACCAATTAAGAATGCAACCATAATATTATTCTAGGCAGAGTGGATGTTGTGCAAGTGCCCTTCATGAAATTGGCTTTTCCCTCTGGAAAAGGATTTTCCAGCTACATTGAATGGAAATCCAGTTGCACAGTGTAATGGACCATGAATAAGGAAGAAGTGGATAAGTCTTGCTAATGGCTCACCAGATAAATGATTTGGCATTCTAATCTTAAATCAGAAAGCTATTAACAAGTTGTAGAAATAGGAGTAATTTACAGTCCACCAAAATAATGTTGCTGGTGAGAGAGTTTGTTACAGAATTATTGATCAGTGCAGTGAGGGATTGATAACAAAAAGCTCTTGGATGCTTCCTCATTAATGAGATTTGCTAGGACAGAAGAAAGAACCTTTGAGATGGGAAAGTGAGAGAGAGAAACCTGGTTTACATTGTCTCACAAATGCTTTTTGGAATAGCTTAATTTCCAACTAGGAGCAAAATATAAAGCAATGATGCCATATGAGTGTGGCTACAGTATTTAAAGAACAAACCAAAATCTTAATAGCAAGGGTGCACGTGCATATTTTATTTGAAGAGGATCAAGAAAGGTTCCTGTCAGAGATAAAATGCTATATTTATCTTTATGGTCTGTGCCCCAAAGTCATCGGAGCGTGCAGCAAACTTAAAGGAAGATCTGTAGTGAGAGCTGCTTGCATCTGAAACAGGGAAAAGCGGTCTGACTTGTTTAAGCCTGTCAGTTTTGGTGGAAATGTTTTTCCTAAACTCATGATTGTGGTTGGTAGGAAGCAGACTGAAGTGTTCAGGAGCTCATCTTGGGATGCAGACATTCACCCTGCAGCAAATATACAAATTTTGCAGTAGAAATCTGTGCAGCTGCCTAAGCATACAAGGATGTTAGACCAGGCAGCCTGTAGGGCCATCTGCACAGTTGTGAATTGCAGTGCTGCTTCTGATTGATTTTTGGTAGGATGTTTCTGGAATAAATAAAACAATAGTTGGCTTGATCTGCAGCCGTTAACTGTGGAAGGGGCCGCTGGGTCACTGCTTTTGCCCCTGCTAGCTGGAGACCACCAGGCTTTGGCTGCTGAAACTGCCTTCAGCAATGCAGATTGTGGTCTTTCACCAAGATACTGTTTTTAATTACTGTTCCTTTCTGGGGTCTAATTTTGCTACGGTTAAAGCAGCAGTTGCTTCCTCAAGTATCTCCTTTCAGATAGTGCTGAACAGTAATATTTTATAGATTCCTATATAATGAAACATTAATCTTAGGATGCTGTGGCTGCTATTTTGTGTTCATTAGAAACTGTGAGTTTACTGTGGTCTTTGGAGACATGTGGAAAGAGATTTCTCCTGGCTATAGCAAAAAGTAAAGAAATGTTGCAAGAACCAGTCTCCACTAGATGACACTAGAGCTATGAGTGGCGGCCCTGCTCCTGAGCTGTCACTCTCCGTCTCCATCTCTGCCTCTTTTCTTATTGGGCTGAAAATGTAATTTATTGGAACTTGGAGCACTGGTTACTTTGGAGGTGAAGTTGTTAAAACATTTCGATTTATCTTCATGAAAAACTTCAAATAAGCCATGTCTTTGCTTGAGAAAGACCACTGTGGTGTAGCAGAGAGACTGTTCCTCATCTGAAGTAAAGAATTTGGGTCCTAGCAGAAAAAATAACTGAAAACCTAAGGTGAAAGGTTTCCACAACGCGGTTCTGTCTGACAGTGAATGACACCAGCTATGTAACTGGAACTTGAGACGGGCAGGCAGTCTGCATCTCCAGCAATTAATCTAAATGCTAAGGTGAGAGAAATGAAACTCTGGAAAGTCTTATGTATCAGGTCACTTCAGTAATAAAACACTTTTTTTTGGAAGGGGAAAATATCAAGCTGAAGTTATTATGACTAATCCTGAAAGAGAGGAATTGAGCTTTTGTGACATCTA
Organism: Apteryx mantelli; assembly: GCF_036417845.1. NCBI lineage: Eukaryota > Metazoa > Chordata > Aves > Apterygiformes > Apterygidae > Apteryx > Apteryx mantelli. The sequence continues at coordinate 245,096 of NC_090013.1, forward strand.
ACTGCCTTGGTAGAGAAATGGATACGGATAGATTTAGATCCTAGAGTAAAATATAAATTCTGGAGATGCTGCTTAGCTACATGTGATGCATCCAGGATGTATGGTCTTTGAAGGGGCTGGGAAGCTGAGGTCCCAAAGAGATTAGTATATCACTGCGATGTCTGCTGCTGATCCATCCGTCACACTGCCTATAAGCTTTCTGTAGCCGTCTCCTAATGTGCTGTGGAGTCCAAAGCTACCGCACGGTCTTGAAACCTGGAGACGAGGGTTGTAAACGTACAGGAGATTTACGCTGCATTTTTGGCAAGACGCTGATCTATACATCTCCTCTGGCATCTTGAGGCGAGCGCAGTCAGTGCAGAGAGCGAAGGCTCCCTGTGTGCGCAGGGCGCTGTCCCCACTGGCCTTCCCTTGCCAGCATCTTGTCCTTTCGCTGAAGCTTTTGGTGGGAGTCCCGCAAGGAGACTTTGGCCTGTCAGCAATAGCAGAGCCTTGGTATTTCAGCTGGGGTTGGCAGTTTCTCTGCTCCAACTTCTGTCAGAGTAAATTGGGCAAAAATACTGTCCCTCTTGAACCCTCTATAGCAGGCTGGTATCTTGGCTTGAATTCTTCTGGCTGAGCCCTTGTCATTGCTTATTCTTCATGGCCCATTGCAGAATTGCTTTAGTTCTGCTCATTATTCCCTGTGCAGGGGACTTCCTCTTATCACCTCTGGCTTTCCTGAGCCTTGATTACTAAACCTCCTGGAACTCAGCAATTTGGAGACCAGAGCCTTAAGAGCAGTTCTTATCTAGGTCATGACATTAGCCACGTGTGCCTTGTAAATTATTTAGTGCAGCTTGTAATGCGCACCACATCCATTGCCTCTGTGTACCTTGAGGGCACATGAGACTGAAAGACTAACATCCACTTGTGCCAGTGAATCTGCAGAACAGATTTCCTCTGCCTTTTGAGTCCACAGTCTTTCCCTGCTGCAGCAATGTTTACAGGATCTGAACAAAATCTCTATTTTAGAAAAAGTTCATCTGTGTACACGGATGTGTGAATGAGTTGTTTTGGATTGTCTTCTGAGAATATTTGAAAACAAACACCTCCTGCAAGTTATTAATTGGTGACTTTGTTGTTTGCCTGGAAGCTGCCTTCGTTTGAGGCTTGCTTGCTCAGAAAGAGCTTCCACTCTTTGCTGTGCTTAATTGAACTTTCTCATTGCTGCTCTCTGCAGGTCAGATGCAGAAGCCTTTTGAAGATGCCTCATTTGCACTGAGGGCTGGCGAGATGAGCGGACCAGTTTTTACAGAATCAGGGATCCACATCATCCTACGCACAGAGTGAAGTGCCTTGGAGACATGTAGAAAGGAAAGGGCGAGGGGAAGAAAGGAAAAAAAAAACCTACTCCAACCCTGCACTCTCCCAAATGAACTTCATATCCAGTTTAAAAAAAAAAAGCTCATTTCATATCTCAATATCTTCTGTGGCACCTGACACAATGTTTTTAACCTGCAGAGATGCATGGTTAGCCAAAGGTGAGAACGTAATCAAAATAAGACAGTAGCATCTTTCATAAACAGAGAGAATGTTAAAAACAAAATTTCTGGCATGCCACAGCTGCTTGAGTTATATTGACATGCCTCCTAAGCTGAGGAATTGTCGATGCTAAAGGTCACACTTCAGTGCTTCCCACATCCACCCTGTTAGAGATACGGAGTATTTATTGCAGTGCAGCACTGATGATGGTGAAGTTGACTTGTGAACTCTGGTGCTATGATGGAATGAACTCCCAACCCTCTGCATGTTTGTTTAAATACCATTTATTCTGAATAAAATGTATTTGCTCTGCAGCCCAGTTCACTGGTTTGTAGAAATGATTTACTAAAGCCATTCATAAATTGACCGTAAGATATCAAACAATGAGCCATCTTGGCATGGGGCATCTGTTGGTGCCTGCCTGTAGCTTCCCTTAATGCAGTTGTCTTGGTGAGGATCGTTACTCTGTCCTGTCATGCAGTGGCGCGTGGAGCTCTCTCCAGCTTGACCATTGCTTGGACTCCAAAACTTGAAGATGCCTTTTGGTTCTGAGTACAAACAAGAGAGGTTAATGGCCAGTAGTTCCCACTGCAGGAAGGTCAGTAGCCAGTCGAAGCTGTGTAGCGGTACGTAGGATGCTGTGTGTTATCCATTCCAGCGTGAGGTCACTCCATTATTTAGACATGACCGTGCCATTCAGTAGGACGGACTGTATTGTGGATTTTCAGTTTTAGCTAGAAGGCTGTTTTCTCAAGCTCCTCTCGATCCACTTGTGGTTTAAACACTGTAAGTCATTGTTTTCCAGTTACACTGCATTGCTTATGTTTAGTAAAATAAAACCAGAAAAAAATCCCAGCTTTCGTCCAATGCAAACAAGCTGTATAGTTCCAGTTCTCTTAAGCAGAAAATAAAGCCCTCTCCAATTAAACATTTCAAGAGCTCTGGTATTGATTATTTCTCCTCCTCTGACTGTAGAGGTCCTGTGGCTTCTATTAGAACAAATGCAAACCTCTGCAGTATGTGCTGAGGTGGCTATAGCTGATGTTTTTTTCATCATAAAATGGAAGTGTGATTTGTATTAAGAAAACTCTCTTTATTCTCAAAATTTCTCTGTCTTAAGCTGTAACCTGATATCCTTAATTCTCTTTCATGGTTGGGTTTTCCTGTTTTGCATTGAGTTGGTGCCTCATTCCATAAGTACTATTTAAATTGTGGTATAAGGTGTTACTTCAGGTAAGGTAAAAACAGTACTTCTGGCTCTCTAGTGCAATTCAATAACTATTTCTTCCCTCTTTTCAGTTTTGCAAATTTGGATGTTCCATTTATTGTATGAAATCAGCCATTACTGAGAGTGACTCTGCAGCATGTGTTTTTTCTAAAAACTCCCATCTTTCTTAGAACTGGGGAAAAGCAACATCTCTTAAATACTCTCTACGATTAAGGTGATAGCCTAAAAAAACCCAGACACCTGAATACGGTTTGCATTTCTGCTTCTGCTTTTACCTTTGCTAGTTATGCTGGGTAAATGGAAGGCTCTCGTGCATCAGATAAAAGTTGGTTTCCGTAGCAACTCATTGATTAAAAAAAGAAGAAGAAGAAAAAAAATATGCTAGCTCTGGGGTGACAAGCAGGTGAAAACTTAGAAAAGGAAAATTGCCTCAAGTAACTGTGTAGCATCGTGAAAGCGGGATCAAAGGTAAATAAAGGAAAGCAGAGATGTCATCTCTGTCTTGAAATGTGGCAACATAGCAAAAGTAGTGGCAGCCGAGGGTCTTCCTGACTGTACAGTCTGCTTGCTTCCCGGCCGTTCGTGCTGCAGTGGTGTGGGCCCAGCACCAGATTCCCATCTGTATCTTCATCAGAAGGTTGCAAGCACCAGGAAAGCAGGGTGGGGAGAGCCTTGGACTGCTCGTAAAACTGTGACAAGACTTCCACAATAATGAGGGAAAGAGCATGTGAGACTGCCTGCAGTGGGAGCTGTTCTTACACTGGCACAGGCGGCAGGCTTCCAGCGGGTACAGCAGTCCTGGTGGACACTGTCAGAAGATGCTGCCTTCTACAAAGTACTTGCAGATGATTGTGGATGTCCCCTTTCTCACGTGGACAGCAGACAGGATATTTGCTACCACTGAAAGTGCCTGAAAGCATAACATTTGTGAATCTGCTGTGCTGTATGCAGAGCTCCAACTAGCCACCTAATGAAGACTGGGAGAAAATAAATGCCCTTGAGGTACCCTGTTGGTGCTGCTCAAGGTGGAAACTGCACAGTAGGCCTAATGGTTCTCAGGTCTCAGCGTCTTGGGCCATGGTTGTGAATTGGCCGTACTCAGGCCCATGTGGTGCTGGTGGAAAGCTGTCCTGTGCTGCCGCCTCTCGGTGGCAGCTCATCAAAGGCCACTTTGTCCAGTGATGCAGTGGGGCTCAGCCCTGCTGCATGCTGGCAGTGGGACTCTGCTAAAGCATTTAGCAGAGCAGATGGGATCCCTGGGAGGAGGAGGATCTTCTCCCCGTGCTGGCGGGCCACGGGCTCTGCTCACGGTTTTGTTGTTGGCTATCTTGGAACTCGGGTTCTGCTCTCCTTGGAAACTCTGTTGTAGCAGGAAAGAATGAGGCTGGGAGCACACTTGGTAGAAGACATTTCCACAGGTGGAGCTGAGGTGACTCAAGTCTGTGTTTATACCTCCGGGAGCCATATTATTTTCCACTAGCATTACCCCACCTGCAGAGATGACTCAAGGCTGAGACCCCAGAGGGTCGGTCATGCCTGCCGCAACCCATTAATGTGCGGCAGAGCTTCAAGGGAAGCAGCCCTTGGTGAAACAAGCCTTGCGTTGTGGTTTCCTGCAGCAGCAGTTGAGGGTGCACCTGGCTGGGCTGGTCACTGGTAGCTCCCCCCGCCGTGCTCCCGCAAGCAATGCTGTGCTGCGAAGTTCTCTGCTCTGTATGCATAGAGCAGCTGCTATCTCAGACCAGCAGGATTTGGGAAAGAGCTAATTGATACCTGGACTATGGACTGCTCTCTTGCACCTTCAGGTGCAGGATTGGCATTTCTGCTCTTCAGGGGTCTTATGATGAGGTGTTTTTTCCACATTTGCTCTCTTTCAGCTGGTAGTATTTCTTGCCTTTAAGAGCAGGGATTTTCAGAGCAGGAAGGCTATGATGAGATTAGGAGGAGGGGTGTACAACTGGTTCAGACGTGCTAGCAAAGCAAGATGAGCAGGTGAGCTAGGAAACTGCCTGTCTTTGAGTGCCTCTCTGCTGAAAACCCTGCTGACTGCTGCTGCGGGAATGGCTTTCGTGTTGCTGCTTCTCCTTTTCCCTTGGCTGGTATCTCTCCCATTACAGCCTTGGTTTGGGGTCTTCTTCCCTTTGAGAGAGAGAAACCTGAGTACAAATGAGCAGTGTAAAAGCAGTGGTATTTGCGTCACTGCCCTCCCCACCGCGAGCGAGCAGGCCCCCTTCACCGCTGGGGTGTGTGCGGAGCAGGAGCAGGTCCAGCCTGAAAAGGCCGGGACAGCTTTTGGGGAGGATTGGGTCCCTTTGCTCAGGCCCAGGCTGAGCTCCAGAAGAGCGTAGGGATGCGCCTGGGGCACAGGTGAGCGATGCGATGTCGATGAGACGTCTCCTGAAGCTCTGTGGGTGGAGCAAGCGACTGCAGGGGAGCATTAAAGCAGCCTGCTTCTCCTGCTGAGCACATCTGCATCCTCTGTCCTGTTTTCACTTGATCTTTTCTTTGTAGGGGTCATAAACTGAGAGCTTCATGGGTCTCCTGTCCTTTTGCTGGGGAACACGGGCTTGCTGCTGCCCTCAGTGAAGTAACCTGATCTGGCATGGCATCATGGCCTGGATTCGGGTCCCTTCCCTTCCTGGTGCCGTTCCCGGGCGAGCTGTGGGTTAGCAGCACAGTTCTCTGGCTAGCCTAGTCCTGCAGGGGACTCTGGCTCTGTATTCGAAGCGTGCATCAGCCCTTGGCCTCGGTCTCTGAACCAGTGACACTGACAGTAACCACTTCTGACTGTAGCGTGTTTGAAGCCTTCACTTCTCCAGAAGGATCATTTAAGGGATTTCTTCTGGTTTCTCTCCAGGCCTAAGGAGGAGGCTGTCACATCCCTGGAGATCAAGAGTCAGACTGGAGGCTGGTCATGGGCCGTTAGAGAGCTGCTGCTCTCTTCCCGTGCACAGAGGTCCTTTCCACCAGCTCTCTCTGCCAGCGATGTTCATGGCTGTTCTGTAGCAGGTTAAATGTCCCGCACTGCACTAAAATATGTAGTTCAATTAAAAGAAGCCCCCTTTATGACCGTCAGGGCCATGCTGAGCCCACAAGAAAAGTGAAGGTGGCTGTGGCCCGTTCCCAGCCGTTCTCCTTCCAGTGGGCCCTTCGCACGGGGACAGGCAGTGGCCACCTACTCCATCTCAGTGCAGACTATTCTGCATGCACTGAAAGCATGGCATTCTCAGCCACCTGCCTGGCAAGTGCAGCTGGGTGCACCGTGGAGCGATGGACCGAGCGATGTCCTCGTTAGTAGACCAAAGTCCAAATGAGATTAAGTAGAATGGTGAAGTTGGTACAAGAGTCTGGTAATACTCCAGTGGAAGGAGAGAAAAGCTGAAATGGCTCTCGTTGGATATGTTATCAAGTGACTCAATCCTGAGACATTAATTTTTACAAAGGCTTTATAAAAATTGCATTTTCTGGGGAAAAAACAGTAGAAATAATCCACAGTCTGTTTAATGAAGTATCTTTAGATGGGCTAGAGGGGGGCCAGGTGATCTCAGCGTGGAGGCCAGGATTAGCATTAAGGCAAAGAGAAATGAATTGCCAACAGGAGCGAGCAAAGGTCAGGATGTGCTGCTGGTGCCTGCACTGCTGTTTCCAGCTGTGTGGTCCAGCCTGGAAAGCGGAGAAGTGCTGGTGAAGTGGCTGAGGGAGTCGGGGTTCCTGGAGACCTGGAAAGAGGGTGGGATCTCTCTGCTGAGGGGGGGGCCAAAGCAGCAGAGCTGCTCTGCCTTGTTCCCGAGCGAGGCCCAGAGCTCGGTGTCTGGAGCAATGCCCAGCACAGCAGGTTCTGCTATCGTGTCCGTGAGCAGGGCCACGCGTTGGGGTGGGCAGCTCTACTTCAACATGGTGCTGACAAGTCTCAAGGGACAAAGGTAGGGAGAAAAAAGTTGTCCTTCAGGCAGTGGGAAGTGGGATCTAGAGGGGCAAATGGACATACCAGAATGGGTTTAACTGCTGTTCCCACCAGAAAAGCAGAGTAGGACTCAGTGGCTCCACTGGGGAATGCGATTTTTTTTTTTTTTTGCTCTGTCTAATCTCTGTTACTGAAATTCTTGATCCTTCAGACCCTTTTCTCCAGGGATGTCACAACTGCAGTGAAATCCTGTTAGAATGGTCCTATCTTTGCATCCCTGCAAGCCTGCTTTGCTGCTTTGTCATGCTGCCTGATGTCTCTCTGCATTCAATTAATGCTTATGCTAAGTTGTCTGACTAATCCTTCATGTTATGATTGCTGCTTACGCTCTCCTGGTCTCTAATGCTTTTTTCTCTTACCCTGACAGAGGCAGTGGTACAGAAAGACTTCTGGGGGAGGCAAAGTTGGGCTTGGAGAGTCCAGCTGAAGTTGGAACTTGCAGCACCGGGACTCCATAAACTTTGCACTGAGACAATTGCTCATTTGCCTGGTGTGATACACGTGCGTGTGCAAAGGCACCTCTGCGCTTTGTGAGCCATATCTGATACAGGTGAGGGAACAGGTTGCTCAGACTGCAAATTTTGCAGGAAGGAGCAATATCCCCGTTAGATGTTTGCATGGTTTTCTGCTCTGTGGGTGCCTGGACCTCTAGGTGCAGCTGTTGTACAAAGCAGGAAGGAGACGCGTCTTTCCCCCTCATTCCCTCCAGGGCCATTTTGTGAAAGCTGCCTCTCGGCGTGGCATCTGCCCAGGGACTGTCTCGTGCTTCCAGAAGTTCTGCAAACATAACCTTAATTGGATCATCAACTGGATCTAATTTGCAGAGTGTGCCTCCCCTCCGTGTTTCATTATGGGTTTGGGCAGCCGAGCGGCATGCACGCCGCTGCCAGCTGCGGGAGAGCTGCTGGCAGCTTCCAAGGACGACACTGGAGCATTTAGCTCTGCTGTAATGAACTTTCCTGCTAATTATTTTTAGGCACTCCCAACTTAAATAAGAGGCATCCTTCATTGCCAAGCCAGTGCCGCGGCCTGGCTGGAAGGGGCCGGGTTGCCGAGTCTCTGCGGTGCAGCACTGGGCATTGAGAGCTTGTCCCTGCGTGGCCGGAGGAGTTTGGGAATGGGCGCAAGGGTTTGTGCGAGGCCCTTCTAGGGGAGTGGAGGGAGCGCAGGCCTTGGAATGGGGAAAAATTTGCCATATTCCTCTGTGCATTTAGTGAGGTGTCTGAAAAGGGGATAACTGAGCCAGAGGGCAGGCCTGGAGAGCACTCATGGTTTCTGCAGGATCGTGTTCCCCTTGGGGGTGATTTTGCAGACTTCTGCTGGAAAGGCGGTAGCTGCGCTCACAGAGCAGAGGCCCCCGTGGGAAGTCCTGGCCCACCAGGCGATGGGTTTGGGGCACTCGGCAGCAGGGCTTTCGCCGGTGCCCTGGCCTTGCGAGCTGCTAGGAGGGTTAAATGGTTTATCTGCATGAAGTCAAGGGGGGATGGGGGCAGACTGCAGCTTCATGGCAAATCCCAGCTGATCCTGACCCTTCCAGGTCCACTGTGCTTTCCTTTCTTCTGCTGTGGTGAATTATGAGAGAGCAAGTAAGTTGTAGGGGCTCCTGTGTGCATGGAGCCCAAAGCAGGAGATAGAAATTGGCTTCAAAATGCAGCGGAGGCAGGATTCCTTTGGGCATCTTCCGTCTCTGATCTCTGCCCACGCGAGCAGCAGGAAGCCACCTGAGCAGGGAGCTTGCAGCGATCTGGGCCTCCTGGCTCCTCTATAATGGATGGGTGAGCATGCTTTATTCACGTTCACCAGCACAGGCTAGTATGTAGGTCACCATTTCCATGAAAGGTCTCAGAGAACATTTAAACATGACAAAGAGCCCAGGGCTCGATGGCCTTCGCGTCACCTGAGCGAGGTCCCCTTGTCCCCGTTACGGGTCCAGCCTTCCTCTGCTTGCCCTGAGGCTCGTGTGAGCCCGGCTCGTGGGCTGACGGTCCTCCTCTCCCCCCAGCCCCGGGCCGATGGTAAGAGGCCTTTTGTTCTTGGGAGGTCGCGTGACTTGCCAACATAGCTTTAATTTTTTATTTATTTATTTTATTTTTTTAAGCAGCCCCTTTTCTGTCCCAAACACATCACTGCCACATTCCTTTATGTAGTTTTGCTTCCAGAGGGATGTGGGCAGGAGGACAGCGATGGATGAATAATCTATGGCTGCTCGTCGCCGGGATTGTCCTGCTCCGGCCCCTCTCCCTGGCTGTTCCAACACGTGAAATGCACAGGCAGGGGGCGAACAGATCCTCGGACTAACACCCTCTTCTCTTAGAGGTGGCCTGTGTCCTGCAGGAAGGTTTGGTTTCCTCATGGCTTGGGGCACTGGGTTTTGCTGTGGGTTTGGTCTGCAGTTTACTGGTCCGGTTCCCCATGTCCCGTCCCCAGGGGGGCTGCAGTGCCCTTTTGGGAGGCGAGTCAGGCATGGCAAGCAGAGCGGCAGCAGGGCAGCTGCCCTCCCCGACGTGGGACTGGGCTCGCACGAGCCGCCTGTCCGACCGTGGACTCGGAGGCGTTCGGGAAGGGCACTGGCCACTCTTCCTCCCCTCCACGGCAGCCAGCCGGCGGGGAACGATCCGCTCCTCTTCATTACAGATAAAGAAGTCATAAAGTTTTCCAGCTTCCAGCAGATTTTCCTGGTGGGTTGTTTATTTTTTTCCCCTTGTTCTTAAAGCGACTGTAGTGATTAATCACCGCTTGCTCTGCTCATTGCGCTTTCTCGCCAGCCCCAGTGAATTGACAGGAGTGACGGGAGCTGCAGGACACCCAGAGTCAGGACTCTGCCTGCTTCGCTTTTCACTGAGCCAATTAGTGCCTGTTCTTACGGTTTTCAGTTGGCCCATTAAACCTGCTACCTTCAAACAAATATTTCAAAATTTGCAGCACTGGGAAAAAAAAAATAGCTGGGAAGGATCATTCTGTTTGGGGAGGGCTGAGGCAGTGCTTGCCGGCCTGCCCGCTTGTCGAATGCGGTGGACGTGTGCCCCGCAAAGCTGGGCATGCACCATTGCGGGGGACCGAGGACCACGGTCCGTCAGCACCTTACACATTTGCTATAAAAATAAGACTATTGAATAAATGCATGACGGTAATAAACTGCTATAGCTCGTCTGTGTGTTTTCCAGGAGTCTGACATAGACTACCCAGCACGAGACGCTCAGGGCGCATGAGGCTCGGCAGAGAAAGATCCTGCTTGCTTCGGTTGTGATAACATTTTAATTTCTTCCAGTTCCTTCTTTTCTTCTCTCATTCCCCTCCATGTACGCTGCACTTTCCTGGCCGCTGTGCTTAGAAACCGTTAGCTGGAAATGTAGGGCAGAGCAAGAGCCAGTGATTGGAGATGAAGTTAGATAAGCTGAGACCAGAAATAGGGAACTTTTTTTTTTCACCCCCTTTTTTAATAGCAGGGGTAGTTAACCACTGAAACAGCTTACCAAAGGGTGAGGTGGGGTCTCTGTGCCTTCGCGGCCGCCTCAGGTGCATGTCCGAGCTCAGCCAGTGGCTGTGGATGGGCCCGCGAGGGCTGTTCTGCTCGGGCTCGGCTGGCTCTGCCTCCGCTCCCTTGGAGAGGAGCGGCAGGGGCTTTCCGTGAGCTGCTTCCATCTAAGTGTGATGCCCCGGAGAAGTCCCTGCTGTGGACCGGGTTTCTCATCCTTGGGTTAATAAGGCTGGGTTGATAAATGGGGCTGCTCTGAACAGGGCTTTCTGCCTGGCTGCTCTTCGTGCGGGCTGCTGGCTGGCTTGCCGACATCCTCCGCTGTTTCACTACCTGGAAATCTGTTACTCCCTTGTTCCCCTTCACAAAACGAGATGCGGGAGGTGCCGCTGCAGCCCTCGGCTGTGTGGTTCCCCGTCGCTGCTGTCATCCAGCCCAGGCCCGCTGCTGCCTCCGCACTTGCCCTTTGCTCCTCACAGCAGCGCCGCCTTGCCGTAATCTACTTGGGTGCCTGAATCAGTGCAACGTCATTCGCCTCCGCTGAGGCAGCAGAGCTGGAAACTCCCCTCTGCCCTTTGCGCCTGCCGGGGTTTCTGTCCCGGGGACTGGCGGCCCGGCCCAGTGCCAGCAGCGATTTCCCGCCTTGCCGGGACGTGGGGAGACACCAATGCAAACCCTGCAGCAGTAGGGGGGGGGGGAGCGTTTTGCCCCCCTTAACGAGCAGGGAATAAATAAACCTTGTGCAAGGTGGGGAATGGCTTTCCGCTGTCCGACTGGCAGCGGAGGGGCCGCGGCTTCCCCGGGCTCCACTCGGCGGCCGGACGCGACCCTGTGCGGGGCCGAGCGGGCACAGCCCGGAGCAGAGCCAGCAGAGCACTGCCTGTGCCGGCTGTAGCCGGTGCCGATGCTCCGCTGCATCCCAGGGCACTGAATCCTGACAGCCCCAGCGGTTTCCATGGCAACTCCTGAGCCTGCTGCTGCGGAGGCGGAGGAAGAGGAGGAGGAGGAGGGCTGCGTGCAGCGGGTCCTGCGCAGCACTGCTGTCTCTCCCTTCCCTGCTTGCGCTCAGGGAGAGCTCAGCGAGTTGTCAAAACACCCAAATGTTTTGGCATTATTTATTAATTCTGTGCAGCGTGTGAGAACCCTGGAAGGGCTGGCAGGGTGACTGCGACAGCAGCCGGCGTTGCAGTGCTCGTGCCGCTCCACACTGGCAGAACCTCGAGGACAGCCAGAGGGCCGGGGCTGGAGGCGAAGGGGACCAGGGCTCGGCGAGCAGTACTTTTGTCATTAGTGGGCCCGGGCACTCGCATGTGTGCATGCACGTGCATGCATGCAGGTGGGGGAAGGGGTGATTCAGGCAAAGGGAGCGAGTTTGGGGCGAGTTTGTGCACTCCTGAACCCCCCCCCTGCAGTTCACTTCTCTAAACCTGCCAGTCCCATGAGAGCACTTGGCCTGTACTGGCTATTCTGCCCCATTTGGAGACAATTAATCAGAGTGAGCATTGGAAATAGCCAGCAATTAGCTCACGGAGAGCCTGCAATGAGGCACCCAAGCGCTTTGTTGGGAGCTGTGTGTGTGAACAAGGCGCTGTCTGGCGCAAAAACTTAAACCCAGCCACCTGGCTTCCAGGCAGAGCTGAGCCCCTCTCCTGCTGAATGGCTCTCAAAGGCAAATGATGACCATTATCCCAATCCATAGCAGCAAATGATGCATTTCCAGCCCTCCAAGTGCAGCCGCAATTAATCAGAGTCTATTTATGGCAGGCTATTCATCAAAAGGGAAGAAATCATCAACATTGTAATGGGAGGCTTTAATGTCCACACATTCAGAAGCGAATCTCAGCAAGCTGCTTCCAATCTGCCCAAACATCTCACTGCCGTGGAGTGGGAATACATTTCCATATTAATGACCTGAGGGGCTTTTATTACTTCCAGGGAATGTGCTGCTAATGCAGAATGAGCGTGCTTGCTCCATCAGGATGAGGCCCTGGGATTCTGGGTTGTGTGGGCAAAAGCAGCATTGCTTTGAACTTGGGCAGGTGTTTCTGCATCTCCACTTGGCTCCTTCCATTACTTGAAGAAGGAGGCTGCAATTTAATGGCTTTTCAGCAATGTCACAGGGTTTATTTTCAGCCTTGGGTATTGGTTTGGTTCACGGTCTGACTGTGTCTACAACCATGAGCGCCTAGATGGTTTGCCGGGGCAAAAAGTCATGACCGTCTTTCTACATAATTCAGCAGCTGCAGCAGTTGGTTGAGTAGGTCGATTTAGCTGTTTGGTGGGTTTGGGCATGAGTAACATCTGTCACGAGGCTTATTCTTTCTTGCATCTTCTCTTCAGGGAGAGCTGTTGTGCAGTGGAGTGTTTTGTTTTGGTGAACGCTGTAGATGCTGGTATTGGAGAAGCAAAGGTAAAGAGCTGTGTGTTGCTTCTGGAGGAGAAGGTGGCAAATCTCGTGATGGTTCAGATCCCCCGCTGCTGGCGGGAGAACGTCTACCACTCCCTGCCCTGTGTCTCTGCTGAGCTGTGTGGTAGGGAATCCCTTTCACTCTCTGCTTTGCCCTGTTCCAGTGGAGGCATCTGAGTCTCACGAGCCTTCGTCTGGATGAAAGGGGTAAAAATTCTTTGCTTCTTGTGGTTTATTTATTATGCAAAGTGCTGAAAGAGCCAAACCAGCAGGAGGGGGGCTGCTAGTGCATGGATAACAAAATTACCCAAACATCAAGGCTTCCTACTGGGAGCACTTGGCGTCAAAGAAGCATTTTTATCCCTCTCCAGCAGCTGTAAATCTACAGAGCAGGAGCCAGGTTATGGTCCTCAGGGAAGCCTTAATTTGAACAAAACAACTCTGATTGTTTCTGGCGATGGGCAGGCAGAGAGGGAAACCTGTGAATTACTGGAAACTCCAGGGCCAGGTGGGGTTTACATCTTCCATGGAAGGCAAGACTAAAAATTGAGCTTGTAATGCAAAGACGTGTAGCGGAGGGGGAGGTCAGGCAGTGCTATCTATCACTTGGCTCCTTAGGATGAATTAGTTCCCTTCTCTTCCTCTCCAACCTCATCTCTTCTGGAGCATCCTTGTGGTACTGGGAGGTCTTTCCCAGGACTGTGTCTGTCTGCTCTCACTCCCTTCTGTCTTTGCAGAACCACCTGCTCCAGTTTGCCTGTGGCTTTGCAAGGCTTGCGGCAGGAGGTCGGGTCCCACGTGGGGATGTTGCTCTGCGCTGCAGTTTGGGGCGCTGGAGCAGGGGCTGCCCCGCAGCTGGGAGTCCTTTGGGAGCCCGCTCATGGAGCGGGAGCGGATGGGCCACGCAGACCGTACAGCCGCGGCTGCCAAGAGAAGCCTGTTTAGTGCTAGATGACTGTCATGGCTTTATTTGCCTGCCAGCAACTGGCCTGAGACCAGTTACCTCGTTTCAGGGCTCGCCAATCAGCTGTCGCACCCGTCCACCTGGTGCAGCGGCCATGGGGAGCTGCGCTAGGCACTGGCTACAGCACAGGAACACTGGCACCTTCCAGCCGGGGTTCACCTCACACTGCTGCCTTGCAGCTGGCTGTCCAGACACCCTGCGTCTAGCAGCGGAGAGAAACAGGCACTTCTGGGTGACCCATTGGGCTCACTTGGGTGTCCTCTTTAGGATGGGACAGCTCGGAGGCACCAGTTGCTCTGCTGAAGGCGTCCCTAGTTATCGGGCTGTAGGTGGATGCTTTAAGCAGAGCTTGCTGTGCCTGCAGCCGGCTCCCTGGACCCTGCTCGCGCTGCGCGGCTGCTGCACGGAGGAGCCCTTCCCCTGCCGCCGCTCCCTCTCCGTCACAGCCTCCTTCCTATGCAGCACACGCGCAGCTGGGGCTGAGTCACTCGCTCCTTGCGCAGCCCTGTTTTGAGGAGCCGTTGCAATGTTTTCCCCCCGAATTCTTTCCTGTTCTTTCCTCTAAAGGCTTAGCTTTGCCAGACACAGAGGGAGTTGTGGGGAGCTGGAGAGAGTTAAGTTTTCCTGTTCCTTTCAGTGTTTGTGCCTGTGTAACAGAGCTTGATCTGGAAGCTAACAGCTTATTCACAATTTAAATCATCTTGTTTGGCCTCTGCAGAGATCTTGTCAGCCCCAGAGCTTGCTCAAAGTTTTAATCAAGACACGAGGGCTTGCTTTAAGGCTGAAAGTGCCTCCTTCTGTTTGCATCTCCCTTGGGACAGACATTTGTTCTTGGAGCTAGCTGGAAGGAAGGTAGGGGTCTCCAACCCAAGTCCTTCCTGAAGGACGGAGGTTGGAGATGCCCCTGTTCCCACAGGCTGCGCTGGAGTCATCCCTTTCGGACCGCAGCCCCATGCTGCGTCCTGCTGGAGCTCCTGGTCCCAGGGCTGTCCCTGCGCCCTGTTTGGGACAGCGGCTGGCACGCCAAGTGCACTTTGGGCCTCGCTGGGCCAGCTGCCATCCAGACCCCACAGAGAGTGGTCCCTGCGCAGGCACGGGGCGGCGGGAGTCCCCGACCCAGGGGCCTTGCTCTGAGCGCGCAGGGTGGATGCATTTCACCGGTGGGGGCTGCAGTGCCGAGAAATGCAGGGAGAGCAGCAAAGCAGGGAGCAAAGCAGGGCTGGCGCTGCAGCTGGAGAGCTGTCCTTGCTCTGCGCCGGGCGGCAGCCTGCACTGGCTCCCGCTCGCGCTGCCCTCCCGCCCCGCCACCGCAGCAGGGGTGCAGACGGAGCCGTGTCTCAGGGCAGATCCTTGGTTTGGCCCGGGTCCAGCTTCTTCCCGTTCCTCCTTCCTTTGCTTCCCCTCTCCTTCCTTCTGCCTCTGCCGGCCTGCCGCAGTGCCGCTCCTCTGGTGCTGGCGCACACATCCCCGTCTGCCCTCTCTGCTGTAATTGCTCTCGACAGTCATTGATTCCAGCCCGTTTTCTGCTGCTGGTTTCTTCTCCCTTCTGCACTGGCCTTTGTCAGGTTTGCTCCGCGCTGCTGTCTCCACACGCGAATTCCTCTCGAGTATCCCAGATTTGACGATATTATGATGGCTTGATCTTTGGCACTCTGAATCCTCCTTCATCTGCCTTGGTTCATTGCCTGGGACTCTGGATTGAAATAGCAAGCCTTTTAGCAAGCGTTTTAGCAAGCACTTTTTTTTTTTTTTTTTTTTTTTTTTTTTTGCTGTTGTTGCACCTTGTTGCATGAGCAGTTCTGCTCTTATTCCAGCAAACAATTTAGAGAAACAAAATGACCATCTCCTTTAACCCAAATCCACGATTCTGAGTTCTCAGCCAGCCTTAAAAATTTTGAGTAGAATAAACATCCTGCAGCCCCTGCAGGGGTGGTGGAGAGGCGAATAAGCTGCAAAGCCCCATGTCACATGCATGGGTGCTCCATTTACCCAAGTGCCTCAGAAGTAGCCACTGGTGTTTGCAGGCTGCTCGTTCCCTGTTCTGCAGTCCGGGAAGCTGAAGCAGAGGAGGAAGTGGCCTCTGAGAGCTGGGCAGAGCCTCGGGGAGAGAGGGAGGACCAGTCCTGGCTTCCCACGCCTCATCTAACCTGTCAGCCCTGCTGCCTGCCCGGGAGGTCCTGGGGGCATTTCCTAGTGGCAACGTTGAAGAAACCCTCTGCGTTTGCCTGCCCTGCCCAGGTGAGTCCCAGAGGCTGTGGACGCTTGCTGATGGCTCATGCTCATGTCACGCCCAGCCCCTCTGCGGATGCCGGACAGCCCTGCTGTGACCTCACACGGGCAGTTTCAGCTTCTCGCTCCCGGTGGAGAGAGGTACGAGGATCTGCCGCCCCACGGGCAATCCAGAGATAAGGAGCTTGGGATGAGTCCTTCCTGCTGGGTGGACAGGATCCTGGTGCTCGTGCTAATACTTTGATCCTAAATCTTGTTGCGACAGCGGTGAGCAAATCCTTGTTTCATGGGCGCTGATATTTTGGATGGTGGGAACCTGGGCTGAGAAATCGAGCCGCTAATACAAACCAGCCCAAATGCAATTAGCAGCAGTATTACAGGAGTGGTGCTGAGCTGGTGGCCCTGTGCCAGCAGCCCCTCCGATACGCCCTCGTCCCGTGACGTTTCTCTCATCTCTCTCTCGTTTCTCAAGCGCCACTATCAGCAGCAAAATAACCGAGCGAATTGGGAGGGTACATACCTCCCTCTCAATCATGTCTAAAGCCTTTATTTCGAAAGACAGCCTGCCATTAATCATTAATAGAGCATCCAGGGATGATGCTGGATTCCTAGAAGGTTTCTCTTCATCATGAGCTTCTATTAGAAAAGTTCATATTAACTCTAACGGACGGATTACACTGACAGTTCTTGGACTTTGTCTATCCACTGACCAGTGGGGCTTGCATAAGTGCTGAAACACCTTTAGAGACATTTGGAAACAGTAGATATTTTACCTTTGGAGATAGTTGAAGCTGATATTTTCAGCATCAGCATTGCACACCCTCTCCACTGATAAAAACGCTCTCAGGCCAAGGGACGAAGGGAATTGCAGGGTGCAGATGAAGTGCTGCTGAGCCCTTGGGGCTTCTGGCTGTGCTGTAAGCTCTTGCTGTGAATGTGAAGCACCTTCACTTCGCAGGGCTGTTTTTTTATGCTTTACATCCAAAAGGAAAGCCAGCTCTTCAGAAGAGCCAGCAGCTCATGTGGGTTTGTGCTGCCTGCCAAAGGCCAGAGATCTTGTTGAACATAACCTCTCTGTGTCTTTCCTGTCTGTAATGTAAAACGAGGTGAATTGGTCCCCGCTCACAGCGCTGGAGCCTCTGTTTCTAGCCGCTCTGCTCCGGCCGCTGCCAGTCCTGCTCCCTCCCCGAGCCGGGTGCGGGACCTGCTGGGACCTGCAGCATCCTGGAGAGCAGGAGTGCGGCAAGGGCTGTCGGTCAGCCCGGGTCTGTCCATCCTGCTGTTGGATATAAAATACACTGTGATCTGGACTTGGCTGGTGTTTTATTTCCTTGCGGAGACAAAGGCGTGATCTCTTTCAATAGGTATCTTACTGCTGCCCCGTGAGACAGGACAGCCGGGCAGCTCGTTATCCGCAGAGCTGGTGCTAAGTGCCTGCGAGGCAGACGGTGAGTCATGGCCAGGCTGTTCATTGCTCTTTTGACCAGGGAGCCAGGACCAGCCAGAACGGCCTCCGTCTTTCTGGTGTCACTGCAGGGGGGCAAGCCTGGGGCGTGAGGAGGGATGGGGATGTCCTGGGGATGAACGAGTGCCCAAGCATGTGCCAGCCCCAACATCTCCCCACACTGCTTGCGCCGCTTGTACCACTGCTGGAGCAGAACTGGGCTCTTGGCTCCGCGTGGGCTGGGGATTGCTCGCTTGCCACCGATGCTCCTGCTGGGCTCTACCCAGGCTGCACCTGGACCCTCCTCGGGCTCGGCAGGACTCTCGGCGCCGCTGCCACCGGCCCCTCGTGCCGGCCCCCCGGCTCTGCCGAAGCGCCGCTGGGCTCGGCGGAGGGGTGGCGGAGGCCGGCTGGCTGGATGCAGCACGAGGCCTGCCAGAGTACCTGCTCTTATATAAAATATTCCCTCTTGTGAGTTATAAATAGTGCGAGATGTGACTGCAGTGAAATCACTTTTAATATAAAGTAATGAGAAGAGGAGGAATGCAGGCAGGAAATATCACTGCTGCTGGATCAACCTGGATTTAGCTCTGAAATTAAACAGCCTTGGGGGATCCCAGGATAAATAAAGGTGAACAAATAGCTCCAAAGAAGAGAGAGCATCAAGGTTGGGCCCACAGAGCAAGGCAGCGGGGGTCTGTTGGTCTGGCTGCTATTTATATAAATAATCGGACTCTCTGGAGGGCAGCAGCTGAGTGCTTGCCCCTAAAATGAATTAAAATCATGCCTTCATCGTGCTGCAGGGTGGCACACGGGCTTGCTCAGCATGCTTTCCCTGTGCTGCTGGCTGCTGGCCCGGAGCTGGTTCAGGCTCGCAGCAGCGGGCAGAGCTTAGCCAGGCAGAGCACGGGCTGTCTCCTGCCCCAGAGGCTGCCAGCATGCTCCTGCGTCCCGCTCGCATGGCCTGGCTGGGCCCCACTGGCTTCTGAGCGCTCCTGGGCTTGGAGGCTCAGGGGGCTTCAACCTGCCACGAAGACGGGTTGCACAACAGGAGCGGCAGAAATCGGACATGTGGCTCAGCCGTGGCCTGGCGAGGAGAGCGAGGGGAGGCCGACGCCAGCTGCACATGGGGGAAGAGTCCTGAGTGCGGCTTTCAGCTTGGAGAGATGAAGAGCTTCGTGTCACCAGCTGAACCACATCTGCCTGCAGGCAGCTGTCCTGTAGCAGAAATGCACGTGTGAACTTCCTCTGGAGGTGGTTGGAGCATCCCTCCTGGTCTCCCCCCATGGGTGCTTAACCAGGCGTGGTACTGGAGCATCTCAGTCTCGGCGTTAGAGGAAAATACTGAAAATCAGGTCCTTCTCTGAAAGCCACATGAGACGCTGGAAAAGACAAGCTGTGGGAAATCCTAGGTGACATCTTCTCTGGGACATAGTGCTTCAAATGACTCATCTGCAGCGCTGTTTGCACTAGCAGGAAGAGGTGTTGGAGGCCCAGGCAGGAAGCCTCACAAAGTCGGTGCATCCCACGGGGCAGTGACCACTCAGCTATGAGATCTTGAGCAAGCCACTTCTTGTGACTTGAATTTCCATGTTTTGAGATTTTGGTGCATCAAACAGGACCATCCAAACTCCAGTTAGAGCAACAAGGTGCAGAAAAACATTATTACAGTATGGAAAGATTTAGAGAGAGACTGATAGCTTAAGAGCTTTCATGAAGGACCTGACACCAGGAAGCAAACAATTGAAACCATTTAGCTACCTTCTTAATCATGTAAGATTCAAGTGACAATTATGAAACCTCCAGATGCAGCATTCCTGCAGGAGGAGCAGAAAGAAATAAAATAAAAGGCGGACACTCCATGTAACAAGCAAGAGAATTTTGGATGGGGACAAAAAGCAGCCAGAGGAAGCAGGACTAAGTGAGGGCTTAATCACCTCAATCTGGGGCTGGATTCATTATTATGGCTCTCATGGAAAACATCTATTCAAGGGCTAGACAAAGGAAACGGAATATAATCAGGAGCCAATGTGTTGAGCAGTGTTCCAACACAAACAGCATCTTCAGAGATGAAAGAACAATTTACAAAACAAAGATATGTCAATTCTTCCATCTGATAAGAACCCAACAATAGGTATTTACCCACTAATGAACACACAAAGCAGCTGTGAAGGGAATCTTAATGATGAGCAAGAAGGTAAAATCCTGCCCACGAATGCACAGGCCTCAGCTGCCGTCAGCAAATCTCAGCGCTCAGCAACATCTGGAAGGAGAGGGCTTTTTCTTCGCCTGCTGTGCACTGACTGCTAACCCATGTGAGTGAGTGAGCGCTCTGTGCAGCGTCTGGCTGAGGTGCTCCCTGGACACGTGCCCCGCTCAGCCACGAGTATCATGGATTTGGGAATGCTCAGGACTGGCAGTTTGAAGGGACCGGGGGGGGGGGGGGGGCAGGCAGATAACTCTTGAAACATCGCTTGGCTGCATCCGTGGGCTCCCCATGTCCAGCTGCTCTGGGGCAGAGACCCCTTCCTAACCGTGGTCAGCACCTGCTTTGCATTCCTGCCACGTGTGAACAAGTTGGAGCTGGAATGCTAAATCTCACCTTGCCCTTCCCTGCGGAGCCTGGTCTTTCCCTTTGATGTCCAAGGCGTGCTGCTGGCACGGTGCTCCTGCTACCCAGCTGCACCAGATTAATCATTTATTCCTTCACATCTCCACCAGCGGCGGAAAGGATGGGCTTGATGCTGGGAGGCGAGTGGTGGAGCAGGGCTGGGGGAAGGCACTGTGAAAACATCCGCAGCAGAACAGGCTGGGGAGGAAGCGCAGCGCCCAGGAACGGGGCACAGGCAGGAAGTTTCCTGAGCCCCTGAATGCCGCAGTCTGCCCAAAGGGGCTCCGCGCGGGCACGGTCCTCCTAGAGGGGGTTCAGGCCTCCTTGGCTCCGGAGGCATTCCCCCCACACACACAGTGCACAGGCGATTTATGGCCCACGCTTCATCTCCTTCTGCTTTAGGAAATAGAATAATGCGCCAATATTGCATGGTATTTTAAAGAAATGGGGGGAAAAACAGTGCTCAGAATTACAGCTGGCTCTTTCACACCAAAATATTGCTGGCCCCTGCTGAGAAAATTAGTTGCCTTATAATTAACTTAGAATTATATTGGCAATAAATATGTAATTATATTTGTACTAATATGGGTGGCTTGCGATTACAAATGGCATTTAGCAAACTAAATGAATCAGTGAAAAGTCCATCAGCATCCTGTTTCCTGATGGTTGACAATTTTTATGCATTTTTGAGAGTAAATAAAACACGTGGACACCACTTTTCGGCATCCTACATCTGCCCTGGGGAGAGATGCTACCACTGCACTGAGCCTGGGTGCATGTGATGCTGGGGTGCATCCCTGGAAAGGACCCAAGGACCAAAGGTCTCCAGGAATCTGCACTGTCATTAAGTGTAGCACCTTGACGGAAACCCTGCCCTGGGGACCCAGCTGCCTCTGCCTGCAGAGCTGCGTTTGCAATAAGCCGACCGGTTATTTCTCATAGTCCCTAAGCTCGCTCCATCCCTCTGCGGGATCCTGCATATTTTTGCATGATAAACAACCACCTTTCAGTAATCCCGCCGCGGCAGCTCCTGGAGAAGCAATTCCCCTGGTGGGAGTTTGGAGTGAGCAGAGAGCTCAGACCGCTGGGCTGCTGCTGCTTCTCCGCTCCCTGCGAAGCTGCCAGGTCCTGGCTGCTTTGTGCCCAGCACAGCAGGACCCAGCGCTCCAGGGGCTCCAGTGGTGCCTGGGGAATGGGGACAGGACAAAGCGGCTGGTCCTTGCAGCGAGAGGAGCGCAGATCGCCTGCAGCGGTGGAAGAGCCCCAAACTTGCAGGGAGGCTCGGGCACAGAGCGCCTGGGGCAGAGCCGATGGGGCTGCATGGTCTTCACAGACCCCCACAGAGGGCAGGGGGCTCCTGAGCCTCTTAAAATCTGGTTTCAGGAATGTTTCTGCTGGTGCCAACCTCTTTTTTTTTTTTTTTTTTTTTTTTTGTTTGTTTGTTTGTTTTGCATCTGAAAATCTCCACCGGGCACAGGTTGCCCTGGCAGAGGCTTCCCAAGCCTCCTCTCCTGGAGGAGAGACTGTCCTTGACTGGCATGTAGCTTCAGCAGTGCTTCCCCACCAGAGCTGCACGAGGCTCTGGAGATGGTGCAGAACATTAAACCCCGGGAGAGTTTGTTGGAGGGAGGCTGGCAGAGCTTGGTGCCAGGATGGTGATAGCAACAAAGAGCTCAGAAGGTTCATAGCCTGGATCCTGGGAAGGAGAAAGGGAGAAGGGAGGGTATGGGTGATGAATGACCCAGAGTCTGGAATTAGTCTAGGGACAGGAGATGTGATTTCAGGCGGCTTCCATCATTAAAAAGCCCTTTAATTTAGAGATGATATGTCTGTCCCATCTGGTCCCATCCAAACTACCCATCTGTTTCCTGAACCAAGGACAGAAGGGTTAATAGGGCTATAAGCTCCTTTTAATGAGCATCTTGTAGACTGAGCATGTGCACGCTGCTCCCAGTCTCGAATGCTCCTTCCCAAATCAAATCCCGGGCACCAGGGGTAACTCCAGATTAGGACACGGTGAGAAGAGGCTGAGAGCCAGCAGCAGGAACAGGCCAGGGAATGAGGGTTCAACCACCAACCCACAGGTTTTGGCCCTGGCTGGGGCCGTGCAGGGGCAGGTGTCGGAGCCGGGCAGCATAGCTGCTGCTCCTGGGCATCTCCCATGGGAAGAGCCGGTGGGGCATTCGCGGCTGGGGGGGGGGGCCAGCCCAGGCCTCCCGCTCGTCCTGGGCTGCGCTCTTTCCCAGGGTGCAGTGAGCGCTCCCAGTGGGAAGCTGTTTCCAGAAACAACCACATTTCACAAAGCAACATCCCCAGGACTGCAGTGCTTCCATGAATGGCATGGGGCTACTTGTATATTTATGGCGTCACGATCCCATCGCACAGCCTGCGTAGCAGCACTTGAATTCATTGCCTCGCCTCCTGCCAGGGCTGCGAACGGCTCCGGGCACCACCCCAGCTTCCAGACCAAATTCTGCTGGGCTAGAAGTGGCTGCTGGTGCTGTCGGACCTGCCACCACGCAGCCCTCGCTCCCTGGGCCAGATGGGGCCCATCTGGCCAAGATGAAGGCAGCTGGGGGAACCCCAACCAGCTCTTGGTCGGCGGGGTGCTCCTCGAACCCCTGTGAGCCCTCCCTCCACGGGGTGATCCTCAAACCCCTGCCAACAGGAGCAAAACACCAGCTCGCAAGGTGGGAGGAGGTGAGCTGCGACTCAGGCGCTGGCAGAGATGCCCGGCGCCCCGGGAAGGGAGCAGCACAGGGGCCGGCGTGCAGCCCGCCGGCGCTCCTCTGCAACGTGGCTGCTCCTGTCAGCGAGGCGGGGACAAGCGGCAGTGGATTTCCCCTGACATCTGCTGGGAAACAGCTTTGTGGGATTCCCCTCCTCCCCGCAACGAGGGGAAGCACATGGTAGCGGGAAAAGGGCAGGAAAGCAGAGCGGGGTGGGGGGGGGGAGAAAGGCCTTGAAGGACCTGCGGGAGAAGGCTTTCCCAGGACACCCCTCCCTTCAGCATCCCGCTTCCCTCCCCTGCGCCAACACCCCGTCCAGCTATTGTCTCGCAGGTTATTGCTCACTGCAAATTAATGAAGGCGCAAACCCGCTCTGCATGGATGCGGTGCCACTTCTTGCATCTTTGGGAGCCTTTGGGAAGCGCACAGCATTAATTCAGTCTGTAATTGAGACTTTTCTGGCAGTGAAAGCACCCCATCCTTCCCCAGTTAATGCGCGTCCTGGTGCAGAGGGGAGGCGCTGATGGGGGAAAGGAGAGGGTTTAGCACCGCAGGGGGATTCCCGCCAGCCAGGGCCTCCTCACTGCCGCTGCACCTGTCGAGCGCTGGCGTGCTCGGAGCAGCAGCTCTCCTGGTGCTGCAGAGGGGCCACAAAGGATGCGCTCTCCTCTCGCCAGCGCGGCCCCATCTCTGCTGCCAGGGCAGAGAAGGGGTTGGTGCCTGGCCGGTCCCCCCCACGCTGCATCTTGCTTTTCTGCTCTGTACAGGCTTGCAGACCGTCCTCAGGTATTCAGGGATGCTCTAGGAAAACCAACACGTGCGTGCATGCGCACGGTGCAGCGATCGGGTGGAAGGGGACTGCGCCACCCGGGTGCCCCGAGCCAGCCCGGGGGCTGCCAGGGCTTGCATACACGACGCACGCGCAGTCAGGCGGCAGGACGCCCAGAGACGGCGTGAGCGCAGCGACCGCGTGTGTGCAAACACCGCGAGCTGTGCCAGCCCCTTCCCTATCCAGCAGGGAGGGAAGCGGTTCCAGATATAAGTGGATCAGCTGCAGGCTGACAGGTTAAATATATGTTTGCAAAAACCCAGAGCAAGGAGATGTCTACGCGGGGAGCGAGCGTTGCCTCCGAACATCTGCCTGGGAAGCTCCGGCGGCGGCAGCAGACACCAGTGTCGGGATGATGGATGGGAAATGGCTGGGGGCAGCAGAGACGGAGCAAAGGGGCCGGGACACAGGGCCCCGCTCCCTCCGTGCGCGGGGACAGCCCCGTTGGCCAGACTCCCGGGCCCATGCCAGCAGGGCCCCTAGCACAGCCCCTCTTTCAAACACCCCATCTTTGCCCTGATTCTTCTCCCTTCCTCCGGAAAATCAAGTCTGCAACTCCCCTAGAAACACAGCAGCCCTGCTCGCTTTGGCAGTTGAGGTTTGTCACCCCCAGCTGACGCACAGCAGGGGCTGAGACCCCTGTGGATAGTCCACATCCCACCCCGGGGCCAGAGAGCCCCTGCCCGGCTGCTTCCTTTGCTCTCACTCGCCCCCATCACACTGCAGCCCAGCTCCTGCTGTCATGGCCGACACCGGTAGCTAATTTTAGAGTGTATTTATTAACATTTTAACATAAAACGTGCATGAAATATTCACCCGGTGTGACAATGCACTTTATCACAAGGGAAGCCTTAAATATTTAAGAGGTATTTTGCAGCCTCAGTGGCAGGAAGCATTTGCATCTGACTCACAGCACAACACTAAGATTTGAGTGCAGCTGATCCCTGCTGCAGTTTTTAGTTACGTGCCCCATCCTCGGTGCACCAGGCCAAGAGGTGTTTTCACCCCCCGCACCGGGGAGTTGCTCTTCTGCAGGCAGGTTTCTGCTAAAGCGCTGCTTTCCAGGCTGCTTTTGCCTCCCGCCCAGTAGCAGGAGCAAGCTCCTCTCCCGTTTCCATGCCGTTTTTCTCTCCTAGCCACCTGCCCCAGCTGCCAAAGGCCTGGCGGGAGTAGGCTAAAGCACCACGGATGGAGGGCAGCTTCGTGTCCCATTAGGTGAGCAGAGGAAGTAGCCTAATCTTACTTTCTTTACTCCAAGTCCCAAGAGCATGGAAATTTAAGGAGCAACTAGAACAGACACACGGCTTAACAGAAATCTAAACAGACCGTGAAACTCCTCATCCACAATCCTATTAGAGGAGCAGTGTCGTGTAGAAGAAGCCTAAGTTCTCAGTGCAGCAAACCAGGAGAGGGATGAGAGGCTACAAAGCCCTTTAGAAGAACCTCTTAGAAGAGCTTCTGGTGGATCAAAGTAAACCAGCACCACGTTCTGCTGTGTCGTGAGAATAATTTGTGCCTAAAGCTGCCAGATTAGCAAGGTGTTGAGTGGAGTTTTTAGACCATTACAGTTCTGAGCCTGTCAAGCTGCTGTCAGAGAGGAGGTGAGGTTTGATCCAGCCGAGCTTCGGGGCTGGGTAGGCGCGCGCATCTCCCCGCAGGTCTGGGGCACCGGCCCGCAGCCGAGGGAGATGCATTCCTCACCTCGCCGCAGCAGGACGCGCAGCCGCTGGGACGAGGCATTGGCAGGCAGCTCGCGGCTGAGCGGCCACTGGAGAAGCAGCTGCCGAACACCTCCTGGGAGGCGTAGGTCAAGTAGAGGAAGCCGTCCTCGTCCTTGTGGTCGCGGTACAGCTCCTGCATGGTGGCCGTCATGTTGGGCAGCCCTCTGTTGTTCACCAGCAGGTAGAAGGTCTGGGAAGAGGCCAGGCACAGACGCGTCCTGGCAGGAGGAGGGAGAAGGCAGCACGCGGGTGAGTATTTCGTGGGGAGAAGCTGACCGCACCAGCCCCGCAGCAGCGGGGCCATCTGGAAGGGCATCTCAGGGGCTGCACAGAGACTTTGCAAAGCTGGAGCAGCTGGCACCGTGCTTGGCACCGCGCTCCTGTCCGTAGGACTGGGCTCCAGCAGCTGCCCCCTGGATTCAGCAGGCTGGGCGTTCCCTGGAAAAGTGCCATCCCCGCTCCCAGCCTCTCCCAAAGATCACTAACCACCACTGCTACCAAGTGCTGCTTGTTTGCATTGCTGCTAATAGCCCATCTCTAATGGGCTGTTCAGCTGCGCTCATGCACAGACAGCAGCACAGCAGAGGAGCCAGGCTGGCGGGAGCCCTGGGAACAAGGCTGACCGTCACCTTCTGTCCCAGCGAGGACAAAGGATTTCTGCCATGAGGGTCCCCGCGTGGCTGCTCTTTGCTTGCAGCCTGGCACCCCTCAGGTTGGTCTAAACACTTGCCCACCAGGAGGGCAAATGCCTAAAGCAGCTGAAACCAGCTTCCCCGTGGAGCCGTTTTGAGGGCTCAGCTGCACCTGGGCTGGGCATTTGCAGCAGGTTGGTGCTGCAGAGGAACAAGCCCTTTTGCGGGGAGCGCAGGGAAAGAGCCAGACCCCCTCCCCAAGCAAGATAGGTGCTGCCACGCTGCTCGCGCCTTACCGCAGGGTGACGGCAAACTGGGACAGCGGCAGGTCCTGGGACACCAGAAACTTGGTCCTGCTCAAGGGGGGCAAGTTCTTCTCCTTCTGGTAGCGCTCCACCACCACCTGCACCAGGGCAGAGAGGCTGGAGGGATCAGGGGGATGGGGGACCCCGGGGCCAGTGACCACGGCAGGAGCCTCCGGGGAGGGGAGATGCTTTGTGGCCTTCAGAGTCAAGGCATGGACTCTTCAGCAGAGACATTTGCAGATCATCTTTTAACTACTGGAGCTTTTTTGGAGGGGGGAAGGGAGGGGGAACAGCACATTCTTCAGCTGCTGTCCCTCAGCCATGCTCGAGGGGACACAGGCTTCAGCATGGGCAGGTACCCATTTGAGTGGACGCCCTGCCAGAAACGGGACGGCAGCCAAAGTCAGGGGACTTGGCCGGTGCCCACCGCACTGCTGCAGGCGCTGGCAGCAGGGCAATTTTGAGGAGGGTTTTTGAGTTTGCAAGCAAGGGGAGACCCCCATGCTCAGGCAGCTGCTCAGTCACAGCTGCAAAGAGAGCAGAACAGAGCCCTTACCGGGATCTTGTTGGGGTATTTTATCCGGATCTCTGTCACTTCATGCATCCTAGTGGCTGCAAAAGAGAAAGATGGAGAGTGAACAGAGCCCGACGCCCGCTCCGCTCTGCGGCAGGGCTTGCTGTCCCGGCGACGCACCGAGGCTCTTCCTCTGCTTGAAGGGGCGAGCACTGCCCTCCACCCGCTGCATCTCCCAGCACAAGCAGGACCCAGCCCTGCCAAGGGCTGCACCTGGCAGCTGATATAGGCTTGTGCCCACCTGGGCTGGGGAGGAGGAGCCAGGCGGATCCCCAGCTTCCTGGTGGAGCAGCCGCCTTTTCCCCCAGCTGGGGCGGGAATGGGGTTTGGAGTGAGTCTGGCCGCCCTGGTGCCAGCGTGGGGCTTTTTCACAGGGTTTCCCTGTAAGCCAGCTGCGCGGATGCTGGGATGCGATGGCGCAAGGAGCGGCAGAGCCCGTGCCAGCCGCTGCTCTGGGAGGCCAAGGGATTCGTGGGGGATGTGGGGTCTCAGGGGCCCCTGCCTGCCCAGGGAGCAGTAAGCATGCCTTATCGCGACAGCAAGCATGCCTTATCACGACGGTTCAATTCCTTCACTCTCCCCGTTCGGTTTAGCGAGGGGCCTGGGTCAGGCGGGATCCCCCCAAGCCGCCGCTGAGCTGGCTCCTTCGTGTGCTGCAGGGCTATTTGGGAGCGCAGCAGCTTCTGCAAGTGGGCCAGACCCGCCGCGCTGCTTAGCCCCCGTTTGTCCTTCCTCTAGGCTGATCCCGCAGCAGCATGTGCGAGAGCCACAGTGTCCAGCCCTCCGCGCGCAGCACCGCTCGGAGCAGGGAGGAGGCAACGGCAGCCCGGAGTGCAGAGAGGCGCCGGAGGCTCCAACTGCCTCGTTTAGAGCCGCTCGTTGCACCAGGGGCTGTTTGCAGCTGCCGGGGGAAGGCAACGGCTCCGGAGGAGCTGCTGATGGGAGCAGCCCGGCCCCGGGTGCATTCCTGGCCCCAGAGGCGCTTCCCGGCACCGGCGGCATTCCTGGCACCGGCAGCACTTCCTGGCCCTGGAGGCACTTCCCAGCCCTGGTGGTACTTCCCAGCCGGAGCCGCACGGGATGAAACCCAGAGCGGGTCCGCCCGCATTGGCCGGGCTGGGGCTGGGGCCGGTGCCAGGCGTCCGGACTGAGCAGCTTCCCCGTGACGGACGGGAATGCTGAGCCGCCCCAGCACGGCGGTGCACAGCCAAGGACAATCCGTCATCCCATTTTTTTTTTGATGTGTTTCATATACATATTTAATATATTTTGCTGTTCTGCAATATATTAAACTGTATTACTTTGCCATAAAAAATCCCTCAGACATGCTCATCACTGGTTTGGAAAATTACATTAGCAATATATATTCCATCTGTGTAGCAAGTTAGGCCATTATAAATTTATACCCCTAATAAATTGAATTCTTGAAACTTTGCGTGGGATCCAAAGTGGAGGTTCACAGAGGAAGGGGGCATTTTCATTCCAGATGATTTCTGAACAATAAACTGATAAATATTAAAGTGTCTCTCAGTTTGCTAATAAAACGAATCGATTGCTATTCACTGACTTAATTCTCTTTCCAGGCAGGAGCTAATTGCTTTTCTGAGAGCAAAAAAAAGTTGTGGATTTTTTTTAAAAAAAAAAAGTCTATCTCCATTTTAAATTAGTTCATTAACAGCAAACATTTATTATTTATCAGTTTAATTTCCAAATATTGCTGTGATATCGGGCTGGACTCCGGAATCCCAGGTCTTCATGGAAATGTGATGCTTTCATTAGCATCAACTAATTAATTAAAGATGAAGGGAAATTGCTTTTCCTGGTAGGTGGCAGCTTTCCAAGGCCAAGCAGGGAACGGTCCTCGTCCGCCTAGAAACGGCCTTCGCCCCGGTGCCACCCCTTCACCAAAATGGGGCTTATATCCACTGAATCTTCCCTGTGGGAGCCGGCAACCCTCCCCCGGACTGCGGCTGCGTCGGAAGGAGCCCCGAGCTTCCAGAAATGCTAATTTCCTCGGAGAGCAAACATTGCCGGAATAATCCAAATAAGACAAAATAACAAATGCCGGCACCGGGATGCGGGGGGAGGCGGAGGCAAAATTTATATCAGCAGCTTCCCCGGCTGCCGGCTGGGCTCATCTGCATTCCCACCTTCCCCACTCGGGGCCCTCCCGGAGCAAATTGCAGCTGAAACTCATAAATAAATCCTCTTCTGCACAAGTTAAGTTTTATTCATAGCTCATTTTGTGACATACTGGAATGAAAAAATATATATATCCTCCCAGATTTATCTTTAATCTCACGGTAAATATTAAAGGGGGGGGGGGGACTGCAGCCCCACGCTGTAGCTGGGCGGCACCGCGGGAAAGCCGGAAGCGCCGGGGCTCCCAGCACTATCTGCAACACTCATCCAGGAGCTGCTCCGTGCATGGTCCAGCGGTGCCGGGGCTCCCGGCTGGGCCTTCAGGGCTCTCCAGCCCCAGCACCACCTGCTCCCCCCTTGCAACACTCATCCAGGAGTCGCTCCGTGCGCAGTCCAGTGGTGCTGCTCCCATATGCCCTTCCTGCCCACTGGCTTTCCCAGTCTCCATCCCAGCTCCCCATCCCGCACCATCGCCTGCCATGCCACTGATGCAGTCTGAGTCTGGGTATCTCGGGGGGTGTGTGTGTGGGGGGGGGGGGGGGGGGGTAAAGATCTGCTCCTGCCCCTGCAGCATCCTGCACCCTGACAGGCTGGAGAGGAAACGCCGAAATACCCCTCAGCATCGCCCGCCCCACTGGCCCGCGGCGCCACCGGCACCATGTGTGCTCCCACGCTCTCCCCACGACTCTGCTTCCAGCTGCTGGCAACCATGTATGTGTGCATATATGTATATACATACATATATATATATACACATATAGAAAAAAGGAGCCGTGCAATCCCTGTGGGTACCCCAAGGGAAGGGTGGTGCAGCGGGGGATGCCCGGCTCGGTGCCGCTCCCCGTGCCGGCACCCGCAGCAATCCCCCCCCCCCCCCCCCGGGAGGAACTGGTTCCTCCAAGCAGCCACCACTCAGCCCCAGCAGGGACCCGCAACTGTGAATTATCCCTGGTGAGCCAGCAGCTGGGGCGGAGAAATCCTTCTGGGGGAGCGTTTCCCGCTCCCAGGAGGGAGGGAAGCTGTCGCAGGGGCTGGGAGCGACGGTGAGGGTGGTCCCAGGGGCGATGCAGCTGCGGGGGCGAGCAGACGGCTGCAGTGCCTGGGGGGGGGGGGGGGGGGGGGCACCGAAACCTGGCACTGCCTCTCTTCACACGGCCTATTTTCAGCAGCAGCTATGTGCTGCTGCTGCTGGCCGCTTCCCTTCCATAAAGGAGCCTCCATCACTGAGCTACTGCTGCCCAGCGTCAGGAAAAGCCCACAGCCCAGATGGCCGGGACGCATCAGCCAGTGCCGAACGACCAAGCGGGTTGTTTTCAGCCGCAGCGGAGTTGCCTGGGGAGGACGGGGGGCCCGTCCTGGCCATGTGGGTGCAGCCTGACAGCGGCAGGGAACGAATAACTGATTCGCCTTCTGCTCGATCTGTTCAGTGCCACATGGACACATGGGCACGGCTCCATCCCGTGCAGCGACACCTGGACACACCGGCACAGCTCCGTCCTGTTCAGTGCCACATGGACGCACGGGCATGGCTGCATCCCGTGCAATGTCACACAGACCCACGGGCATGGCGCCATCCTGTGCAACGTCACCCGGATGCACCGGCATGGCTCTGTCCCGTGCACAGGACAGGACGGGGCGGCAGCGTCGCCCCTCGCTGCTCCTGGCTCGCTTTGCACCGCAGAGCTGCCGGCCCAGGGAGCAGCCGGCAGCAGGGCGAGAGCAGAGGCAGCGCGGACATGGGGCCCTGGCAGCCCAAGGACGTCGCCTGCCTGGAGCAGCCCGGGGCAGCCAGAGGCGCCCCAAGGGCAGCAGAGGAGCTGGTGCTGTGCCATGGCGGCAGCCGCTAATTGAATCGCGGCGTGGGGTTAATCGTCTCCCCCCATCGCAGCCCCGCTGCAGTGCGGGAGCTGCAAATCCAGGGATACTTCGGTGGCTGCCGCTCGCGGGGCTGGTGGCGCCGGGGCCTGTTGCTGGCACCCGCCGGGAAAGCTGGATTGCCTTTTGTGCACGATTGATTTTGCAATTGTTTTCTGGCGCTAATAATAGCGCTGGCGCGGGCTGGGCTGGGCTGGGCTGGGCTGGGCTGGGCAGCGCGCGGGGAGGTCTGCGACTGCCGCTTCCCCGGCCTGGCCGGGCCCCCTCCCTGGCTCCCCCCGGCTGGAAATTGGGTTAAATTAATTGGAAAGCATCTGCGCAGCAGAACAGCTAAGCACAGGCTAGAGCCCTGCTCTGAATGGTGCTGAAAGTCACAAATTGATTTTAAAGGGCCAATTTAAGGTTTATTACGCCTGACCGTGCCCGCTGGGGGTCGCTGAGCAGCAACGCTGCCTGCAGAGATGCATCCCGTGCCCTGGGCAGTGCCAGGCCCTCCAGCCCCCTGCCCTCGCATCACCTCCCTGGCGCCCAGCAGTCCCTCCATCCCTCTATCCTGCTGCCTTCTCCATCCCTCCATCCTGCCACCGTCTCCATCCCTTCACCTCCTCCATCCTTCCCCATCCCTCCATCCTGCATCCCTCTATCCCTGTCCTCCATCCCTCTGTCTCCTGTATTCTTCCATCTCCCTGCCTCCTCCATCCCTCCATCCTTCCAGTGCGGACAATGGCCCCAACCCCTCATTTCTGCAGGAAAATGCCCTGGCCCAGCGGGCTCCTCCTCTTGGTGCCCCAAGGACAAGGCCCAGGAAAGCCGCCCGTGGCAGAGACTGGGACCAGGACCAGGAATGGGCTGGTGGGACCAGCCCCGCCAGCCCTCAGCCAGTGAATAAAAAGCGTTATTAAAAAAAAAAAAAAAAAAAAAGTAAAAAAAATAAAAGCACAAGCTGCATCAAATGTCAAAGAGACTGTTTTTATTTGCCATCAAAATAAATTAAAAAAAAAAAAAAACTGAGGTCAGCTCGAATGAAGGCAGACGAGATCCATGCGCCATTGACCACGGGAAGAAACAAATGGAAAAGGATTATAAAAAAATAGAGGTGGAAGAGGAGGAGGAAGAGGAGGAGGAGGTGGAGGAAGAGGAGGAGGAGGAGGTGGAGGAGGAAGAGGTGGAGGAGGAAGAGGAGGAGGAGGAGGAGGAAGAGGGGGAGGAGGAGGAGGAGGAGGAGGAGGAAGGCCGCCCAGCTCCGGTGCAGGGCCCGGAGGGGTCACAGCTCGCCCGACGTCTTTATGACGTGGAAGAGCGTGACGTTGTAGATGACCTGGTGGCCGTTGTTCCAGGTGTAGAGCACCCTCTCCCGCGGGTTGTAGTCCAGCATGGATATGTGGGAGTACTGGTTGTGGAAGGGGATATCCGTGTACTCGTAGCTGGAGGTGTTCGTGTAGTAGGCGAAATAGATCTTGGCGCCGGCCAGGTGGGAGTTGGTGACGTAGAGGGTGCCGCAGATGATGAAGGCCTCCCCAGCGCTGCGCTTCGGGTAGCCCGTGTCCCAGCTGCGCAGCACCTCCAGCGTCTGCGGGTCCACCCGGCTCACCACGATGTTGCCGGCGTTCTGGTTGGTGGTGTAGACGGCCCACAGCCCGCTCTCGTCCACCATGAAGTCGATGTCGGAGAAGCCGCCCCAGGAGTAGGGGAAGGTGTTGTTGTAGCCGGCGCCGGGCAGGCTGCGCTGCACCAGCACGCTGCGCGAGCGGAAGTGGTACTTCACCGCCACGTTGCTCTGGTACTTGTTGTAGTAGAGCGACCCGTTGAAGACCACATGGCCCGTCCCGGCCCAGGGGTGCGGCAGGAGGTGCTGCACGAAGTTCTGCCCCGTGATGAAGTCATTGAGGGTCCGAAACTCCAGCACGCGGCGCCCCTTGTAGTAGCCGTCCATGTACCACACCTGGGAGCGGGCAGGGGTGAGGGAGGTCCCGTCCCCAGGCGCCCTGTCCCCCCTCTGCCGGCTCCGCGCCAGCACGCGGCCGGAGGCGCCCGGTGTTCGCCACGGCCGGGCCCTGCCTGCGCGCTGCACGGAGAGGCGACAACCGCGGGGGACAAGCAAGCTGCACCCTTACGGATGTGTCTTAGTGCTCTATGAGACAATCTTAGTCTTCCCCCTTTAATTTATGGAGTTAAACAATTTTCACTCTTTCTGCAGATCAGACGCTTGGCTAATTTTTAATAGAAAGGAGCTGTGCCCGTAATGCCCAGCACGATTCACCCAGGCTGAGGAGGCACCAGCTCCGCTCCTGCCCCGCCACAGAGCCCGGCTTCCTTTGGCAGTGCTCGGCAGAGGCGGCACGCTGGGGGGCCCACGCCCCGGGCAGCACGTGCCAGGTGCGCGGGCAATGTGGACCTCGGAGGCCAGCACCCTGGGCAGCAAGCACCCAGTGCATGCACCCCCCCCAAGAAGTGAGCACCTGGGTGCATGCACCCA
The DNA here is from genome assembly GCF_036417845.1 of Apteryx mantelli. NCBI lineage: Eukaryota > Metazoa > Chordata > Aves > Apterygiformes > Apterygidae > Apteryx > Apteryx mantelli. The sequence goes on from NC_090013.1 coordinate 278,225, forward strand.
AGCCTGCACCCAGTGCAAGCACCCCAAGAAGCAAGCATGCAGGTTGTGCACTCCCAGAAGCGAGCACCCCAGCGCGTGCACCTCGGGCAGCATGCACCAGTGGGGCCAGCGGCAGGACGGCCACAGCAGCAGGAGCCCGAGGGCTGCTGCAGAGTCCAGAGCAGGGCGCGCGCGGCGGGAGCAGAGCGCCTGCCAAAGTCGCCATGCCAGGGTGCCGGGGAAGGACCCCCCGGAGCCCCGCACTGACCCTGAGCGGTGCCTGGCTGTGTCCCTGTGCCGCCGCCCCACTCACCCGGCTGTCGGCGCTGGGCGTCATCGTGTCAGTCATCCAGGACCCGAAGCGGGAGCCCGAGGCACGGATGGTGATGGGGTTGCTGACGCCTGTCAGCTTCCCGCAACCTGCGGGAACGGAGGCAGCGGTCGGGTCGGGGCAGGCGGCAGGCGGGCACCCCGGCCACCGCGCGCCCTGGCGGGGGGGTGCTCTGGGAGAGGCACCACTTCGCCCCGGGACAAGTGCCGCGCAGGGCAAACGCCGAGGGCCGTACCCAGCTTCTGCACGCAGGCGTGCAGGCGCGCCTCCAGCAGCAGCACCCGCCGCTGCAGCTCCTCGTAGTCGTAGGCGCCCATCTCCTCCCGGATGGCCAGCAGGCTCCCCGAGAGGTTCCTCACCTCCTCCTTCAGGTGCACGATCATCCGCGTGTCCGACTTGTACTGATCCAGCACAGGCAGCAGCGGCAGCAGCTCCCTCATCTTGTCCTTGAGCTCCTGCAAAGGGGGTGGAAGGGGGGGACGCCGGCCGCGGGAGGAGCACGGGGATGGGGCACCCCGCTCCCCTGCCGTGCCCTGCTGGGGGGCCCAGCCCGCGCTGGGAATCCATGGGAATTACACAGCTTTGCCCTTTGCATCTCCTGAGATCCGGTGCCCATGAGCTAATTAATCTGTTGCAGCTGATGCTATTGCTGTGCGCTGCAGGATGGAAATCGGTCACGGAGCAACAGGGATCCAGCCAGTGTCCCTGGATGCCATGGAAAGGCAAGATCCCGCCTCTTTCTGTGTCCCTGCGGGAACACAAGGTAAAATGCCCCTGGCCGGAGTGGAGGGCAGCAATGCACGGGGTGAAGCTCCCTGCACCAAGGGATGCGGAAAAGGTGACGCACAGCTGAAAACCCAGCACTGGCAGCAGTGGCAACAGGCAGAATCACCCCCCCACACACACACACACGAGTTGGCTTACGAGGCTTAAAAATCTCTATTTGCTCATTTTTGCAAAAAGAGGAGGTTCAGAGGCGCTTTGACCCTGCCGTTCCACCCAGTCCAGGCTGCAGCTGCCTGACGAGCGAAGGCAGAGCAGCTCCACAGCCGGAAAGCTGAGCGCCAGCCGGGTGCGACCGCGCGGGGGCTGGGCACCCCCCCAGTACCTCCCCAGCTTTCCTGCAGCACCGCTCACCGTGTGGCCTGCAGACGGGGCAAGGGGGCGCCGAGGGGGGCAGGTGGGGCTCCCTGCACCCAGCGCGCCCAGCTAGGGCATGCACGACTGTGCACGGGCGCACCGCGGCGTGCATGCCAGCACCGCACCGCCTTGCAGAAAACCCACCAAAATGCCCTTTCCCTGAGGGGTGGGGGAGAAGGGCATAAATCCAGGGAAAGACTACAGCCCTGAGTGATGAGCACGGAGCCATCAAGGAGCTCAAACTTGGAGGCTGCAGTCCAGCAGCAAAGGCAGCGCTGCCGCTGCCCAGCTCAGGACTGGGGGCTCACGGCAGGAGCCACCGCTGGGCTGGTAAAGCAGGGGCATGGGGCAGCGCTCGGAGCTGCTCACCACAGCCCTGGCGGGGTTTGCAGCAGGTTTTGCAGGGCTCCTTCGCCCACCAGCCCCTCTGCTCCCACGCTGTGTTGCGGCTCCAGTGGGTGCCCTCACCTCTGCTAATGTTGCCTCTGCATGCCGGGGGCCCGGCCCCCACTGCCACGGTTAAACACTTGCTGCTGCGCGGCTGTTTCATCACTGCCTGGTCTCTGCAGCCATCGGCGCCGACAGCTCCCGAAGCACTCGGGGAGCTGGGGGCCAAGGGGGGTCCCGGGGGGGGGGGGGGCTGAGGCACCGCGGTGGCACGCAGCATTGCCCAGCATGCGTGGGGACCAGCATGCCGCTGGGACCGGCACATGCGGCTGGCGCTAGTACCTGGAAGCTCTTGGTGTTGAGGCTCCGCTGGCTGTCAGCAGCCGCCCGTAGCCGGGCATCCAGGCCCCTCATGAGCGCCTCTGTGTTGCGCACGTACTGCAGGTCCCGGCTGGTCCGCAGGTCCAGCACCTCCATGGACTGCGAGATGTTCTGCACCTGCGGCAGGGGCCGGGGTGAGCGTGGCCGGGGGGCCCGGCGGTGCCCTGGGGCACCCGCTTGCCCCAGCCCTGCTCCCGCTGCGGTGCTCACGTGCACCGTGCTGCGTTGCAGCTCATCCTGCCTCAGCTGTTATTTGTTTTCTAAACCACCCGAGCGCGCATTTCCCAGCTTGGGCTGTTCTTTAATTTCGTCTGGCGCAGGCAGCAGAGTTATTTTATTTCCATGCTCTAAAACGACATGAACGTGGCCGTGTTCCTTAAACGGTTATTTATTTATTAGCATGAGCCCTGCTGGTATTCACAGTGCTGTTGCAGCCTCTGAAGGGAGCTGTTTAAGAGGCATTTTTGCAGCAAGTTATAATAAAAGTTTAATCGGGTTTGTGGTGGACGTGGAGGTGTAAAAACCAAGAGGAAATTAAATGAAAGCTGCTGCTCACGCACGCAGCCTCCCGCAGCCGGGGAAGGGATCACCGCAGCAAGAGGGGCCGCAGCAGCTTCCGCCAGCACTTGCTGCAGCAAAGCAACACCAGTGCAAAGCGCCAGGCACTGGCTGCTACACGACACCAGGGTTTCACCCTGTGTCATGACATGAGATGGTAAAAACCCAATTCCGCCTCGTGCTGGCAGAGGGAGGTGGTGCGGGAAGGCGGCAGGGAAAGCCCAGCAAGCCATCCCTCCGCAAGGAGCAGCCGCCCCAGCTCCACTGGAGACACTGCGGGAACGCTAAAGTGCACTTCATTTTTATTTTTTTTGTCAGGTTTAACCTTTTTGGCAGCATCATGGGCTCGCTCAGTGCAGTGAGCGAATGGGCTGCCCGCACTGCCGCGCTCCTCCGCGCTGGTGGCCATAGCCACACATTGCAGGCAGGCTGATGATCTGCCAGCAAAGCCGTCGTAATTCGAACAGCTCTGGAGGACAAGGCTCTCTGCAGCTGAATGTAAAAGCATTACGGGCACTAATACCAGCAAAGAGCAATGTTTTGCACTGCAGTATCGAGCACCACAGTATTGTGCACCATGGCATTGTGCACCGTGGCACTGCACACCGTGGTATCGTGCATGGCGGCATCGCACACGGCGGCATTGCAGCATCATGCACCGTGGCATCGTGCACCATAGTATCATGCACAGTGGCATCACAGTATCGTGCACAGCGGCACCAGGCTGCAGGTTCCCAGCCAGGGCACACTCCCGTCGGGCAGGGCTGTGAGTCCTCCCTCTCCAGCTGATTAATACGTAATTTGCAGGCACAGTCAGCAGCAGCTCTGCTTCTCCAGCCGCGAGCACTGGGATGGATTTGAATACTGCAATCGCTAATGGACAGCTTTAGCATGGCCCCACCTGGAGCAGCTCACCGCCCGGGGCCGTAAAGGGTGGCTGGGGGGGGGGGGGAACGGGACGGACGGGGGACACGGCACCACGCCGCCACTTACCTTCTCTGTGAGCTGGCGGAGCTGGTGGCTGCGCAGGTCCCGGGAGCAGGTGCCCTGCACAGGGATGACAGCGGTGCAGAGGCACTTGCCGTCGGGGGCTTGCGCCGAGGTGTAGACCTGCCAGCCCTCATCGGGGCTCTGGAAGAGGGTCTGCAGGGGAGAGGGAGGAAGCTGTGAGCTGCCCGGCTGGCACCTGTGATGGGGCGCAAACGCTGCTGCACGGGGCCGTGTACCCCCAGCCTGCGCTCGGGAGCTGGGCGCAGATTCGGGATCCAGCACTGCTAATGCCGCTCCACTTGCGGGCGGACGGGGGGGGCTGCACGCGTCCCCATGGCAGCCAGGGATGCTGCCCCATCCCCGAGAGCCAGGCGCAAACCCACTGAGGCTGCTCTCCCCAGCAGTATGGGACCCCCGGCCACAGGGGCATCGCCCGGCCATAGGGGACCCCCTCCAGCCATAGGGGTCCCCAGCAATGGGGGCATCACCCGGCCATATGCAGACCCCTGGCAACACAGGGACCTGCAGTGATATGGAGACCCCTGTGTGCTCCAGGTATCCTGCAATACGGGACACCCCAGCAATATGGGACCCCCAGCAATGGGGGACCCCCCCAGTGATGGGGGCATCACCCAGCCATATGAGGACCCCTGGCAATAGGGGGCCCCCATGTGCTCCGGGTACCCCACAATACAGGACCCCCTGGCAATAGGAGATCCCCCGGCAACAGGAGACCCCCGTTCGCTGCAGGTACCCGGCTGTGCTGGAGCCGAACCCTGGCCAAAAGCTCCCCTGGGACGAGCTAAGAGCAGGTCGTGGCTGCCGGGCTCCGAAGGGAGAGGCGCCTCCGCGGGAGCCCGGCTCCGTGCCGGCATGTCCGTGCCCCTCCTGCACGATTCCCGGCTGCAAAGGAGCCGCCGGCTCCGGCGCCTCCCCGAGGCGGCACATGTCGGGGGGGGAGCAGCGCCGTCCCCTTCCCTCTCTGCCTGCCTGATTTATTCATGCCATAAGCCAGCATTTCCGTGCTGGGCCATTTAACATTTCGTGGGTAATTCATAATTATTAATTATGAAAATCAAGAGCAAACTCATCCCTCTCCCAGCCCCTGCCGCACGGAGGCAGGCAGAGATAAATGAGCCGTTGCCCGTAACAAGCCGGGGACGACACCTCGCTCTGCACACCACGGTTTTAACTTCATGTTTCACATCGGAAGGGATTTATGGGACACGGCAGTGGCTAAACACTGCTCTCAAATCTCCAGCGCAACGAGTATAAATTAAGTAACAAGGGTGTAAAACTCTCCCCGAGCGCAGTAAATTCCCGAGTTATTGCGGAGGGAGGTAAATAGTTCATTTACTTAGCAAAGCCAGAGCGCCGGAGCTGGCGGTGCGGAGCCAGCTCCCCTCCGGCTGCTCTGGCGAGTGGCGGCGATTCGGCCCAGCCCGCTGACGGGAAATGAATCCAGCGCTGCTGCCGGCTCCTCCACGCCATCCTCCTCCCCTGCTCCCAACAGTGTGAGGGCTGGGCATGGCCGCTCGGCGCTGCAGCGGGCTTCCCCGGAGAGGAGTCGCTCCGAGTCGGCAGCACCCCTGCCACCCCCACAACACTTCCAGGCAGCAGCGCTCCTTGCCGAAAGCTTCCTTCCCTTTCCAAACGCCCTCAAGAAACTGAAGTGCCCAACCCCGATCTGAGAATGATCAAGGCAAAGCGGCTGCGGAGGAGCCATTTCCCTTCATCCGGGAGCCTCCAGGCCGTGCCGGGGCGGAAGGCAGACGTGGATGCTCCAGAGTGGGTTGATGCACAGGGAAAACAGCAGAGGCCGGGGGGCAGGAGGAGCCAGTGCCCCCAGACTCAAGGCTGCTGGAGCCCCTCAAGGGCCGGGACCCCCGGGACAGAGGTGAGAGCCGCCCGGCGCAGCCGCCACTCACGGCACCGCGAGGTCGAACCTGCCGAGGGCCAGTGCAATCTGTCACCAAGTCGTTAATTAGAGCAGCCTGGGAAAGCTGCCCGCTCGCATCCAGGGCACGGAGGGACCACTGCCGGCCGTGCTGCCCAGCCCTGCCGCAGCCCCTCACCTGCCTGGCGGAGCAGCCCGGCCGGAGACACGGAGGGCACTGTGCAGCCCCTCCGTTGCAACAGGCTCCACGGAGTCCGGCTCCGGGGGCTCAAGCCGCGTGGGAGAGTCCGGCCGCTCGCCTCGGGGCAGGTGAGGGGCTGGTGCTTTCTGCAAAGACTCTCGGGAGGTCTTGGGGATTCGCGATGACGCACGCAGCAGGGGAAGGAGGCGCCTGGCAATGCCGAGCCCCGGCCGCACACAGCCACCTCCTGGCGCCCAGGCTTGTGTGCGCCCGTGCGAGCGGTCCCGGCACGGCACAAGCACAGCACAGCACCAAACTGGCCCCAAGCTGGCACAGAGTCCGGCCTGCCGCCGGCAGGAGAGTGGCATGGCGGGGGCCAGCCCCAGCACAGTTCCACTGTGGCAGCGCAGCGGCCAACACGGGGCCCCAAGTGGCCCCACTGCCAGGCCGCCCTGTGCCTGGCCGGGGCTGTCACTGATGCATGTGCCCTGCAATGCACCCTTGCATGCATGCATGCCTGACCATGCACATACACCCTTGCACACACCCTTGCACGCACACCCTTGCACCAGTGCAGACACTGCAGCGGCAGCCGGGTGCCCATCACGCCCCGACCAGCAAAGGCGCCTGCGCCCCGTGGCCTCGTGTGCCTCTCCGCCAGGCTGCCAGCGGGAGCGTGGGTGGTGGTGGCAGCCCATTACAGCCACATTAGCAGCGCTCCTTCACGGTGATTAATGATTTTACAATGAACACCAAAGAGTGACTAATGATTAGCCAATTATTGCAGTGCATCGCCCGCTTTACCCTGCGCGTCGCTAATTGTCCTGCAACACGATGGCCCCGCGCGGCTGCACCTCGAGCATCGCCCAGTGTGTGTGGGGCCGGCAAGCAGGCACCGGCGACAAGGGCGATGCGCTGCCCCAGGGAGCATCGTCTGCTGCCACCACGCACTGGGCTCCGGTGGACAGGGCCGGCGGGGGCCCAGCTCGCACACGTGCTGCCCAGTGAGGGGCAGTGTGCAAGGCCCGGCAGCGCCTGCCAGCTGTCAGTGCGTCTGCCAGCCCGGCTGGCTGCGGGGCCGCGCGGGGAGCAGGCGCTTGCCTGGCCTGGACATCCCGGGCACCGAGGCAGCTCCTTCCCACCCTCTGCGTCCCACCAGCCCGGTGCCCCCAGGCTGGAGCCCTATTCCCGCCGAGGCCGGCAAAGCGGGGAAGCAGCGGCGCTGGCCTGGGGCCCCTCCTGCACCCGCCGCTTCAGCGGCGCGGGAGCCGCAGCACCGCGACGGCACGTCGTGCAGGGATGTGGCCCTGCCGGGACACTGGGCCCCCAGCGCAGCCCCCCGGCACCCGGCCCCGCAGAGCCCCGGGGGGCCCCGCTGCCCCCGGCCCCGGGAAGGAGCCCAGGCATCCTGCCCCCCCCATCAGACCCCAGCTCCACAGAGCCCCGGCGCACGATGCTGCACATGTCTGGGGCTGTGGGTGAAGCAGCCGCCCCGGGGGAGTCCTCCCTGCCCGGGGCCCCCACGCCGGTCCCGCGGCTCCCCGACGGGACGGTCCTTCCATCGGGTAGAAGCGTCCGGCCCGGCCGCGGGGTCCCCAGCCCGCCGGGGGGTCCCGGTGCGCCCCGCCCCGCCCGGGGGGGGGAGGCGGGGCGGGGAAGGAGGGGGGTCCCTGAGCCCGGGGGGGTCCCGGCGCTCCTTGCCTGGATAGGGGGGATCCCTGAGCCCCACCAGGCGATCCCGGTGCGCCCTGCCCGGCGGGGGGCGGGGAAGGGGGTCCCCGAGCCCGGGCGATCCCGGTGCGCCCCGCCCGGGGGGGGGGGAAAGGGGGGGCCCGGTGCGGGGGGGCCCGGTGCGCCCTGCCCGGGGGGAGTGGGGCGGGGATCGGGGGGGTCCCGGTGCGCCGCATCCCGGGTCCGCCCGACCCGCTCGCCGCCGCCGCGGCACGGCGGGTGCCGGTGCCGCAGCCCGGTGCCTCCCCGCGCCCCCCCGCGGCGCTCCCCCCCCCCCGGACGGGGGCGACTCACGATCTTCTCGGAGGTGCCGGCCCGCGACACGGCGGTGCCGTTGAGCCCCACGAGCGAGGGCAGCGTCTGGGACATCCAGTTGGTGACCATGGCCATGGTGCTGAGCACGGCCCCGATCTTCAGCAGCGGCACCGTCATGTCGCCGCCGCCGCCGCCGCATGCCCCCCCCCCGCCGGTGCCGGTGCCGGTGCCGGTGCCCGCCGGGGCGAGCCGCGCACCGGCCGCGCCGCCCCCGCCGCCTGCGGAGCCGCCGCCGCCGCGCTCGCCCTTATAGCGCGGCCGGCGCCGCTCCGGAGTGACGTCGGCGCCGCTGGCCCCGGGCCAGCCCGGCCCGGCCCCGGTTCGGCCCGGCCCCGCCCGGCTTGGGACCCCCCAGCCCGGCTGGGACGCTGCGGTCCATCCCTGGCTGGCGGCGAAGACCGGGGAGCCCCCATCGCCTAGCCCCCCCCCGTACCCCTCAACCCTCTCATCCTCCCCCAGCCGCCCCTGCTGCCCCGAGCCCCCCATGGTGCCATCCAGCATCGCCCACCAGCCTCTGCCCTTGCACCCGGCTGGCACCTGGGGCCCCATGCTGCAGCCCGACTCCTGGAGGGCTCCGGTCCCGTGCAAGCCCCCCCGAGACCCTCCGACCGCGTCCCTGCACAGGCAGGACATGGCCTGCAGCACCCCGGGCATCGCTCCCCCCCCGGACCCCCGTTCCCCTTCCAGCCCCCCGCTTCCCCTTCCAGACCCCCAGTTCCCCTCCAGGCACCGCTCCCCTCTTGGTGCCCCAGTTCCCCTCCCAGCCCCCTGGTTCCCCTCCTTGTCTCCTCCGATCCCGCACGCTGGCCCAGACGAGCAGCGCCGGGGGCAGCTTGTGAGGGCAGCAGGGTTGGGGACGGAGGGACCATGTGGCTGGTGAGCAGAGGAGCTGGGCTGGGACTGGAGCCATGCTGGGAGCCGGGCCTGGGGCGGCTGCTTCCTCGCTGGCACTGGGCAGGGGGATGCGAAGGCCAGTGGCAGCCCTTGGTGCCAGTCCGCGCTGCCCAAGGACCTGCCCCATGGCCACGCGCCACCCTTGGCCGCGCCACGCGCAAGGCCAGGAGCATCAGCGTGAAATTCCCCTTCTCCTCCCCTGCTTCCCCAGTTTGGGCACTGCTGCCTGCCCCATCCCCAGAGGTCACCGTGCTCCCTGCCACTTGCTGTCACTTCCAATGCCACTCATGGCCTCCCTGGACACCCCAACATCCCCAGCACCCACTCTGCCCAGCATCGCCTACCTCCACGGTGCACAGCGCCTTGCACAGGCAGCATGCCCAGCCCAGCACGGCCTGGCATGGCGCAGCACAGCACAGCATGGCACAGCATGGCATGGCACGGTGCAGCACAGCACGGCACGGCATGGCGCGGCACGGCATGGCGCAGCACGGCATGGCACGGCACGGCACGGCACGGCACGGCGCAGCACGGCACGGCACAGTGACCCAAGTCCCCCCCATGGAGCCCCAGGCCCCGCCGAGGCCTGAGCATTGCCCAGGCTGTGGCGCCGTGCCGCGGGGGCGCAGTGCCACCGCGTGGGGACGGGCATGCACAGCACGGGCACCCACGGCACCCACTGCCCGCCCGTGGGCAGAGCCCCGGCCACGGCCACCCGCGGACCCCGCGCCACTGCCACCGGCCGGTGGCTCCCGCAGACCCTGCGTGGGGATGGGGACACGCTGCGGTGCACTGCTGCTCCTGCATCCCCAGTGCTCCGGGCCCTCAGCACAGTAGCCCCGAAACGGGCATCCAACAGGTGCTGAGGGGGTGTCCTGGCCACTGCGGCCACCTCCAGCAATGCAACGTCCCCATGCACCGAGCTCTGCCAGGCACCGTGCGCTGGGGACATGCGCTGGGCGCAGCGGTTCCCCGGGATGCAGCAGCCTCCGGGGAGCCCCGCGCTCAGGCCTGGCACCAGCTGCACGCACCAGGCTGGTGACACAACAGGGCAGAGGGTGAGACGCCCCAAACCTCACCTCCGCCTCTGTATTATTCCTTTGCAAGGCTCTCTTCCAGCCCAGAGCATAATCACTGGGAATCTGCATGCAAATTGCTCGTTAATTCCAGCTCGTTATCCGGCATTTAGCGCCGTGCTGGGGAATGAGGCACAGACATAAGGAGAGGATTGGCAGCGAGGCAGCAAGGCCTCGCCGGGGCGCTGCTGCCACCCTGACCCCAACCCCGATCCCGACCCTGACCCCTCCGCAGGTGACAGGGGTTCAGACATGGCTGCGAATGCCGACGCCCTCTGCAGCTCGACCTGTCCTCGTCCAGGTCCCCACGTCCCATCCCTGCCCTGCTGCATCCCTGGGGATGGGCAGTAGGAGCAGGAGGAGGCAGCCGGGGCACGAGGGCGCTGCACCCTTCTCGGCGCACGCAGCTCCGGGCCCTTCCCGGAGGAGGCTGGGGCACCGCGGTGGAGCCGTCACATGGGACCATGCTCAGAGCAGCCTGGGTGGGGGGTCCGTGCCCCCGAGCTCTCTCTGTGCATTGAGCCAGCAGCTGGCTCCAGAGGCTGGAGCATGCCAGGGAAATGCTGCCGGGCCGCCAGCTCCTGCCCGGGGCCAGCACCTCCCGCGCGGTCCCGTTTCCAGCAGGGCAGTACCCGGGTGCCCAGTCTCTCCCCATGGCTCAAAGCCCTGGGATCATGCTGGGACCCCACGGAGACACATGCCCACAGAGCAGCTCTGGGCTGGGTTGGAGCAGCCCTGCAGCCGCGAACCCAGCTTGTGCGTGTTCAACAGGCAGCACAACTGGCGCTGCACAGCCAGCAGGGCTGTGAGCAAGCTGCCTGACTAATTGCAGTAACGGCCGGGTGGGCGCAGGACGCTTGGGCCACGGCACCACCGGTGGGGCCACGAGCGCCCCAGTCTCCCTCCGCCACCCCGAGGGCTTGTCCCACTGGCTTCCCGCTGGCGTAATGCTGGTGCGCAGCCGGCTCCAGAGCAGGCACCGAAGAAGCTGCCCGGGATAGGGGTTGTGGCTGCTCCCGGAGGGACCCCAGCCCGGAGGGGATGCTGAGACCCCCCCACACCAAGGGGTGACCCAGCACTGGCCCCACGGCCCATGGGTCCCACGCAGAAGGCGTCCCTGGGATGGGGGCCGCCAGGGCTCCCCCAGGCCCACGCACAGCGGCTCTGCAGCCAGCACTGGGGGCCACGTCCAGGCCAGCGCCTTCGCTCGTCCCTGGTGGCCACCGCCTCCACCAGCCACGTGCGAAGATGCTCCAGTGCATCCTCCGGAGCCACCCGTTGCCCACGTGCTGAGTGGGGCACCCGCGGCCCCGCGCCCGCCTCCGTGCCAGGCCCCACACCACAGCCGAGCCACAGCACCGGGGCTCGCACCCGGGCACCCCACGGAGGCGGCCGGGGATGGGGTGATGCAGCCCACAGTGGCGGGCGGCTGTGGGGCCGGGGTGGTGGGGGGACACGGGGTCGAAGCCCCGCACCCGCCCTGGGCGCTGCTGGGGGCTGGGGAAGGGCCCCGGCATCCGAGTGCTGCCGCCGGGGGGGGAGGCGGGGGGTGTCAGGTGTCGCCCGGGGCCCCGCGGGGTCCCACCTGTCCCTCCCGGCGAGACCCCGGGCCGGTGCTGGCGGAGGCCCCGCTCACCCCCGCCGCAAACGGGCATCGCCGGGGGGGAGCCGCCGAGGCAGCGCCGAGCCCCCCCGGCCCCGCCGCCGCCCAGCCGCGCTTACCTGCATCGCGGGGCACCCGGCGGAGAGGAGCAGGAGGAGGCCGGGGAGGAGGCGCATCCTGCAGGCGCGGACCCCGCCGGTGCCGGTGCCGGAGCCGGAGCCGGAGCCGGAGCCGGAGCCGGAGCCGGAGCCCAGTCGGGCCGGGCCGCCCCGCCGGAGCCGGTACCGGAGCCGCGCCCGCCTAGCGCCGCCGCAGCCGCATCCCCCCGCCGGGCCCCGCCGCCGCCGCCGCCGCCGCCCCCGTTGCGGCCGAGCGGGACCCGCCGCCGCCGGCTGCAGCCGCGGCACCGGCCCGGTGCAGGGCGCGCCGCGCCCGGCAGGGGAGGCTGGCGGCGCCGCGCCGGGCCGCGCTGGGCGGTACCGGGCTGAGCCGCGCCGGGAGGGAACGAACCGGGCCGGGAGGCACCGAGCCGAACCGGGCTGGGCCGGGCCGGGCGGCACCGCCGTGCCCAGGGTGGGAGCCGGCTCCCGGTGCCCCTCGCCGGGCACTGCGGTCCCGGGGTGATGGGGGCGGCCGGGTCCCCCCCGCGGTCAGCGGGCGGCCGGAGAGGGGAATGGCAGGACACCTGGGTCCAGTGCTGGCTCGCTGGGTTTTCCCGCACCTGCTCTGGGATCTGCGACAGGGAGCAGGATCCTGCTGCTATGCAGGGTGCCATGGCCCATCCCAAGCCCAGTTCCATCCCATCCTATCCCATCCCATCCCAGCCCATCTCATCCCCTGCCCGGCAGCCTTGTACATGGAAAGCGGGACCCATCATGCCAGGCGGGGAACATGCTGTCAGGGGGCAGAGCTGGCCCTGCTGGGCACCCCAGGACCCCCTGCCCGAGCAGCCCCCCAGGGACAAAGCCTTCCCGGTCCCACTGCCCCATCCCACCGTGATGCCGCAGCCTGTCCCCACGCAGGGGCAGCTCACCTGGACTGGCTGGGGGCAGAAGGGGCCCCGCCACCAGGACACACCACAGGGACAGCCACAAAGGCAGGCTCGCCCCGCATGCCGGGAGCCGGTGCCCTCTGCGTCACACCAAGCACTAAAACCCCCACACGCTGCGGCCTTGCATGCTGTAGCCTCGTGTGCCCCCTCCTTGTGCAAACGGGGGCACGAGGCCCCCTGGCAGCAGCCAGCAGCAGCCTGGGAAACCCTCCGTCTGGCCGCCCACTCAGTGACAGGCAGGGGAGCAGGGAAGCCACCGGCAGCAGGGCTGTGGAAGGAGCCAGGCATCCTGCATGCAGGAGAGCAACCTTGGATGCTGAGACTGCAGAGACAGGGCTGCTCCGACCACGGCAAGAGGGGGGGGAAAAAAAAAAAAAGAGAGAAGCCATACGCGCCCAAGGCCACCTGCGAGCTCAGCATCCTGGGCTGGCGGGGGATTCCAGCCCCGTCTCCAACCATGCCACAAATGTGGTGTGGCAGGCGGCGCCAGCGGCTGCAGGAGCAAGACCAAAGGTGTTCGTGAGGCTCCTGCCGAGGCAGCGGCACCAGGGCAGCCCATGCCCCTCCTTGGCCCGGCACGGGCAGCCCAATGCACGCATTGCCATGTGCATTGCTGCATGCATTGCCATGTGCATTGCTGCGTGCATTGCTGTGTGCATTGCTGCGTGCATTGCTATGTGCATTGCCGTGTGCATCGCGCACACACCATGCACACCTGCCAGCTGTGTGCACACACACCCACATGCAACATGCATGCTGGCCCTCACCAAGGGCTGTGCCTTGCAGCCCCCGGCCGCTGCAGGATCCTGCCAGGGTCCACAGGCACCAGCAGGGCCTGGCGTTGCCTGTTTCCATGGAAGCAGCAGGGATCCAAGGTGGGAGCACAGCGCCGGGACAGGAGACCAGCGCCTGCGGAGCGCCAGCCTGGGGCGCCAGGCACAGAGCAGTGCCAGGCAAGGCAGGAGGTTCAATACAGTCGGTTTATGTTACAGTGACCGCAAGGCGCCGGGACCGAGACGCTGAAAAGCACAGACCAGGGCGCTGGGTTGGGCAGGGGGGCTGCACTCATACCCGACCCCACACGCCCCAGGGTGCCCTTGGCCCCCCCCCCCCAGCTCCGCGCGAGCTGCCACCAGACAGGGAGCGGGAAGCAATCCCCCGGGGGCAGCGGGGCTCTCCTGCCCCCTCGCCGCCCGCTCCTGCGGAGGGGCTGAGCCGCCACAGCGGTGAAGGAGGCAGCCCCGGCTTGCGCATGGAGCCACAGGCAGGCACAGTCAGGACAGACGGCGGCGGCTCGGTGGCAGCAGGCTCTGTAGGAACGTGGGGCCAGGGAGAGGGCTGGATGGGGGCCCTGGCCCTCTGGCATGGGGCTGGGCGAGGGGTGCCGCAGCGCTGCCATGCTGAGGGCATGTCCAGTGCTTTACTAAGGGGGCTCTCGGGGAGCATCATAGCACCACGGGGAGGGCGCCGGCTCGCACCCACTCCCTACAGTCCGGGGCGCCCTGCCCCAGCTCGTCCCCCCAGGAGCCAGCAGTATAAATAAGGGGGGTGGCACGGGCAGAAGGGGGGGCGCGCAGTGGCAGCTCCAAGTCCTGAGTGTGCCAGGGCAGGCACTGGGTCACTGTCCCTGGCATGAGAGGCGGCAGAGGCCCCCGGAGCCCCCTGCCCACGCGCCATCTGGGGCTGCGCTCAGCCCAGGAAGCACACGGGGCCCAGCTCGAAGCCAAACTTCTGGTTGGCGTCTCCGAAGTCGGCCACGGCCACGTCCGTCAGGGGCAGCCGTTCGACGCGGGACGAGGCCACCTCCAGCACCGTCCGCTCTTGGCCCCGGCGTCCCTGCAGACATGGGGCAGGCTCAGGGATGGGACTCTGGGGCAGGGAACCGCCGGGACCTCACAGACACAGCGGCAGGGGAGCAGGGACACAGCGGATGCCCAGAGACAGGGGCTGGTTCCAGCTGGGTGGCTGCGAGGGGCTCCAGGGGTGGGGAAGGAGACGAGGGGTCCACGGGGCTGCGTGAAGGGGGGCAGCGGGGTTCAGGTGGCATTTGGGATGCCTCACCTGGCAGCCGTCACGGAGGGCCCGGACGGGGGTGGCAGGGTGGCCGTGCCCCAGCTCCTCGTCGTTGGCCCCACGGAAGCGCAGGGCGCGGGCGAAGGTGCTGGCGTCGGCGTCGTACCAGGCGGCTGCGTTCTGGCAGTTCAGCGTGAAGTTCTGGTGGGCTCTGGCGCTCAGGAGACGCAGGAAGGTGAGCTGGGTCACAGGCACCCCGTTCCCATCCGCGTCCACATAGGAGAACTGGGAGAACAACACACAGACTGAGATGCAGCCACCCAACACCGAGCACCGGGTGCCCCTTCCCTTCTGCCCCCAGACGGAGTGCGAGCAACGTCTGCCCCCAGGCTCCTACCTTTTTGCCCCTCTTGAAGGTGCTGTACCATGTTCCCGGCTTCTCCCTGTTCCAGGCAGCGAGTCGGACCTGGGGGTGACGGATGAGGAGAAGGTGTTGGGGGCGAAGAAGAGCGTCTCTAACCTCCGGGCCCCCACAACATGGGGTAGAGCAAGCCCTGAACCTCCCCCAATTCCCCAGGGGTTCCCGGGCCCAGAGGGCTGCTGGACCATGGATCTGGACACCCGGCTCTGCTCTGCCCCGGCCCTCCTGATCCCTGCTTCAACTCACAGCCTCAAACTTCTTATCAGGGAAGAGACAGGTCTCGCCGCCAGCCGTGAAATTACAGAAAACCCGGAAGGCATCTCGGGAACAGCCCTGGTTGGGGTCAATCCAGTACTCGCCTGGGAAGGAGGGCAGGGAGGTCAGCAGGCGGACAGACAGACAGACAGAACAGCTCCCTCGGGCTCTGCACTCGCCTTGGCCCCCTCCCCGGAGACATGCTGTACGTGCAGTGCCTGGTGTGGGGCAGAGGTACAGGAAGCCCCAGTCCCACCCCTCTTGGAGGTGTTTCCAGCGTTTCCTCTGCCTTCTGCACCTCCAAAACCTCACCATCCTTGAGGTGGGGGTGGCAGAGCTGCAGCTCCCTGCAGACACGAGCGGGACTCTCGGGGGTGCCCAGGGGCCGTCTCAGCTGCTCGACCTCGGTGCGCAGGGAGCTGAGCGAAGCATACACTTCCTCCAGCCCCTCGTGGTCTGAGGGGGCTCCCTGCTCCCCGGGAGCCCCTTCCGTGGCCTGCCGGCGCTTCCTGGCCCTGCTCGAGGGAAGTGGCTCGAGCAGCTCAGCTGGGCGGCCCTGGGACACAGACAGAGAGGGGTGAGAGCTGCAGATGCTGGGGCCAGAGCAGGATGAGAAAGGCCGGAGCAGCCTCTGCACTGGCAAGAGGGGCCTGGGGACGGAGGAGCCATCCCTGGAGGGGAGAGGCAAAGGCGGAGTAGGGGGCTCGGCAGAACCCAAGTGGGGTGTTGTCTGTCTCCGTGCCCAAAGCGCCCCTCACTCACCGGTGGCCCTGGGGGCCCAGGGGGGCCCATGTCACCTCTGGGGCCCAGCGTGCCCTGCAAAAGAAGAGGAATCGGCAATCAGTCGAGCAGCCTGCAAGGCCCCGGATGCCTTGTTCTCTCCCCAGCTCTCCTAGGGACATGGCAGAAGATGCCCCTGCTCATGCTCCCCATCCCCTCCCGGGCACTCACCGGTGAGCCTTTGGAGCCCTTCTGACCCAAAGGTCCCTGTGGGGAAGAGAAGACAAGAGAGGGGTGCTTGCTGGGAGCAACCAGCTCCCGGGCATGCGGTGGTTATGCGGCATGGGAAAGCCGCCCTTGACCCTCCCGTGAGCCTTGGTCCCCTCTGCCCTTCTCAGCCATCCTGGGGAGAGAAGCCCCCCGGGACTGCAGGGGAGTTAAGGGCAGACCGGAGATCCTGGGATGAGCAGGACGACGTGCAGCTAAAGCTTGGTGCACCTGGACGATGCAGGAAGATACTCACCGAGAGCCCGGGAGGCCCTGGGGGGCCGGTGGGACCTGTGGGTCCAGCCAAACCCTGTGGGTAGAGACAGCATCAGCCCTGTCCCCATGGGGCCTGTGTCCTGCCAAGTACGTTGTCTCCCTCCCTGCTGCCAGCCCCAATCTCAGGAGAGACCCCACATACTCACAGGGTCTCCCTTGGGTCCTGGGGGGCCCTGGATGCCTGGCAGCCCCTGGTCTCCTTTCTCCCCCATCTCTCCTGGAGGTCCAACGAGCCCGATCAGTCCAGCATGGCCCTGGGGGTGAAGGGAGTGTCAGGTGGCCTCCTCCCCAGGACCACGAATGGGGATGAGTCTGGGCTGAGGGGCACCCCAGCCCCAGCTCCTGCACAACCATCACCTCGCTCACCTTGTCTCCCTTGTGGCCAGGATCTCCTTTGAGGCCAGGCAAGCCCACAGGGCCCTGCAAGAGGCACAGGGAGTGTCACAGTCCCTGGACGGCGCCCAGCCAGGACACCAGGGTCCCCAGGGCTCACTCACCCCGACTTACCAGGGGGCCAGGTGGTCCCACTTGTCCTGGGGCTCCCAGCAGACCTTGCTCACCCTGGAGAAGACATGGCGTGGGAGAACGGCATGGGGCTGAGCCCCCCGAAAGCCCCCCTCCGAGCAGCATTCCCCAGGGCTGCAGCAATCCCAGCCTGCAGCAGCTCAGTGCCCGAGGGGACGTCTCGTGCCCTGAGGCAGCGCTGCACAGGCACCCCGCTGCCCCGGGCTTCGGGCACGTGCTCAGCCCTGCGTCTCCGCAGGGATGTGCCGTGCTGCACGGGCCCTCCCCACAGCCCCACACCCCCGCCGCCACCAGGACTCACAGCTGGACCAGGGATCCCGCGGAGGCCTTCGGAGCCGGGCTGCCCTGGAGGCCCCTGCACTCCCACGGGGCCCATCTTCCCGGGCGGCCCCTCCGTGCCGG
The DNA here is from genome assembly GCF_036417845.1 of Apteryx mantelli. NCBI lineage: Eukaryota > Metazoa > Chordata > Aves > Apterygiformes > Apterygidae > Apteryx > Apteryx mantelli. The sequence goes on from NC_090013.1 coordinate 295,618, forward strand.
GCTTCCCCTGGGAACGTGAGTGCGGAGCGTCAGAGCGGAGCCTGGTGCCCCTTGGGGTGGCACAGGGGTCCTGGCCCCCGCTTGCTGGAGGTGTCTGGGAGGACTCGGCTTCTGCCCCGGGCTGGCAGAGGTGTGGGGCTTTCCTTCCCAAGGGGAGCAGGCTTGGAGAGCCATGGCTTACCTTGGCACCCTTTTCGCCCTGACGGCCCTCGCGCCCAGTTGGCCCCACCGGCCCCTGGGCAAGGAGACAGAGAGTGCGTGAGCTGGATGCTGGGAACCGTGCTCTGGCCTGGAGTGGCCCCACTTGTCCCCTGACACAGCCCTCCCACCTTGCCCTGAGCTACCCCTGCCCTTCCTCGCCCCCTTCCCCTACTCACCCTCCGTCCAGGGGGCCCCGGGGACCCTGGCTCCCCTGACGCGCCAGGGGGACCCTGAAACAAACCCGGAGTCAGTCAGTGGCAGCTTGGGGAGTGGGGGAGAGAAGAAAGGCCCCACAGCAGGTGCTGGGGGAAGCGCGGAGAGGCTGGGGGGGATAAGAGGTGCACAAGGACTCTAGGGAGCAGCACGGCTCAGCTGCAGCCCCTCGAGCCCAGCAGCCCCGCGGGGGACCACAGTCCCCCTCTCGCGGCCGAGATACCCTCACTCACCGGCAGGCCAGGGTCCCCGCTGTCGCCCTTCTCCCCAGCGACACCGTCCAGACCCTGCAGCACAGGACGGGGTGAGCGTTCACCCAGCCTGGGCTTTCTGCAGGGGCAGGGAGAGAACGCCGGCACCTGGCTGCCCCCAGCCCGTGCTCATCCTGCGCCCCCCTGCCAGTGCCTGGGTGACCGCGCCAGGGCAGCAGGTGACACGGGAGCTCCGCAGCGCTGGCTCCAGGCTCAGGGGAGTGCCGGCAGCCTCCGGGCTGGGGCTGCTTCTGCTCTGCAGCCCCTCTAATGCGTGAGCTGGGGCTACTCACCGGCAGGCCAGGGTCTCCAGGAGGGCCGGGATCACCAGGGAAGCCGATGGGGCCCTGCAGAGAAATGGGGACATGAGCACGGGGCTGGAAGAGAGTCACAGACCCCCTGCACACCGGGAGAGCAGAGCAGGAGCAGGGAAAGGGGTTAGTGCCTCCAGGCCTATCGGTGGGGTGCGAGTGGGGACTCAGGGCAGCTCCCTTCCCCTCTCCCTGCCTCATTCCCGCACTCACCAAGTTGCCTTTGGCTCCATCCTCTCCTGGGGGCCCCTTCTTGCCGGGGGGCCCAGCTGCTCCCGATTGTCCCGCGTCTCCCTTCTCCCCCATGTCCCCTTTCACACCCTGCAGAGGGACGGGGAGGGTCAGGGTGGGGGGAGAGCAGGGGGCAGCCTGGGCTGCACGGTGTTCACCTGCAGCCCTACCACTGCTCTGTGTGGCTGGGGAGAGTAGGACCTGCTCCCCGCTCCATTGAGCTCCACCTTTTCCCCCACCCTGATGCCCTGCTCCTGCCTTCCTAGAGATGCCGTGTTCTCCCCTCCCCACGACACTCACGGGCGGACCGGGCTCCCCCGGGGCTCCAGGGGCTCCTGCTTCGCCTGGCTCACCCTGCACGGGAGAAAAGCAGAGGGAAACCTGTCGGTCAGGCACTGCTGGGCGCTGGGAGGAACGTACACGGCTCTGCCTGGTCCACAGTCCCACTACGCAGACACGGAGTCTCGGGACCACTCCCAGTGCAGGCTTACCTTTTCTCCCACGGCACCTGGCTGTCCCACGCCGCCTGGCATTCCCTGGGGACCCTACAGACACCAGGACAGGGGTTACACACTGCAAAGCCCAGACCCTGCTCCACAGCTGGCCCTGGCACCCTGCACACCCAGGCGCTGTGCCCAGCAGCCCCCGCCAAGCGCCAGGGCTGTGCTCACCTCTGTGCCGCTGGGTCCTTGTGGCCCGCGTGGTCCCGGCGCGCCGGGGGGGCCCTGCAGGGAGCACAGAGCGGGTCAGAACCGCGAAGGGCGACTGCTGAGCTGTGGGGCCACAAGGCCCCCACAGGAGAGGGAGCTTGCAGAGGTGGGAAGCTCGAGGAGCTGGGGCAGAAGAGTCGGAGAGGGCTGGGGAGCTGGGGATGCACCGAAGGAGGTGGCCGAGGTCAGAGCAACAAGGCCATGGGGGGGTCCTTACCATGGCGCCGACGTCTCCGTTCTCACCCTTCTCGCCTGGTGGGCCTGGCATGCCCTGTGAGGAGCACACAGGTTGGCAGGGCTGGTGCTGGCCCCAGCTGGCCCCTGGGGCTCAGTGGGCTGGGAGCCCAGCTGGCAAGGCAGAGCCGCCCTGGCACTGCGCAGAGCCCTTGTCCCTGCCCCTCCTTCCCAACCCGCAGCCCCCGCCAGACCTGCAGAGCCAACCCTGCTCCCCTGCCCCTTACCTGCAGGCCCGGGGGGCCACTGAGGCCGGGGTGCCCCCGCGAGCCCTCGTCTCCTTTCTGCCCAAACATCCCCTGCTGCCCACGACGCCCAGGCTCCCCGTCTGCTCCCTGCAAAGGGCGAGCCTGGGGTCAGCACCTCCCCGTGGGCACCGTCTGCCCCGCAGGGACTCAGCACACAGGGTGGGAATGGGGCCAAGGGGGAGATGCATCAGGATGGGTGTCGTGGGGGATGCTTGTGTTGCTGCGGGGAGCAGCCTGCACTGCGTTCGGGGTTTCTTGCTTAAGCGTTGGGCTCAGGGGGAATAAACTGGGTGGGAAGAGCGTGCCCCAGCTACTCACCGCGGGGCCGGGGTGCCCAAGAGGCCCCTGGATTCCTGTCGGTCCCGGCGGGCCCTGGGGGGGCAGGAGCATCCGCATCAGGGTTGGGGCAGTCCCCAAATGCCTCCTGTCCCCAGAGGTGCTCTGACCCTGGGCAGCCCACGCAGGCAGACCAGCCCCTCAGCACTTACCGCCTCACCCTTGTCGCCTTTGCTGCCCTTCTGCCCGGGCAGCCCGATCTCACCCTGCCGCGGCAAAGGGACACGGTGAAACCCCACAGCCGCCCTTGCTGGGGACTCGTGGCTAGGGAGTGCTGGCGGCCAGGGAAAGCTGCCATCGCCGGGGAACCGTGGCCAAGGAAATCCCATCACCAGGGAAACCTGCCACCACCTGGGAAGCACTGCCAAGGAAACCAGCCAGGGCCCAGACACGGACACGCTGCTGCCAGGGAGATCCCCGCTGCCGGGAAGCCACCGCAGAAACCTGCCCCACCGGGGAGGTGCCCTGGCCCGAGGACCTGCCCTCTCCGAGGGGACCTGTCCCGCAGCGCTGGCCCCGGGGTACCTTCCCCTGCCATCGGCAGCAAAGTGCAGCAGATCCCCTCTGCGCAAAGAAGCCGTTGCTGCAGGTGCCGACTGGTGTCTCCCCGACTTACCTTGTCGCCGTCTTCTCCAGCGGGGCCAGGGGGACCACCTGGACCCGGCAGCCCCACAGGGCCCTGGATGCCGTCGTGTCCAGCTGGGCCCATTGGGCCCCTCTCGCCCTGTGGGCAGGTAGGAGAGCAGGGTTGGCTGGGACTGCGCGGGACGGAACGTTCCGGCTGCTCCCAGACGTGCCCCACACCTCCTCCCGCATCACCCCACCTGCCCCGTCCTCCTCTCGCCCCAAGCATGGCCTCCTCCTTCCCCCGTTCATCTCACTCCCCACCCCATGCAGAGGACATGGCACCTACCGGGGAGCCCTTCTCTCCGGTGGGGCCGGGGGGGCCCTGCGCACCCCCACGGCCCGGCAGTCCAATGCCTCCAGCTGCCCCCGTGGGGCCTCGCTCACCGGGGGAACCCTGGGGGAACACAAAGGAGGGGTGAAGAGGGAAAGGCCCTGGGAATCCTTCCTCCTCTCCAAAGAAACCTTGCTCTTTATCAACTAGGACTTGGACCAGGGTGGCAAAATTGCTCCCCAAGGAGCACATGGCAAGGGGGGGGGGGGGCCCAAAACTCTGTATAGACCCCCCAATGCCACGATGCTTTGTACTCACTGTGGGTCCAGGGGGACCGGGGGGGCCTTCCCCACCCTTCAGGCCGGGTGGACCCTGTAGAAAGGCAGGAAGGATGGTCAGTGAGGACCCTACTCGCCTCTCCGCCCTCCTGCTGCTCCCAAGCCCGGGATGGCACTGACCATCTCTCCTGGCGCACCCCGCGTGCCAGGAAAGCCATGGATGCCCGGGGGGCCGTTCTTGCCAGGGATGCCAGCTGGGCCAGGGTCGCCCTGTGAGGAAGAGAAGCAGCAGGTAGCTTGGCTCCATCGTGCCCGAGCTGGTGGCAGCCCTCCCACCGCAGAGCCCTCCCACCCAGTGCCCCCCGGCTCAGGCCGGCAGCGGGCTGCGCTGGCGCTCGGACCCCGGAGGGGCTCCTACCTTGGCTCCTTCTCGGCCAGCAGCTCCGGGCAGCCCCTGCTCCCCCGGGGGGCCGGGGGGGCCTGGGTGCCCCCTCTCGCCCACTGGCCCGGTCTCGCCTGATTTACCCTGCGGGCAGAGAGCAGGGTGAGCCTCAGGGGCACGGGCGGCATGGAGCAGAGACCGGGGGCAGCGCCGGAGTGCCAGCAGAGCAACACCGGCCCCTCCATCTCACGTGGAGCAACACTGGCCCCTCCATCCCGCCCGGAGCAACGCCAGCCCCTCCATCCCGCCGGGGCCCGCAGCGCTGGCGTTGATGGCATCCTCGACACAGCCACTCACCTGGGGTCCCACCACCCCAGTGGGGCCTGGGGGCCCAGTTTTGCCATGGAAGCCCTGCAGAGGAGGAGAGCAGAGAGGGGATGAGGCGGGGAAGTGCGGACGCGCCGTCAAGGAACGAGGCGGGCAGGGATGCTCACCGGCTCTCCACGCTGCCCTGGGTGTCCCGGCAAGCCGTCCTTCCCGGCGGGACCCTACCACAGCGGGAGCGGAGTTAGCGGGGTGGAGGGGCGCCAGCGGCCAGGCCGGCCGGGCTGGGCAGCAGCGCTGCTCCCCGACGCGTTGCTACTTACGGGGGGCCCTTTGGTGCCGGGGAATCCGCTGGGGCCCTGCGGACCCTGGGGGCCCTGCGGGAGGAAGGGAAAAGCCCGTGGGCAGCGGTACAGCGACCATCCCCATGGCCCAGAGTGTGTCTCCCCCCGCTGGCATCGTCCCAAGGAAGAGCCCCGCGTCCCAGCACCACCAGCCCCAGGCCCCTGCTCCTGGCCCCTCTGCAGGGCACCGGCTGCCCCCGGCTCACCTTCTCCCCCGCCGCGCCAGGGGCCCCATCATGGCCAGCGTCGCCCTGGCGGAGAGAGACAGGCTGAGGGCAGGTGGCAGCGACCCGTGGGCTGGTCCCCGCCGCCCTGGGGCGGGGGCACGCGGCGGCCGGGTGCCAACCTACCTTGGGGCCGGGTGTTCCTGTGGCGCCGGGCAGGCCGCGCTCCCCCGGCAGGCCCTGAGCGGAGGCAGCAGAGAGCGGCGTCAGGGCCCGCGAGCCGGGCGGGCACCCCGGGACCGAGCTGTGACGCGGAGCCCAGCGCCCCAGCGTGGCGGCCATGGGGCACAGGGCCGATGTTTGGGGCCCGGATGCCGTGGGATACGGCAGGCCCCAGGGCCCGGTTGCCATGGGACACCAGGGCCCTGGGGTGGTTGCCATGGGATACGGCAGGCCCCAGGTCCCGGTCACCGTGGGTTATGGCAGGCCCCATGCCGGTTGCCATGGGACACGGGGTGGAAACTTTTGGCCTGGTTGCCATGGGAAACGACAGGCCCCAGGGCCCAGTTGTCGTGGGATACAACAGGCCCCAAGCGCTGTTGCCGTGGGATACAGGGCGGGAGTTTTGGGCCTGGTTGCCTGGGACACAGCAGGCACCAGAGATCAGTTGCCGTGGGATACGGCCAGCCCCGGGGTAGTTGCCATGGCTGTGGCAGGTCCCCGGGCAGTCCCTGTGGGATATGACAGGTCCCAGGGCGGTCACTGTGGGATACAGGCGGCCCCGGGGTGGTTGCCATGGCTACGGCAGGTCCCAGGATGGTTGCCATGAGATACAGCCAGCCCCAGGGCGGGCGTGTGGATCCCGGCGGCCCCCAGCATGGGGCTGGTGGAGGTCGGGGCCGCGGCGGCTCACCGGGGGTCCTCGCTGTCCCGTCTGCCCAGCCTGGCCAGCCTTGCCCTGCGGGAAGGGAGACATGCCGGGGGGAGCCGCTCCCACCTGCACCCGTGCCCGCCATTCACCCGCTGCACACCCGCTGTGCACCTGCTGTGCACCCCGCGCAGGGATGGGGCATCCCATGCAGCCACGACTCGCGCCCAAGTGTGTGTGCAGGAGGACACGTGGCGCAGGAGCCGGGGGGGGGCTTCCAGGCACGCGTGAGATCTGGAGCCAAGGACATGGCGGGGGGACCAGGATGCTTGGGTCCCTCTGCTGGCTCCGAGCTCTCCCAGCCCCTCTCTGGCTCCTGGCACAGCAGGACAGGGACGGTGGGGCAGGATGCAGGGGACCCATGGGGGGACAATGGGGCAGGATGCGGGGGACCCATGGTGGGGACGGTGGGACAGGATGGGGGGGACCCGCAGGGCGATGGTGGGGCAGGAGGGGGCAGACGGCACAGCGGGATGTGGCGACTCACCCTCTTGCCTTTCTCTCCCGCCAGCCCCACGGCACCCTGGAAGCCAGCGGAGCCCTAAGAGGGGGAAGCACAAGCTGCAGCCGGGGCCGAGAGGATCCTGGCTCCGGAGCGACCCAGCAGCCTCCCTGCACTCACCTTGGGGCCCTGGCGTCCGGGGTATCCTGGGAGGCCCGGCACGCCCAGCTTGCCCTGCAAGGGAGAGAGCAGAGCTGAGCCGGGGGCAGCACGCGCCGCGGGCGCGGGGGCAGAGCGCTGGCACCCACCTTATCGCCGGCAGGGCCGGCAGCGCCTGGTTCGCCCATGGGGCCCGTCTGCCCCTTCAGCCCCTCGGGGCCGTCCTCACCCCGGGGGCCCAGCGGGCCCTGGTCCCCCTGGAACAGCAAGGCAGCAGCGCGGGGAGCGTGCCGCCCAACGAAACACCGCCGGGGCCGCCGCCCCGTGTCCCCGCACCCCCCTGCGGCCAGACCCGCCCCCCCAAACTGCCGCCGGGGCTCCCGCAACCCCCAAGAGAGGCCAGAAATGTGGAAACACCCCCCCCTCCCCGGGGACGCCGCTTACCCTGTCGCCCTTCGGACCTATGTCCCCCTTGAAGCCGGGGAATCCATCTTCTCCCTGAAGGGAAGCACAGGCTGGGGGGCCGAGACCGCGCCAGCTCCGGCGCAAGCCCCCCACCCCGGTGCGGAGGGCCGTCTCCAGCCGCCCGGCACCCCCAGCACAGGGCTGTGACAGCACCGGCACGAGCGTCCCTGGGACCCCCTCGCCAGCCGCCCTTACCTTCTCCCCTTTGCTGCCCTTCAGGCCGCGCACGCCGAAAGCTCCCTGCAGAGACACAGAGGGGCCGGGGGGCCGGAGGGAGGCTCCCGATCGGGGGGACGCAGCCCGACCCCACTGCGGGGCCTGGCCGAGGGGGAGGCTGTGCTTACCTTCACCCCGCGCGGTCCCGGATAGCCGACGGGGCCGGCGGCACCCGCAGGGCCCTGGGGGCAGAGCCAGCATCAGCAGAGATGGAAATGGCCCCATCCGTGCAGGGGGGGCAGGCAGGGACCCCACGAGGGGGGCTGAGCCGCCTCCCCAGGGCGGCTCCTTACCTGGAGACCCTTCTCTCCGGCTGGCCCCTCTCGGCCGGGGTGACCCTGCAGGGATGCGCGAGGGATGAGCCCCGCACTGCCCCGCGGCGCCTGCTCTGAGCGGGATCCCGCAGCTGGAGCGACCCCATGGTGCTGTGCGAGTACTCACCGGGGGCCCGTCGGCCCCAGCGACGCCCTGGATCCCCGGCTTCCCTGGCGAGCCCTGGGCAAGAGGAAGAGGAGGTGTCAGGCGTGGAGGGCTCCCGCGGCCCCCCGCTGCCCACCCCCTGTGCCCCTGCGCCACTCACCTTCTCCCCCGGCAGCCCCACGGGACCCTGGGGGCCAGGCAGCCCCTGCAAGAGAAGAGACCGAGGCACTGGGAAGGCACGGAAAGAGCAGCCGAGCCCCCGGCCCCTCGGGCCGCCCTCCGCCTACCTGCGGACCAGGGTTGCCCTGCTGTCCCGGCGGGCCTGGCTCCCCGTGGATCCCCTGCAGGCGGCAGAGAAATCCCATCAGCAGGACACCGGCCTCCCGCGGAGCCTTGCTGCAGCCCCGGCCGCCCTCCCATGCTCCTGCACCCGTGGGAGCGTTGCCCCCCCACACTGCTCCCATGCCGGCAGCCCCGCCACCCCCGCCCCAGAGCATCCCGCTCTCGCACTGCCCGGTCCCGGCGGGGCCCCGCTCGCACCCACCACACTGCCCTCAGGTCCAGGTGCTCCGTCGATGCCGCTGGCGCCCTGCGGGGCAAGGAAGGAGGGTCAGGGCCCCGAGGCGATGCCGTGCCCCAGGGTGATACCGTGCCCAGGCTAAGAGGCCAGGAAAAACGTCCCCTTGACACGAGGATGGGCAGACAGGCAGAAGGGGGGGGGGGGTCTTGTACCGGTGGTCCCGGGGGTCCGGGGGAGCCACGCGAGCCGATCAGACCTCGCACGCCCTAGGGCCGAGGATAGATGGGTCAGTCAGCACCCCAGGCCCCCTGCATTCCCAGGGTGCCCAAATCTCCCCCCCAAAAGCTCCAGGGAGCGGCAGAACTTGCCCCCAGACCCTCCAGGGCTCCCGGAGCGAAGCCGGGGAGGCTCCCAGCGCCAATACTCACAGGTTCCCCAGGCTGCCCGCGGGGTCCCGGGAGCCCATCCGGGCCCTGGAGGAGATGGAGCAGAGCTGAGCGCGTCCCCCCGGTACCTCTAGGGCCTGATCCCGCTCCCCCTTCCCACGCTGCTCACCTTGGCGCCTCTGTGGCCGGGGGGCCCCACCAGCCCTGGCTGCCCCGCGTCGCCCTGCGGCAGAGAGGCGGTGAGGGTCCGGGAGGGCAGGCGGCGCCAGGACAGGGCGCAGCGTGCTCCCACTTACCCGGTGGCCCTTCTCGCCCGGCAGCCCCGGAAGCCCGTCGAAGCCTCTGTCACCCTGCGGGACAGCAGAGGCATCAGCCCCCCCTGCCCCGGAGCTGCTGCCGGGGGGGGCAGAGGGGACCAGGTGTCCTGGCCCTGCACAGACCCCCCACCACCACCTGTGCACCCTGGCAGCACTGACCAACCTTGGGTCCAGTTTCTCCCGGGAGGCCCCTGGCTCCATCTGCTCCGGCGCGGCCCTGAAAGACATGTCGAGGGGTGGGAGAGGGCCGAGGGCTGGGTGTCCCCCAGGATGGGGACGGGGATGGGGACAGGGATGCCCTGGGCAGGCACCTGCAGGGGATGTGAAACCCCAGCGCGCAGCACTTACCCGCCTGCCCGGCTTCCCCGGCAGCCCCGGCGGCCCCTGCGGCCCCCGGGGACCCTG